>NC_084753.1:18678559-19033559 GCF_033978785.1 Entelurus aequoreus | reverse complement strand
GTGTGTATGCGCGTGTGCATAGGCGTCGATCTACATTTCTGCCAGTGGGTGCTCGGTGTGTGTGTACTAAAAAAAAAAAATAGAAGTTCAGCGAAGTTAATATCCCATATGATTTGTGGCTTTATTATTTTGTAAAAATGGACCAAACTCGCCACCAAATTACCTACAACAAGATTGATTTTTAAAAAATGATTCTAAAGATTCAAAGTTGCCATCAATCCCACGTGGGTGCTCAGGTACTTGGGCCCCGAAGCACCCACGGGATCGGCGCCTATGCATGTTGGCAGAGCAGCGCAAACGGGACAGTTTAGCTTGTCATTGTTGTTGTTTTACTTTTTGATTTACAAACCTTTTTCAAGAACCAAATACCGTATTTTCCGGATAAAAAAATTGTTTAAAGCACTTTTAGCATTATGGCAGTCAGCGAAGAAAAATCCATAAATTAGCCGCACCGTTTTATAAGCCGCAGGGCTCAAAGTGTAGCGGCTTAAAGTCTGGAATTTACAGTTAGTTGTAAATCGAGGTTCCACTATATTTGTATGAATGGCCACAACATAATATTAAATAATGCACTATAAAACTGAATTTAGGGCAAAAATGTGTCAAATATTTTTTCAATAAAGCCTTGAGCCATATTTGCAAGGAAATAACTTTCTTTTATGTATACAAAGTTGTGCAACTGCCAGTTCCGGAGGAGATTTGTCTACTTTTGCAATTTCTCTCCACCGCCCTAAACCGTCCTGAGTTTTTTTTACCTGCGTATAAACTCTGAGCGTCCAACCATACATCTACCGTGTGTCTGCTCACGCCCCCGCGCCAATAATCGATTTGAAAAGCGATTTTTCCGCACATCCCAAAGTCGAAGTCGAGCCTCGGCGTGACAGAACACACAAGTTCCTGTTGTAGTAAACTATTGTTTTGACAGGATGTCACTTCAGTTCTACCGAGTGTGTGTGAGAGCGCCAAGCGTCGCGCGCCTCCTCTTTATCTCAGGCCTAAGGCTACTGTCACTGAGCCGCGGGGAGAGTGGGAGACCGAGGCAGACGGGTAGAGGGGGAGAGAGAGAAAGAGAGAGAGGGGAGAAATGGGAGAGATAATTCACTTGTCAGCTTCCTGATGAAATGCCATTTTAACTGAAGCTGCTAATAGGAGCATTACGGGGGTTCGGCAAGTTGTGTGCGTGTCTTTGTGTGAAGTGTCTTTCCCTAAAAATCGACCACACTGCAAATAACCAACAAAGCAATCATGCATACCGTATTGCAGTGTTTTTCAACCACTGTGCCGTGAGATATTGTTTGGCAGAGGTGGGACCAAGTCATTGCTTTGCAAGTCACAAGTAAGTCTCAAGTCTTTGCCCTCAAGTCTCGAGTCAAGTCCCGAGTCAAGACAGGCAAGTCCCGAGTCAAGTCCAAAGTCAAGACTGGAAAGTCTCAAGTCGAGTCCCAAGTCCTGCATTTTGAGTTTCGAGTCCTTTCAAGTCCTTTTAACCACAGACTAATATTTTTACACAGATTGTGTATGCTTTTAAAACGCTGTATTTATTTGTTAAAACAAGTGCATTTGAAATTGCAAGAAAAAAAATAGTGCTGACATTGCAATTCATAATAGCACTGTTAACAGTAATTTTAATAGTTTAAACAATTTTAAACATTTAACTCATTCCTTTACAGAATAAACACATTTGCAAAAACAAACATTAACATACTATTGGTTGTATTTTATGAAAATAATATTACCACAGAGTTGAGAAGGAGCAAAGATCTTCAATATTTGTATGTGAAAATCACAAATAAATCTTCTGGGGGAGGATGACGCCCCTACAGGGGTTTGCTTTACAAACTTTCAGCCCCACCTAAAACAAAATTCACCAGCCGCCACTGATTATGATGCATTCTCATTTTAGGCAAAATATAAGACAATACTTTCTTAACAGTATAATTGTAACCAGGAATAAGTCTTCAAGTAACAATATTCAAATACTAACATTGTTGGGTAAAACAGCATTTGGTTTTATTCTGAATGTAGTGAAACAAATTGGTGGTTTTAGCTGGTATAAAGACTTTCAGGTGTTTATATATGTTTAAGTATTTGGCAGACGCTTTTATCCAAAGCGACATACATAAAAAATACATATATAACAATCACTGTAAATATGATCATTTAAGGGAAGAATGTAATACAAAGTATCAATACAAAGTGTCAAGACAGAATAAACTCTCTGCTGCTGCAGCAACAGAGTTACAGTCTATAGGTCCCTAAAATATATAGATATCTAATGTATTCATACATTGTTTATGTAGGATATAGGCATGTATATATAACCTAATCATATTGTTTCTTCAATTTAAAAATAGCTTACCGTTTTTTCCCCCTTCTCTGGGATTATATTCCCAGTTTTGATCTCGGACGTCTGGTCACTTATAGCGTATAAGAATATTATATTACTGTTAAGCAAACTATGAATAATAAAACTTGCCAAAACATGTGTCCTTTATCATAGCTACACGTATGACAAAAAAACGCGTGAAAATCAGTGGTATTCAGTGAGGTAAAATGAATTAAATGCGCTGACAGTTCATTGCTCCTGCCAAATGAATTGCACTGAGTGGAGCGGATCACCACTCCAAGATGGCGGCCCCGCGTCTCGTCTGCGCCAGTAAGCAGTAGCGCTCGATGCTGCGTACCCTTAAAACATGTCTATGGTTATAACGTTAGCAGTGAGTTTACAGCCTCACTGATTTAACTACACAGCAAATAAAAGTCATGTTACTTAGCCAATAAACGTTATCTTACATTCAAAACTTACCCTTCTTTGGGCAACTTCAAATGTCGAACGAAGTTGGAAGTTGTTGCGTCTCCGTCTGTAATATTCGAACTGCGTGATTTGCATACGCAATTCGTTTTTTGTTGACCAAGTCGTAGTTTTTATACCCGAACGAAACCAACTTTGGCATAATTGTTTCTCTCTGCCGCATTGTTTGACAACTCTTGTTCGGTGGTTGTCCTGCAATTTGATTGGATGAATGCTGTGTGATGAAAACAACGTATAACTACTTTGATTGGCTGTTGTACTGACAGCGCACCAGCTGACAAGCAGCACACACGCTGATAGACAGACAGACACGTACAAAATGAAAGATACGGAGCGCTCCCAAATAACTTTTTAAGCTTTGGGTTTTGGGGAAAGTAGCAAGTCATGTCAAGTCAAAAGGCTCAAGTCCAAGTGAAGTCACAAGTCATTGATGTTAAAGTCTAAGTCGAGTTGCAAGTCTCTTTACATTTTGTCAAGTCGAGTCTAAAGTCATCAAATTCATGACTCGAGTCTGACTCGAGTCCAAGTCATGTGACTCGAGTCCACACCTCTGTTGTTTGGTGTGCCGTGGGAAATTATGCAATTTCACCTAATTGATCGAAAAATATTTTTTGCAAACCAATAATTATAATCCGCAAATAATGTGCCGTTGAGTGTCTGTGCTGTCTGGAAATCAGCAGAGTAACCATGTAATACACTTCCTTATCATTAGGTGGCGGCAGATAGCTAATTGCTTCGTAAGTCTACTTTGAGACAAGAGAATTAAAGGCCTACTGAAATGATTTTTTTTTTATTTAAACGGGAATAGCAGATCCATTCTATGTGTCATACTTGATCATTTCGCGATATTGCCATATTTTTGCTGAAAGGATTTAGTAGAGAAAATCGACGATAAAGTTCGCAACTTTTGCTCGCTGATGAAAAAAAGCCTTGCCTGTACCGGAAGTAGCGTGACGTCACAGGAGCTAGTATTCCTCACAATTCCCCATTGTTTACAATGGCGCGAGAGAGATTCGGACCGAGAAAGTGACGATTACCCCATTAATTTGAGCGAGGATGAAAGATTCGTAGATGAGGAACGTTACAGTGAAGGACTTGAGAGGCAGTGATGGACGTATCTTTTTTCGCTCTGACCGTAACTTAGGTACAAGCTGGCTCATTGGATTCCACACTCTCTCCTTTTTCTATTGTGTATCACAGATTTGTATTTTAAACCACCTCAGATAGTATATCCTCTTGAAAATGAGAGTCGAGCACGCGAAATGGACATTTAAAGTGACTTTTATCTCCAAGACAATACATCGGTGACACACTTAGCTACTGAGCTAACGTGCTAGCATCGTTCTCAAATGAAGATAGAAACAAAATAAATAAACCCCTGACTGGAAGGATAGACAGAAGAGCAAAAATACTATTAAACCATGTACATGTAACTACACGGTTAAAAATTCTCAGCCTGGTAAGGCTTAACAATGCTGTTGCTAACGACGCTAAGGCTAATTTAGCAACTTAGCAGCCGGAACTCACAGAACTATGATAAAAACATTAGCGCTCCACCTACGCCAGCCAGCCCTCATCTTCCCATCAACAGCCGTGCTCACCTGCGTTCCAGCGATCAACGGCGCGGCGAAGGACTTCATCCGTGGGTTTGGCGGCAAGCATCAGCTAGGCGTCTTCTATCAGGGTAAGTAGTCCTTGTTGTGTTGCTGTAAGTATTGTACTTAGCCGCTAAGACACCGATCGATCCCACCTACAACGTTCTTCTTTGCAGCCTCCATTGTTCATTAAACAAATTGCAAAAGATTCACCAACACAGATGTCCAGAATACTGTGGAATTTTGTCAAAGAAAACAGAGCTTTGTGTATTGTGTCCAATAGGGCCCAAACACTTCCGTGCATTTTATGACGTCACGCGCATAAATCATATCCAAACAAGATTTTCAACCGGAAGTGTGGCGGTAATTTTAAGATTGCACTTTATAAGTTAACCCGGCTGTATTGGCATGTGTTTCAATGTTAAGATTTCATCATTGATGTATAAACTATCAGACTGCGTGGTCGGTAGTAGTGGGTTTCAGTAGGCCTTTAATGATGCATGGATGGTTATGGTTGGAAGTCATATCGAACAATTGTGTCAGGTATTTGATGAGAACGACTTTATATTGGACTTAGGGCTGGGCGATATGGCCTTTTATTAATATCTCGATATTTTTAGGCCATGTCACGATACACGATATATATCTCAATATTTTGCCTTAGCCTTGAATGAACACTTGATGCATATAATCACACCAGTATGATGATTCTATGTGTCTACATTAGGGCTGCAACAACTAATTGATTAAATCGATTAAAATTGATTATTAAAATAGTTGCCGATTAATTTAGTCATCGATTCGTTGGATCTATGCTATGCGCATCGCAGAGATTTTTTTTTTTTAAATGATTCTTTTATTTTTATTTTTTTAAATAAATCTTTATTTACAAGCTGCAACATTTACAAACAGCTGAGAAACAATAATCAAAATAAGTATGGTGCCAGTATGCTGTTTTTTTTCCAATAAAATACTGGATAGGATAGAAAAGTAGTTTGTCTCTTTTATCCGATTATTAATCGATTAATCGAAGTAATAATCGACAGATTAATCGATTATCAAATTAATCGTTAGTTGCAGCCCTAGTCTACATTAAAACATTCTTGTTCATACTGCATTAATATATACTTATTTTAAACTTTCATGCAGAGAGGGAAATCACAACTACCTTATTTTTCGGACTATAAGTCGCTCCGGAGTATACGTCGCACCGGCCGAAAATGCACAATAAAGAAGGAAAAAAACATACATACGTCGCACTGGAGTATAAGTCGCATTTTTTGGGGAAATTTATTTGATAAAACCCAACACCAAGAATAGACATTTGAAAGGCAATTTAAAATAACTAAAGAATAGTGAACAACAGGCTGAATAAGTGTACGTTATATGACGCATAAATAACCAACTGAGAACGTGCCTGGTATGTTAACGTAACATATTATGATAAGAGTCATTCAAATAACTATAACATATAGAACATGCTATACGTTTACCAAACAATCTGTCACTCCTAATCGCTAAATCCCATGAAATTTTATACGTCTAGTCTCTTACGTGAATGAGCTAAATAATATTATTTGATATTTTACGGTAATGTGTTGATAATTTCACACATAAGTCGCTCCAGAGTATAAGTCGCACCCCCGGCCAAACTCTGAAAAAAACTGCGACTTATAGTCCGAAAAATACGGTATACGTCGCACTGGAGTATAAGTCGCATTTTTGGGGGAAATTTATTTGATAAAATCCAACACCAAGAATAGACATTTGAAAGGCAATTTAAAATAAATAAAGAATAGTGAACAACAGGCTGAATAAGTGTACGTTATATGACGCATAAATAACCAACTGAGAACGTGCCTGGTATGTTAACGTAACATATTATGGTAAGAGTCATTCAAATAACTATAACATATAGAACATGCTATTCGTTTACCAAACAATCTGTCACTCCCGATCACTAAATCCGATGAAATCTCCCTCTCCGGTGTCGCCTCTGGTATGTCCTTTCTTTCTACTGCTCGATTGCCGTTCTCTGCTGCATATTTCACTATGTCCTGCTTGTAATCTGCAGTATATGATCTCCTTTTCGGTGCCATTTTAGTTCAGTCCTTCTCAGTTTTTATAAGTTACCGCCAATGTTGATGTGATTCATTTTAATAGCTACGGCAGTAGCATAGAGCATATAGCAGTTAGCATCCCATGACCCACAATGCACTTCTGCCATGACCCTCCCCCGCCGAATTCTTATTGGTTGACGTGAGTGATGATTGCTGCCATTTGCTTCGTCTCTTACGCGAATTAGTTAAATAATATTATTTGATATTTTACGGTAATGTGTTAATAATTTCACACATAAGTCGCTCCGGAGTATATGTTGCACCCACGGCCAAACTATGAAAAAAACTGCGACTTATTTTTCCGAAAAATACGGTAAGTCATTTTACCAAAACTGTATTTATTAAAGTGTCATTTCCAAAACAGAAAGTGCAAGATTGTCAGAGACATTTTAAAACACTTGTGATGACATATCAAAATAACACTAAATTAAAGTGCACTTTTTGTACAGAACGCCACTACAATAGTTTAAAACAAATAAAGTGCACTTTTGTGCATGATGTCACACAAGATATTTCAATAAGTGTCAAATAAAAATGAGCTGCATAATAGGAAATCAAATAGTGTATGTCCTTCGCTATGTGGTAGGTTACTGCGGACATTATCTCCTTCTGTTGTTGATTTTTTTTTTCATACGGTGTTGATCAGGAAATAGTTGCTTGGGCATTTTGTGGGTGTGGCACCGGCCGGAGATATTGACATGCGGAGTTTCAAGCACTCTTTATTCTCTAGCGAGTGACTTTTCAAATGATGCTACAAATTAGCAGTAATGGTAGTTTTGGTAGCAACGCTTTTGCCGCATAATTGTTTAACATCTTCCCGCTTGAAACCAAACCACCGCCAGACGATGGACCCCGTGCTGTTTTTCTTGGGAATTTATTCTTCCTTCATTTGTTATCAGATTCGCACCTTCTCTCTCTTGTATTACCAGGGGCGCCGCTAGGGATTTTGGGCCCCATGAAAAGAATCTTTACAGGGCCCCCTGTATTATAATTTCATCATCATTAGGGGCCTCTCTGGGCCCCCCTCCATCATGGGCCCCTAGAATCCGTCTCCTTTACCCCCCCTTTTCGGCGCCCCTGCGTATTACC
The DNA here is from genome assembly GCF_033978785.1 of Entelurus aequoreus. Classification (NCBI taxonomy): domain Eukaryota; kingdom Metazoa; phylum Chordata; class Actinopteri; order Syngnathiformes; family Syngnathidae; genus Entelurus; species Entelurus aequoreus. The sequence continues at coordinate 19,025,943 of NC_084753.1, read as the reverse complement.
ACCAGCACCGCACTGTTAGCATCACAGCTAACGTTACCATGTCGCTACCTGTCTGCTCCGTGGGAGCGTGTGACGTTGCACACGTGACGTATGTAAGAAGGTGCGCATGTTTTAAGTCTCTGTGAGAAGGAGAGACAAGAAAGAGTGGGAAACGCATGCAGTGTAATGCCCCGAGCTAAAAGCAACTCCGTGAGAACGTATTAGGGCTGTGAATCTTTGGGTGTCCCACGATTCGATTCAATATCGATTCTTGGGGTCACGATTCGATTCAAAATCGATTTTTTTTTTTTTCAATTCAACACGATTCTCGATTCAAAACCGATTTTTTTCCCGATTCAAAAGGATTCTCTATTCATTCAATACATAGCATTTCAGCAGGATCTACCCCAGTCTGCTGACATGCAAGCAGAGTAGTAGATTTTTGTAAAAAGCTTTTATAATTGTAAAGACAATGTTTTATCAATTGATTGCAATAATGTAAATTTGTTTTAACTATTAAATGAACCAAAAATATGACTTATTTTATCTTTGTGAAAATATTGGACACAGTGTGTTGTCAAGCTTATGAGATGCGATGCAAGTGTAAGCCACTGTGACACTATTGTTCTTTTTTTTATTTTTTTTATAAATGTCTAATGATAATGTCAATGAGGGATTTTTAATCACTGCTATGTTGAAATTGTAACTAATATTGATACTGTTGTTGATGATATTCATTTTTGTTTCACTACTTTTGTATTGTTCTGTGTCGTGTTTGTGTCTCCTCTCAATTGCTCTGTTTATTGCAGTTCTGAGTGTTGCTGGGTCGGGTTTTGGAATTGGATTGCATTGTTATGGTATTGATGTGTATTGTTTTGTTGGATTGATTAATTAAAACAAAATAAAATAACTAAAACAATTTAAATAAATAAATGAATGAATTAAAAAATCGATTTTTTAAAAATGAGAATCGATTCTGAATCGCACAACGTGAGAATCGCGATTCGAATTCGAATCGATTTTTTCCCACACCCCTAGAACGTATACTCGAATATCACGATATAATCATTTTCTATATCGCACAGAGACAAACCCGCAATATAGCGAGTATATCGATATATCGCCCAGCCCTAATTGGACTTTATATTGTCAATTTAGGCTATTGAGTTTAGTTTTTAACATTTTCTGCTGGTGGTGTGCCCTTAGATTTTTTTTCAATGAAAAAAATGTGCCCTGGCTTAAAAAAGGTTGAAACACACTGCCATATTTTAGTAATATATGGCAGAGTAAAGTAATTTTACTCTAGAGCGCACCCTTATATAAGCCGCACCCATTAAATTTTAGGCGAAAAAAATGCACCGGACTATAAGACGCAGATATATACATTGTGAAATGTGATATTTGCACAGAAATATTTTATAAATGTTTATTCACATACCTTAATTGTTTCCAAAGGGTGTCGGCTGATAAAACAAAATAGAAGTTATGTCATGGACCCACTAGCTGCGGAAGCTCGCTCTCAAATCGGCTAAACAGACTCAATTAACTCCACGGTGACGTCTCGGGGAGTTTACTGAGGAATTTGTGAAACTGAAACAACACAAAAAGAATGCTATTATAGGTTAATAATACTAATACAAACACTGGTAGACGTGTTAGCATATTAGCTAATGCTAACGACGCTAGCTTGATTACATCACGATGGCACGTCCGAATATGCATGAAAACACTCCTACAGACATCACGCATGGGACGGTTTAGCAAGTAAGAATTGTTTCAATTAAATAGTAAAACTTACAAACGTTGCTTGGGGTGATAAAATAATAATATTTCCGAGCATAAACTCTACATGATTTTAATTTTCAGCTCAAGGCACCGAAACAGGAAGTACATTTTCAACCTGCAGTGAGCGAACTAGTCCAAAAGATGGCGCCATAGCAGAAACAATAAAACACCATTGCAGTGTTTCTGCTTGTTTATTGATAACTAGATAACACAAAACATGAGGGACAAGCGGTAGTAAATGGATGGGTGGAGTATTGGCCGTTAGCGAAGATAAATCCATAAATTAGCCGTACCGTTTTACAAGTCGCAAGGTTAAAAGCTTAGGAAAAAAGAAGCGGTTTATAGTCCGGAATTCACGATATCGTATCACATTAAAGGAAGCCATATTTGGTAACATAAATATGAGACTAAACTAGAGCTAACGATACGATGCGTATCACAATACTTGAGTCACGCTATGGTAATACATTATTCGATATATTAATTGATACATTTAAAATGCAGCTTAAAATAAAAGTTGCATATACAGTATGTACACTCCATGACAATAATAATTCATTGGACAGATTGAGTCACAAACTATCATTCAAAAGATCCTTTTTTTTTTTTTTAAGTCTGTAGATTTTACGGTAAAACAAACTGTCAGCTCAGTTGCCAGAATTTGACTGTAAAAACCAAAGTGGTACAGTTTTTCCATTTACAGTAATGTACTGTAAAAACGTCTGTAGAGTTTACGGTAAAATGAAAGCTGGCAATTTAGTTGCCAGAATGTTTCCGTGAAAATAACAGCGGTATCATTGTAAACCAGGCCTGGGCAATTATTTTGACTCGGGGGGGCAAATTTAGAGAAATTAATGTGTCTGGGGGCCGGTATATCTATTTTTAGGAATACTAATACAAAACCTCACAATAATGTCTGATTGAATGCTAAAAACGTTATGACAGACAGCCTTAATAAATGTAATGAAATTTTAAATGTTTCTATTAACGATAAAACACTGAATATTGACAACATATGAAAGTCACACCCCCTTTCGATCGACATATTTTACAATCAAGTGAAACGCAACAAAAATGCAACAAACAGTGAAATATGAACGCGAAGGGTACAAAATAAACCCACCTAAAATCTGACATATCTGATATTTGCTGAATTTCCTCCAGGGATCAATAAAGTACTTTCTATTCTATTATATTGTATTCTATATATCACTAAGCTTTAGAACTTTGTTGTGAAAATCTCCTTCGTCTGTGGAAACGCTTCCCGCCCACACTGCTTGGTGCCTCTTCTGAGCTGCTGTGACGTAGATTACCATAGAAACTAGTTAGATTACCATAGTAACTAATTAGAGGACCATAGTAACTCTTTAGATGACCATAGTAACTCATTAGATGACCATAGCAACTAATTAGATCACCATAGTAACTAGTATATCATCCATAAGCGCAGATTCCAAGCATTGAAATACTTTGTATAGTTGAAGACTTACGGTCATTAGAAAACATGACTGCACATCATAATGGCAGCTACACTTTCCATCTTAAAGATCTAAAAAAAATTATTTGGTAATGGTGGGCCAGATTGAAAAGCTCAACGGGCCACATGTGGCCCCCGGGCCTTAATTTGCCCAGGTCTGTTGTAAACCAAAAACCGTTGATTGTAGGGTTAAAAAAACAACTGGCAAGTCCAGAAGTGTACCGTAAAAATATGATGGTACTGTTTTTACATTGACAGTAATACATTGTAAAAATAATGACAGTAGAATTGGTCGTCATAAAAAAAAAACCCTGGCAGTTTAGTTGCCAGGAATGTACTGTAAAAACAGTGGTATTAATTTTTTTCATGTGCAGTATTACATTGTAAAAACAACAGTAGATTTTACATTTAAAAAAAAAAAAAAACGTTAGCGCAGTCTTTAGAACTTTATAGTAAAAATAACAGCGGTACTGTTTTCATTTACAATATTACAAATCTGGCAGATCAGTTACCGGCATTGTACCATAAAAAATAACAATTGCCCATGTTGCCAGACTTTTACAGTAATAATAAGAGTGGTGCTGTCTTTCCATTAGATTTTATGGTGAAAAACAAACAAACATTTGTACTATATACTATAAGTGTGTGTGTGTATATATATATATATATATATATATATATATATATATATATATATATATATATATATATATATATATATATATATATATATATGGTATAATCACTCGCCATACAGCAATAGATGATATCTGTCTATTACCTGACACCTATGTTAGCTACTTCTCTTTGTTAATGTCTATTTTCTGCTGGATTTACTCTCTATTTTATGCTTTTTTTGCAGCTGTTACATATACTGTAATAGTGTCCATGATCATTGTTATATATTGTATATATGATATAAACATATAATACAATATATCAGTATATATCATATACTGTACATATATTATGTAAATATTACGTATATGTTATATTGCTATATTTAGTCTATTTTATACCTGCATTGTCCTTTCCATCCTTACACTTTCCATCATTTGTAACTGAACTACTGTGTGGAACAATTTCCCTTGTGGATCATTAAACTTTGTCTAAGTCTAAGTATGTGTATATGTGTATAGTATGTGTATATATATATGTGTATATATATGTGTATATGTATATATATATATATATATATATATATATATATATATATATATATATATATATATATATATATATATATATATATATATATATATATATATATCACCACAATTGATAATGTATGTTGCTGTATGTATACTTTTGACCCAGCAGATCCGGTCACACAGTATACATTATGTGTATATGTATGTGTGTGTGTATGTATATTTATACATATGTATATATATATATATAAATAAACATTGATTGATTGATTGATGTGTATATGAATATATGTATATGTGTATAAGTATATGTATATTTGTTTATATATGTACACTTACACAATTTATTAAAAAGCACTAATGCTCAGTTTTAATGTATTCCCTCAGAGTTATCTAATCATATGTTAATGATTGCATTGTAGTTTGCAGCGGTGTACAGGGCGGGGGACAAAATATTAGGAACAGTCTGACACACGTCATCACGCTTCAGTGTTAGTAAAAAAAAAATGCTAAAACAATATAAATTCTGAGTAATATTTCCCACTGATAGAGTGTGAGCAGATATGCAGCATCATCACAGCAAACAGTAGCAGTGTCCACCAGCATTAGCGCTTTAAAAGCAACATCTAAGACACACACTCTCACACACACTCGCACACAGTGGAAGGGTTAAGAGAGCCCTGAGGCTAAGTGATTTACGCAAGAATGGTCTGAATACTCTCGTCTGCGTATGTGTGTGTGTGTGTGCGTGTGTGCACAGTCAATGGCGGCTTTCATAGAATAAAATACTGTACACTACATTTTCCTCAGCCTCTGTTTAAATCCTCATACATGTTTAATTGCCTGCAGTCTAACACACACACGCACACACACACTACCATAGTGGTAGGACTTCCCTCACAATATCTATTCACAAGTAATTTTGATTGACTTTCTGAATATTATTTTCATCGTCCTAGATTGCAATTATACTTAAACCTAATCAGAACAATGACATCCCAATATTTTTTTTATTATAGTCATCTTCTGTTAAATTAAAACATGACCTTCAAATATGGGAGTTCAGTCCAGCTTTACTTTGGGTTGAAGGCGTCTTAACGAGTCTTGACGCCATCTAGTGGCCACACTGGGAGGTCAGACACTCCTCCATCAGGCTGATCGCAGCATCAGGACCAGAGGTCACTTCCATGCCAACAGCACCCTCTGTTGGTCAGGACGTGAACTGATGACGGTTACACTTGCACACTTCAATGATAGTGGCTAAAAACAATACCTACATCTCCCATATTCCTCTTTTGTTTAGATTACCAAAAAAAAAAGAATAATACATAACATAAAAAACATATAACATAATTCATTGTTCATTGATTTTTTTTTTAAATATAATTTTGTATAGATATATATAACATAATTTGTTTATTTAAATGTATGTGCAAGTGTAGCTAATACAAAATGACCTGTGAATATTTAGCCCTTTTTTTTTTTTAGTTTAAAAAAATATATTTATTTTTTTTATTAATATTTTGTGCAACTGTAGCTAATATAAAACTATTCACTGTGGGAATGGTGCAATATCTCCAACTGTATTCATGTCCCAGCGGCCATCAGTATTCTAGTGAGGAGAAAGCAGTGACACTGGATGGGCCCCCAGTGGCTGAGTGCAGAGAAGCACAGGCCTATGAGATAGACATGCTGTGCGTGCGCGCACACACACACACACACACACACACTCACACACACACACACACCCTGTGTGGCACCTAGATCTCCTAATTTAGCCTCTGGAGAGCTGAGACGTCGGGATGTCAATCTCACAGTGCAGCTCTTTTCCCCACTTAACTTTTTAACAGACTTTTTGTATTTATAGCTGCCAAGCCTGGAGCAGCCACTGTGTGTGCGTGTGTGTGTGTGTGTGTGTGTGTGTGTGTGTGTGTGTGTGTGTATATGTGTGTTTTGTTTACCATCACTTTGTGTGGAGTTGCACAGATGTTAATATACTGGGGTTAGTCCTGGTTGTCCAAAATGCGGCCGGGGGGCTATTTTTGGTCCACGTTTAGTTTTTTTTGTGAGGGGGCCCACTACACAATCTACATTTAAAGTAAACACGTCCTGAAAAAACAAGAAAAAAATTAGAATGGCCCAAATCTCTTAAAAAAACAGAGCTGACAACCAAAATGGCATGCAGTCATGCTGAACATGCAGCCACTTTTTTTGTGCTAAACCTTGAGGTTTTAAACGGCGGAATAATAATATTAATGTATTAGTAAAGAGTATAAAACATAAATAATCAAAGTAAAATGTATAATATCAATATTAATAATAATAAATGAGATAATACACAACTTGGTGTCTATAGTCATGCTGTCCAAATTTCTAGGATATGGTCTTTTTAAAAGATTTTAGTTGGCGAAATAATGATAATAATGTATACTGAACAAAATTATAAACGCAACACGTGTACAGCATGTAAAGAAAAGAAAATCGTAAATAATTAACATAAATCATAAACACAAAATTAACAATATAAATATAATTAATAATAAATATATATATATATATATATATATATATATATATATATATATATATATACATATATATATATATATATAAAATACCCTGCTGGGATTTTTGTAATAATTATAACAATAATATGAGTTCATGAATATTTTTTGTGATGGGTGCCCTTTTTTCCTGGCTTTTTTCCGCGACGAGAATGTCTGACTGGATCTATTGAAAACCCCAAATGTCTCACCGTGTCCTCCCTGCAGCAGGGACACTTAAAGGCAGCACGCTTCCTTACACGGCATGCTGCCGGTGCAGGTCCACTCCTCCTGCCACAGAGGCCTCCATCCCGCAGGACACCACACTGCATCAACATACATGTCAACGAAGGTCAGTAACAGCATCTACAAATATTTTATGTCCAACATTCTAAAATTAACAACATACACTGAAGTGTATGAACTGATCATAAGTCCATCACACAACTTAAAAACATATTTATTTTTACTACATTTGATTGATTGATTGATCGATTGAAACTTTTATTAGTAGATTGTACAGTACAGTACATATTCCGTACAATTGACCACTAAATGGTAACACCCGAATAAGTTTTTCAACTAAAACATTAAACTAAAAATTTCCCTAATACATTATTGTATTATAACTACACTTTATAACAAATGAATTTAGGGTTTTCATTATTTTTAGAGATATTATCGGCCGATAAATGCTTCAAAATGTAATATAGGAAATTATCTGTATCGTTTTTTTATTATCGGTATCGTTTTTTTTTGTTTTTTTGGGGGGGGTGGTGGGGGTGGTATTAAATCAACATTAAAAACACAAGATAAACTTACAATTATTGCACCAACCCAAAAAACCTCCCTCCCCCATTTACACTCATTCACACTAAAGGGTTGTTTCTTTCTGTTATTAATATTCTGGTTCCTCACGTCCGTTGTGTCCTTGGGCAAGGCACTTCACCCTTTGCCTCTGATGGCTGCTGGTTAGCGCCTTGCATGGCAGCTCCCGCCATCAGTGTGTGAATGTGTGTGTGAATGGGTAAATGTGGAAATACTGTCAAAGCGCTTTGAGTACCTTGAAGGTAAAAAAGCCCTATACAAGTATAACCCATTTATCATTTATTTATTTACATTATATATCAATATATATCAATACAGTCTGCAAGGGATACAGTCCGTAAGCACACATGATTGTGCCGGCTGCTGGTCCACTAATAGTACTAACCTTTAACAGTTCATTTTACTCATTTTCATTAATTACTGGTTTCTATGTAACTGTTTTTATATTGTTTTACTTTCTTTTTTATTCAAGAAAATGTTTTTAATTTATTTATCTTATTTTATAAAATTTTTTAAAAAAGGACCTTATCTTCACCATACCTGGTTGTCCAAATTAGGCATAATAATGTGTTAATTCCACGACTGTATATATCGGTATCGGTTGATATCGGTATCGGTAATTAAGAGTTGGGAAATATCGGCATATCGGATATCGGCAAAAAAGCCATTATCGGACATCCCTAGTTTTTAATGACCTTGTTGAATCCAGTATGTACACGTTAAGATAACACAAGCCCATTTTCTAACCAGTTTGCTTCTTTGAAACGTCGGAATGGCAACATCCTACTCCTAAATATCTTAACACACACTTACCTGCTAACATCATGTACACCTGTGTCAAATAATAGTATATTGTGTTTTTTCTACCGTTTGTCTTCGTCGAAAGGAAGAGAATAACCGTTGAGGAATGTACAGGTGGAAGCATTGTCGGTTAAATGGACAGCAAACAAGGCGAATGAAATAAAGAGTTAAAGAGTGTCGAACTTACATTTGAATTCATCGTCAAAATGTCTGAACGAGACATGTTTGGAGTTGTGACTACTTATTACTAACCGTCTCCGTCCACTCTGTCCGACGTTCTGATGGGATTTAAAATTGCGGTTGCACGTGAAGGTATCGTCGTCCAATCACTGATCGAGATGCTGTTCAGACATTCTGATTGGTGGAAGAAAGTTTTCTTTAAAAGTTATGTAAATCAATTTGATTTAAAATATATATTTTTTTGGTCCTTTTAAGTTTAAATACATCCCATAATGTTTCTAAATGAAAAATACAAAGTAATAAATCCTCATGATGTTGTTGTACGGTTAAGTGACACGTGACTGACCTCTGACGTTACGACATCAAAGGTGAACTCTTTTTTTTTAAATTGGTCACGTGTACCCCAGAAACCATCGAACACTTTTTAAACACCAAACGTTTCTTCTGAGAAAACTTTGTGTCTCACAATCGACAAGTATGTTCCTACAATGCCCAAATGTAAGTTTTATTCACACTATCTGTTCATTTATTAGTGTGTTTAAAACAGAAAAAGCTATTATTTAATCAGTAACAAGTTACATGTAGCTAAGCTACGTAGCTTAACTACATTTTCCTGTAGCTTGGCTACATCCGTCCCTTAGCTACATTTAATCCAGAATAACTTGTAGTTTCTACATTTTCCAAGTAGCTTGCTCATCACTGATCAGTTATTAAATGTAGTTAAATGTAATTAAAGGTGTTAGGGAGGACACTAATCAACTGTGAGGTAAATGTGCTAAAACTGACGTGTCCAAAATTGGGTCCCAGGGCCATTTCCGGCCCGTGGTTAGGGTTTTTTGGCCCGTATGAAAATGGTATTGATTTATTATCAATGATAACGCTAACAATTATTTGCTAGTATTGTTATAGTCACCTGGGACGCAAAAGCTTTTTTTTTTTTCAAATAGCTATTCAGTAAATTCAATCCGGTTTGGTGGCTGCAGGATTAGGTTTTTTTGCAGATGATGTGGTCCTGATGGCTTCAGCGCTCACTGGATCGGTTCGCAGCCGAGTGTGAAGCGACTGGGATGAGAATCGGCACCTCCAAGTCAGAGTCCGTGGTTCTCGCCCGGAAAAGGGTGGAGTGCCATCTTCGGGTTGGGGAGGAGTTCAAGTACCTCGGAGTCTTGTTCACGAGTGAGGGAAGAGTGGATCGTGAGATCGACAGGCGGATCGGTGCGGCGTCCTCAGTAATGCGGACGCTGTATCGATCCGTTGTGGTGAAGAAGGAGCTGAACCGGAAGGCAAAGCTCTCAATTTACCGGCCGATCTACGTTCCCATCCTCACCTATGGTCATGATCTTTGGGTAATCACCGAAAGGACGAGATCACGGGTACAAGCGGCCGAAATGAGTTTCCTCTGCCGGGCATACTTGCCAACCCTCCCGATTTTCCCGGGAGACTCCCAAATTTCAGTGCCCCTCCCGAAAATCTCCCGGGGCAACCATTCTCCCGAATTTCTCCCGATTTCCACCAGGACAACAATATCGGGGGCGTGCCTTAAAGGCACTGCCTTTAGCGTCCTCTCTCACCTGATAAGGAGACTATTATATATATATGTGTCGTTATCCATAGGTTTATATATAACCCATAAAGTAGGCAGGCACGGAGCTATTTCTCAGCATGTGTTTATTCCAGCCGGCATGTTAATACACTGACACACAACATCCAGATTCCCATCATGCATTGCTTCAAAACTACGGTAAGTAGTAATGTCCAAAAACATAACAGAGACGAAGCAGAAGAACAAAGAGACATGGCGATGACGAGTAAGAAGTACGCTTGCAAGTTCCAAAATGATTGGTTGAAATAATTTCAGTTCATCCAGGACAGCTCGAAGGGAAAGGGGTATGCTGCCTGCACATTTTGTAGAACAGACTTTTATGTGTGTGTATGTGTAAATAAATGAACACTGAAATTCAAGTATTTATTTTATTTATATTTATATATAGCTAGAATTCACTGAAAGTCAAGTATTTATTTTACTTATATATATACTGTATAAAAAATACTTGAATTTCAGTGAATTCTAGCTATAAATATACTCCCCCCCAACCCCCAAATCTCCCGAATTCGGAGGTCTCAAGGTTGGCAAGTATGCCGCCGGGTGGCAGGGCACTCCCTTAGAGATAGGGTGAGAAGCTCAAAGTAAAGCCCCTGCTCCTCTTGGTCAAGATGCCATCCGAACGCCTCCCTAGGGAAGTCTGGTCTTCCCTGCTTAGGCTGCTGCCCCACGACCGACCTTGGATAAGCAGAAGAAGATGGATGGCTTTTGGCACCCTGTGTTAGAAATACCATACCGACTTTGTGTTTTGAACTTGTGATCAGTTTATACACTTATTTTGTACACTTTAAAATGATGAACAGTGTTTTCAGTTGCCATTACTTATATTCTCTGACATGTATTTGGAGGTCGCTGTGGCAGCAGGAGTGGATCTGCACTGTCGTAAGGAAGCGTGCCGCATTCATCAAGTGTCCCTGCTGCAGGGAGGACAAGGTAAGACATTTCAACCTATTAATAGGTCCAATCCTTACAAATGAATATGAACATTAGAACAAAAATGTCAAAAAGACAGATCTTCACATGTAGTATTACAAACATAATGTTGTAGTAGTAAACAGGACATCCTGTGTTGAACTTGTAGTCAGTCCACTGGTCAGAAGCTCCCCTGAAGAGGAAGCAATTATCCAACATCCAACCTGTAGCAGAGGCACCCATTTCTCCCTCAGTCATCCCATATAAAGACCTACCAGTGGTGACAGTCCTACAGTAATATATATTTTAGTCATTCCACAATAGACAAATTCCACAGTTGCAGTGTAGATTTTACTTGCAAAAAAGCCTAAATTGTAATTAATACAATAACAAAATAACACTAGTATAGTAAACCAGTGGCTCTCAAACCTTTTTCACCATGCACCAACATAATGACCAACATTAAAATACAGTAGTGCAGTAGACCTAAGTATTCAGTAAAACAAGGCAGGTTGTATTTAACAAGTATATTTAATATTTTGGATCACTGTAACATTACACACAATGCACAAACAATACTCCTCGAAAGTTGTAGTACACATTTACAGACTTCTTTGGCATACCACAGTTTTAGAATTAGTGTTGTAAACCAAAATATTGTACAAATTGCAGAAAATAAAGTAATAATACCCATATTGCACAGCAAATATTATACTATATACATGTAATAAAAATACTTGACATCCATATTGCACTTAGAGCAAACATTTTGCATGCACAAAAAAGATTTACATTTATGTATTCTAGATTGTCATGGCTGTGGATAGAAAAGACCTGCAGTAGCACTGCCTCACATTTATTCTCCATCTGAACACATAAGTAGGGATGATGTTCGAAACCGGTTCTCCCGATTGTTCAATAAGACAAGAACCGATTCCATGGATTCTAATCCCTTTTTGAGAACCGGTTCCCGTTATCGAAGCCAATATACCATATTTTCGCGACCATAGGGCGCACAGTATTAAAAGGCGCTGTGTCAGATACGGGTGCAATTTCTGTATTTAACGCATAAATAAGGCGCAGCGTATTTTTGGGCGCCGGCATGGTTAAACATACGCTATCTTAAAACATACGCTAGCATGCATGGACGCTGTTTTAAAAAGGCAGCAGGAGCAAAGCTGAGTTCGGTTGTACTTTATTGAAGTATTTATCAATGTACTCACATTATTTTTTGATCAATCCTCATCCACAAATCCATCAAAGTACTTATCTTCTGTGTCCGAAATGAACAGCTGGGCAAGTTCTCCATCAAACACGCCAGATTCCCTCTCCTCATTTTCAAAGTCAGTCTCGATGTCCAATAGCATAGCAAGCTAGCACAACAGTAAAAGCCGACTTCTCTTGCCTCGATGTGCGTATCGATTCACTACCGTGCTGGTCCCCTTCTCCACTGTGTGCTTCACCGGGATGTCGAAATTGAGCGGCACCTCGTCCATGTTGGTGATATGTTTGTCGGCAATGTTTTTATTTACAACGCACATAGCAGCTCTATATGCTCACTGAGGGCGTGCCTTTAGCGTCCTCTCTCACCTGACACCTTCACCCTTTAACAGCCGCATGCTGTCCTCAGTCACGTCCGCTTTTCCTCCATATAAACAGTGTGCCGCCCAGTCATATAACATCTATGGCTTTTGGAACTCAGTGCACACCCAACAACCTATCTGGATTCTATAAGGAATCGGTTCGATAAGAGGATTCGATAATGGCATCAAACTCGATAATTTCTAAACGAACATCATCCCTACACAAGTATCCACGTCCTCTCAGTGGAGGAGTAGCATAGCATTTATCACCAGGAGGTGGATGACAATCACATGTATAATTGGCTTCAAAAATATGTTTTGTCAATATTATGAGCATTTATTGATTTGACGTTGTTTGTCGTAGGTTCAAGAATGGTCGGACGAGTCCGTATAGTCTTAATCATGGAAGCATCGTTAAACAAAAGCTGTGGGAGCGTCAGTCTCATTTCACGTTTAACGACACTGAAGGTGAAGATGGCCAAGTGAATATCACTCCATCATACGGAGGTGGAGTCTTCCAATCTCTGTATGTTGACCTTTCAGTTGAGCCTAAACCTCCTAAATTGCTGTGAAAGCAACTTTGAGTAAAGATGAAGAAGGGAGTCGACGACCAGAGGTAAAAGTGTGGGTCACCTTAATTACACTTGTCCATAAGTCTTCTTCATCGCTCCAACCATCCCTTGAAACTCAATTTATTTTTTCCTTTGCAATTTTTCCCCCTTTAGTGACCCCTAATTTGCCTCTCTTGACCCCTGCCTTCATCTTTGTAGAAGTGGACTAACCCCACTAACTCAACAGCTGTGCAGAGCTACACAGAGACTAAAGTGTTGGTACATAACACGCAGATACAGTGAGAGGAAGTTGATCAGCTATAAATGCAGAGGATGCTGAGTGATGGAGAAAAGTCTGTTAAAAAAGCAAAGTGGGGGACAGAGCTGCATTGTGAGATTGACACCCCGACATCTTTGCTCTCCAACAGGCTAAATTAGGACATCTAGGTGCTACACAGGGCGCAGGTGTGTGTGTCTCGCCCCGTGGTCAAGGAAAGTGTTGATGAGGATGGCAAAGTACAGGTAAATATGACTATCATACTAAGCTGTGTGTCCTCTAATGTCACACCTGCAGTAGCAGAGGCACCCATTCCTTCCTGTGTCCCAAAGCCACATGTCACTTCTCCATCTGAACCAATAACCACCCAGTGGAGCAACACCAGCGTGTTCATCACCAGGTGGTGAAGACAAACTGAGGTATGTTTGTCTTCAAAAAGATTTTGAAACAAGGTGTTTGCTCAATATTACGAGCATTTTTTGATTTGAATTTGTTTGTGTTAAGTTCAAGAATGGTCGAAGGCCATTGAATCAGGTCATCGAATAGCCTTGAGCTTGGGAGAAGCAGGGGAGCGTCTGTCTCGCCCCACTTTGAAAGAGACTGTGGATGAGGATGGCTAAGTGACTATCACCTCATCATATGGAGAGTCTGGACAGCATCTCTGATTGGATGATTACCTGGTACCTGGACGACATTTGTGGTGTGTGGACCCACTCCAGGGAGGAGTTCAGTGTATTCCTGAACACACTGAACACCTATAATAAAAACATCACCATCAAGTCTCCAACACACCACCTGGACTTCAAGGTCTTTTCCAAGTAGACTGACACCCTCCTGTATAAAAGCAGCTTCCACCCGAAGCACACTTTTGCAGGGTTGGTGAAATCTCAACTGCTGAGGTTTCATAGGATCTGTACCAGGCGGGAGGACTTTACAGTAGCCACGAGGGCCCTCTTTTCAGCCCTGAGGAAGAGGGGCTACTCCAGGTCCTTCCTCAGGAGACAGACTAAGGTCTTCCTGGACCAGAAGGGGCCTCCCCCTGGAACATCCATGATTCCTCTCATCACCACCTACTCTCCTGCGGCCGTACAGGTCGCCAGAAAGGTCAAGAACAACTTTCAGGCCTTTGTGGAGAGTAGTGGGAATCAGCAGGCCTATCGAAAGAACCCCAATCAATGTGAGCTGCAGGTCAGGGCCCAGGTAAGCTCGCTCAGAGACTCGCACCAGACTTGGAAGAGCGCTCTTTTCTGCCACACACCGTGGCTTGTCAACCGTCACAGCATGACCAGCACACAAACAATTGTGTGTAGGTAATTTCCTGTCGACGATGGCACGTCATGTGCGTTTGCGAAACGGGTACACTGACATCTAACATTTTTGGAATTCCAACAGAATCCATCACAATCGAACAGACGGACACAAAACTTTAGTTTTGGGAAAAGTTGTTAGTTTTATCGAAAATATCCACATCAGACATTCTGACAAATAGACATTCTCCCATGATTGTAAATGTAATTTTGACCCTTTTCAACCGACAATGTTTCTACAAGAACTTGTGACGTCAGAGGTCAGTCACGTGTCACTTAACTGTACAGCAACATTATGAGGATGTATTAATTTGTATTTTTAATTTAGTAACATTATGGGATGTATGGAGCCTTAAAACAAACAAAAATAATAATTTTAAATAAACTGAATTTACAAAATAAAATATCAAAAGACCAACTTTCTTCCATCAATCAGAATGTCTAAACAGCATCTCTATCAGTGATTGGACGATACCTTCACGTGCAACCGAAATGTTAAATCCCATCAGAACATCGGACAGAGTGGACGGTTATTAGTTACATCTCCAAACATGTCACGTTTAGACATTTTGACGATGAGTTCAAATGTAAGTTCGACACTCTTTAACTCTTTATTTCATTCGGCGTGTTTGCTGTCCATTTAACTGACAATGCTTCTACATTCCTCAACGGTTATTCTCTTCCTTTCGACGAAGACAAACGCTAGAAAAACTATTATTTGACACAAACGATGGCGTCTGAAGCAACATGCACTTTTAAAACAGTCACTTTTAATGTTCACATTACTTCGAAACCGGAGGAAAAGACGTTTGCGAATGTGGCTGTGAATCCCTGATTAAGTCGTGGCAGAGGACGCACGAATTTGTGACACTAATCCACTGTCTGATTAATTAAACAAGAGAGAGCGATGTATTTAAAAATAAACAACTGTTAACTATTGTAACGACCTGCTGGTGTTAATGTTTAGAGTTCACATTGGGAAATATACCGTGCCTTATATAACCTGTTTTTAACACAAGATTGGCAATAAAAGTTTTTAAAAAAAATTACTTTCTGGGCGCAACAACACAATATGCTGAAAAACGACACATTCCAACCACAGTTTTGCAGCCTGCATCGCCGCTAACGCTAAGATAGAATTATGGAAGATGCACGACGGGGTTTCAACTTTAGGTCAATATCACCAGCGTTGATTGATCTGACGGTGACATTAGCTGTGTCCCAATTCAAGGTCTGCATCCTTCGAAGGGCGCAACGCTGCGGGAAGGCTGTCCCAATTCATTCAAATTCGAAGGCTTCTCCAAAAGCAGCCGACGAATGCACCCTCCTTTTCCCTGTATTTGGAGGATGCACCGCGACTATCCTTCGTGGCCTCCCATATCCCAAGATGCTTTGCGCGCCTTTGTTCAAACCGGATCTTTTTGACGATGGCGGCAAATACAAGCAGCGGCACCGGCAGCGAATACACTTTCAAATGTAAGTATCCTCCGCAGGCTAGACTGTTCCATTTAAAAACGGGTGACGCATCCTTCGGAGGTGCCTCCGGAGGTCCAGCCTTCTGAGGCTAAGAGGCCGGGTCCTCCGAAGGATGCAGACCCTGAGTTGGGACACAGCTACTGTTTCTGTCGTAGGTTCAAAAATGGCCAGCCACGTCCTTACAGCTTAGATCTGAGACGTGTCATAAAGCAAAAAATGTGGGAACAACAGTCACGCCCCACCTTTACCGAAACTGTGGCTGAGAAGGGAAGAGTGAATGTCACTCCATCATACGGACTGAATTGGGACACAGCTACTGTTTCTATCGTAGGTTCAAGAATGGCCGGTTACGTCCTTACAGCTTAGATCTGGGACGTGTCATCAAGCAAAAGCTGTGGGAACAACAGTCACGCCCCACCTTTACCAAAACTGTGGCTGAGAAGGGAAGAGTGGATGTCACTCCATCATACGGAGTCTTCGCACCTCTGTATGATGTCGACGTTAGCCTGGAGCCCAAACCCCCTAAGTTGTTTTAAAAAACTAGTTTGAGTAAATATGAAGGAAAGGGTAGGAGACCAGAAGAGGAGGTGGTTAACATTTCTCCCGTACTGTACCTTTAACAGTTTCTCCATGCGCAGTGTTTTAGCGAGGGAAGTGAGGGTTGTGTGTTACAAGTTTTCCTCTGTGCTGAGCGGATAAAATGTTCTGAAAGAGAATAAACGTTGTGTTTATTAACCTACATTCAACAGGGGTTACTTTAATTACCCTCTCCATCCCTTTATCCACCATCTATTTTTGCCCCCACTCTGCCTCTTTTGACTCCTACCTTCATGTTTGTCCAAAGTATGCTACACTATGTCAACAAAACAACAACTTTACTTGTTGTCTTAGCTAATAAACAATTGTGCACTGTATCTAATGTATTATTGTATTCATTTTATTTATATTGTATATTTTTTCTATGTCCATCCATTTCCTACCGCTTGTCCCTTTCGGGATCACGGGGGTGCTGGAGCCTACTTTTCCATGTATTATTTATTTACTATTTTCTTGACTAATAAATTATCTTTTTTATTCCACCAACTAATACTACAAATGATTATTATTGTTAATTATACTTATCGTATACATTATTTGTCTGCATTATTTTAATAATTTAATATTTTATTTACTAATAAATTATTAGTATTTGCCAACAAAATCTTTTAGGGGTTTTGCACAAAATTTGCCATAATCTTGCTGGAAATTTAAACACATGTGTTTATATTTTTGTAGAGTACCGTATTTCCTTGAATAGCCGCAGGGGCGTTAATTAATTTAAAACCTCCTGTCACTCCTGCGTTTACCGGAAACCGGCGGGATGGCCGTGCATGCGGTAATTATTTTAAAACCTCTTCTCACTCCGGCGTTTACCAAGAGGAATTCATAAAATTTAGACGTGCGCTTTGAGTGTGATGTAAGCATACCATCATGAAAAGCACATTTAATTAAAAAAAACGTTATTATGGTCTTACCTGTACTTATAAATGGAGTCCATTTGCAGCTCCTTCTGACCAAAAGCATAGATAACTTGTTTATAGAAGTCTTCATTATTTTCTTTTTTCCGTTTTAAAAGTCTCTGTCTCGATGGAGATATTCCTTTAATTATTACCTCCTGCTTCCATTGAAAGTCCAGTTTAGAAAACTGTTTTATTTTAGATAATGTAATCCTCCATGTTAGAAGAAAAAAAATCTCTTGCTGCGTGTGTTCACTTCTTCTGCAGTACCGGAAGTCGCAAGAAGGATCACTAGCGCGGCAGCACCCTCTACCACCAGGAGGCGGGAGTCATTTAATGACTTATACAGTATTTCACACACGCAGCTACGGTATATTAATAAAACATAGCTGCTTACTGTTCTCTTTAGCATACTGTACCGGTATTCAATAGCTTGGACCTTAAATCCTGCTGAATAGCTCTTTATCTTTTTTCCTTTGTGCGATTGTAAACTACTGAAAGCAGCTTCCTCCATTTTGAAAATGAGGACAGATGCGTCACTCGTGACGTAACGAATTTGACCCGGTGGAAGTTCTAGCCATATGCTAAATATTTTGCGAAACGAGTTTGACCCGGTGAAAATTATAGACATGCGATAATTAAATTAATATTTTGCGGAACGAATTTGATCCGGCTTCAATAATAAACCGGCGATAAGGCCAAGCATGCGTTAATTATTTTGAGAAACGAGTTTGACCCGGCAGTAATTCTAGACGTGCGAATACTATATTCCCTGCGCCAATTCAAGGAAATACGGTATACATTATTATGGGCCTGCTGCAAAGCAAGCGCCCATTCACATTCTGCTAAGCAGTAGTGGATGGGAGAACGTTAGCATGCTAACATTTTTTTGTTAGCGTCTCTTATATTAGTATGCTAACTGTTCTGAAGGTTTGCATATGTGTGTAATCGTCCCTTTAGTTCTACAGATAGGAGATCATTTCTGTTAAGGGATTAATTATTTTTATTATTTATTTCTATTTCATATGTGTCGTTTGGGAAGGTAAAATGTGTTTAAGTTGTTTAACCGTTGCTATGGTTGCGGGCACTTCTGTTTCCACCGGCAGGTGAAAAAGTGTTAAAGGAGCTCCGGCATTAACAAGCAAGGTCGCGTCGGTAATACTACACGGGAGATAGTTCACCACGGTTGCAGCTCAGAGAAGTAACTACTGTGGGCTTCCTACTTCAGTGTGTCAAAGTGACAGTTGATCAAGTGCAGTAGTTAAAAGTTTAAGGACGTTTGGGCGCTTCACGTTGCCAGTGGACGTGACGTGTATGCTAACCGCTAGTAAGCTAACCGCAGCTTGCACGTGTGTTTTGTTTGCTGCAGTGACTGCACGAACGGCAGGTTTAGTCACGTTTGAGTTAAGTTTGTTAAAGAGACCCTCTCTCCTGTGACTGTGTATAAGCTGGAGAGCAAGTGTGGGGCCATTACAGAGAGTTAGTGGTGTGCTATTGTGGCTACAACACTGCGAGGGACGTGGACAGTGCGAGGTTGGAGTGCTAGTTGCACGCGCTAACGGACCAGTCGACAGAGAGGTGGACCCAGGAAGAGGCTGGTTCTCCTCTCGCTCCAGACTGGGCTCGTGAGGCGAGCTAAAGGAAGCACGGCCGAGCCCCCCCCCTTCTGTTCTCTACAACGGGAGGTGTCCCCCCTCTCCAACGCCCCCTTTGTAACCAGCAGTTTCAACCCCACCCCTACGTGCACCACCGATTCAGCAGGACCACAACGGACAATCTTCTGGCCCAGCCAAAGGGCCCAGGTTGAACTGTGTGTGTGTTGTGTGATTGGATTAGTGCGGGAGGTTCTATTGGGGAGTCAGTGTGTGAGTGGGGATGAGTGTATGAGTGTAATTAATGTGTGTTTATTATTGTCTGGTTATTGTATGTTTATGTGGTATATAGTAAATTGTTAAACTATATAAGTCGTCTCCTCTCACTCTCTCTTAGACTAGATTTATTTGGTAATAGTGAATAATTCGAGCATCCCCCCCTAAGGTAAAATACAGTCCTTTATACACTCCCGTACACTAACGTTTTATGCTAGCTTTTTTGCTACTTTCTATGTCTACGCCAACAAATAATGCATTTTGGTATTTCTTCTTTCCCCGTCATGTACTAGCTTTATAACGTTGCATGCTAACTTTTTCTGCTAGTTTTACACTTTTTTTTCTCTCATTCCACAGCCATTCACCTTAGTCATATAACTTGGAATGTGACACATGCTAACTGTTAGCATGCTAGTATGCTAACATAACAGGCTAACTTTTTGAGGTAATTTTGCAACCACTTACCCCAAAGTCATATAATTTGGTATGTGACACTTGTTAATTGTTAGCGTGTTAATGTTAGTTGTGTTTCAGCGAATTACTATTTTCACACTGTAACGTAGCGTGAAAATATACCGGTATAGCGATACTGTCCCATATACATATGGCTTTCTAAAATACCGGTAAATACCGCAGCTCTAATTTGACATCACCCTTGTTTTTGTCCTAAGTTCAAAAGTACATCCAGCCTTGAGCATGGACGTCATATTAAGCAGCAGCCGTGGAAGTAAATATCACTCCATCATACAAATATGGAGTCTTTCTTCCGCCGTATGATGTTGATGTTTCACTTTAGCCGAAACCTCAAAAGTTGTTGAGAAAAATAACAATGAAAAAAACTAACGCATTCATGAATAGAGTAAATGTAAGTGTTAAGTGTATGTCCAGCTTAATGAAGCTCAGCATGGAGAACGTCTACCTGCTGTGTCCACTCAGACAAGGAGATGGACACTTGATGGTCTTCTCTAACCACAGTCAGCACACAGTCTCACATGTGATGTCAGAAAGGCACCAATGCCGTCCTGACACAAGGATAAGAAAATACCAACACTATTGTGATGTCTCCAAGTAGCAGAGTGAAGTCAGTGATGTCCTGCCACTGAATGCAGAATACTCCTCTTGGAGCGATTTAGTGATGACATCCTGTAAATACATGAATATAATTAATTAACAAATGTATTTTAATTTCCTGAATAGACCAGAATAGTTAGTTAACTTTAGGGCTGTGCATCTCTATTTGGCTAGATTGTTGAATAAAATGTACTTTAAAAAGGTCCACTGTGATAAACATTGGGGAGGAGGAATGGACCCATAGATGATGTCACCCCACAATAATCTGCTTATCATGCACGGATTTGTACTTGCACAAGCTAGACCTAACATACTGGCTGAATTTCTGGTAGCTATGACAACTAATGTTTGTTATTAATTGTTGCTGTATTGTTTTGTACAAGAAAATGAAAAAAGGGCCATTATGATAAAATAGTATAAATCTACCTGGTAAGCGTTCTTTCATTCAGTAGTTGGTTCTCCAAGGTAATTTATCAAGCAGCAGATGACATCTGGTCTACTTTCAACATGTTCCTATAAAAAGCAAGAAAATACATTCATGTATTCTCAATGGTTTATTCTTTGCATGGTCATGGTGACCTGAACCGTGTCCAAGCTGACTACAAGGTCCTCAGTGTGGATGCTTACTTGTCTGTGTGTCCTTTGAAGGACTGGCAACAGTCCAGGGTGGACCCTGCCTTTCGCCTGAAGTCAGCTGGGATAGGCTCCATCTCCCTGCAACCCTAAACAGGATTAAGAGTAGAAAGAGGATGCAACAAAATACTGTTTTTTCAAAATTATAATTGAAATAATGCTATCAATCAATTCCAATGTAATCAATAAATGTTAGTAAATGTTTTAAGTTATATGTTGTACATTTGTGTATGTATTTGGCCCTGAGTGTGTAAATCCTGGACTGTACCTGATTTAGTGAATCCAACAACGTCCCTTTTTGGGTCCCACAATGCCGCTTTTTGTCCTGAACATCTTCTGCAACTGTAGTCTGTAAAAGTTAAGTTAAGTTAATGTGTGGTTTACTCCTGCTTTTATGTTGTCAAGCGCCTCTCTGAAATAGATGGTGACATCAACAATCTCAATACATCAGTACTATCCAGCAGCCCTGAAAAAACACACTGCAGTAAGTTTGAAATGATCACTAATTTTCAGTCCCTTCAGGATTTAGCAGGCTTTTTTGGTGGTTTAAAATTCCTGTAATTTGCGGCAGCTTTTTCAAAAAGTTAAGGCAAAATTGCGATGCTATTGTTTTCTAATAACATTAAATCGACTTGTGATTTTATGAATTTATTATCAATGTTTTAAGTGTTCCTTGAAACCTTACCCTCAAATGGGTAAGGTTTGGATTTTTAGATGCATCGCAATTCAGACATGGACGATTATAGAATGATTAGTAAACATCAATAGTCAATCTATTTATTTATTGTAAATAAAGTATTGCAGACCGTTCTCAAATTTAGCTGACTCCAGCAAGCCACCTCACCAAGAGATCCAACCAGCTTTTTTACTATCGGGCACTTATGGTTTAGTTTTGCACAGATTTTCATAAATTTAACACGTGGGAATTAATTTAACTGTTTTTTATTCCAAATTCCATCCCATTCCACCCCCGGGGCCTTGCGCAGCTCCATCTAATGGATGCATAGGTGCGCCTTATAATCCGGTGCTCCTTATATATGAACAAAGTTTTGAAATATGCTATTCATTGAAGGTGCGCCTTATAATCCGGTGCTCCTTATATATGAACAAAGTTTTGAAATATGCTATTCATTGAAGGTGCGCCTTATAATCCGGTGCGGTATCGATAAAGGGAATTTTTTAAACTTCTGTCTTGAATAAAATACTTCTGTAAATAACATTTGCATACATTGTATGCAAATAAATAATCAAGTAAAACATTAAGAAGACTAGGCCTGGGTGATATATCCTTTTTATCAATATATTCAATTTTTTTGATACAGATGATTTTAAAAATTAAAAAAATTATCCTATTGCTTGGGCATACTTTTGCCCCTCTCCCGCCCCCTTACTTTCTTAGCGGAGATTCAAAAAATGGCTAATGCTAACGAGAGCAAGACGTTTGTTTCAAATACAATAAAAGTGTTGTCAGTACTTTGGTTTTGCGGCAACAGGTGTGGAACAAATGACTGCACACTGCAAAGAGTTTAAAAAAGGCAGCAGCACAAAAAAACTGCAGAATGTGGGAAATACAATCCAGTAAAAACATTCATCAGAGCTGCTGAAACTGCCAACAAACTGCGACTGCTATAGCTAACACACACAAGTGTGCTGCTGCGCTCTCTGGGCTTTGTCTGACATCACACGTCACTAGGCAACAGGCACCGCCTTTTAAAGACACACTCACACACACCCAAATATAACAGAATACAATGTCTCTCAATTACATAATCCAGATATCTGGTAAGTTATTTTTAGTAATGCATTAATTACACCTCACGATTCGATTACGATTCAGGAGCTACGATTTGATTAAAAAAATCGATTATTGATGCATCTTTAATTCATGTATATTGATGCAGTTTTACATTTCTTTTCGTTTAACTAAATACGTGTTTATCACTTGCAACTTTAAAAAAACCCAATTCATTTGGAATAAGAAACAGCTAAATGAATTTCCCTATTTATTAAATGAATGAAAATGTGTGCAAAATTGGATCATGAGTGCCCGATAGTAAATGAGCTGGTCGGATCTCCCGGTGAGGTGGCTCATTCCAGTCAGCCAAAATTTAGTACTGTCTGCATTACTTTATTTACAATAAATAAATCGATTATAGACGTTTACCACTACATTTTATAATCGCCCATGTCCGAATGAGATGCATCTAAATATCGATTATTTACCCCACTTCTAAATAGCACCCTTGGTAAGTTGGAAATTGTATTTATTGGCAGGCCTGAATAAGTCATAAAAATATCAATAATTATTGATATTGATCAATATAAAAAACGTATTATACAGTTTTCAGCCATATTGCCAAGCCCTAATAGGTATATTTTGATTAAGACAGGGAAAAACATGCGTACTCGTAAACGGTGCATGCAACAAGTTTCCATCTGTTTTGTTGTGTGGAATGACGTTTGACGTGTCTGGGAACGCGACAGACAGATAAGCCTTGAGATCACTCGACAAATGGTTTTTTGATAAAGCATAGGGATCTATTCCACTGTATAGTTTGATCTTTTAGCTTGCATCTTCTTTTTGCAGGAAGATCTAGGCCCCTTTGCGTACTCGGACAGTTTGTGCGCTGCTGGCTGCACAACATGCCATCTTGGCTTGGTTGACCACCATTATTTTTTCACTTACAGGAAGAAGTCACGTGACGGAATACAAGCAAATAGTATATTGGGGGCTGTGCATCTGTGTTGGCCCTGCGATGAGGTAGAGACTTGTCCAGGGTGTACACCGCCTTCCGCCCAAATGCAGCTGGGATAGGCTCCAGCACCCTCCCGACCTGGAGAGGGATAAGCGGTAGAAAAATTAATGGATGGGTTAAATATTGTAAAAGCAGTGTGCCGTCAGGGCCAGCAAGGCCTTCTCTGCTGGCTTAACATAACCAGAAATCATGATCATAATTAAAGATAAAACATTGTTTTTATTTACTTTCCCTAAATATCTAAAATTATTCATATTCTCTTCATGTCATATTATGCTCGTTCCAATGCTGTTGTTTTTAGTTTTAGTTTGTATCCAATCAGAATTCAGCTAGCTTATGTTGCCATACTGTACCAAATCTGCCAGAAACCTTCAGAATCATCAATGCAGGCGTCCGTGCACTGTAAGTGAAGGGGGACATGCAGTGATAGACAGTTGCGATAGCCAATCAGATCACGAGTTGTTGTCAGTAAGGCCTTCTAGATGGCCTCACGTTGAACGTGATATTTACACGTCCTGTGATTGGATACTCATTGGGACCGTTAGCGGATGAATTAGAGAACACAGAGTTGAGAGACAGTTGTGATAGCCAATCAGATCACAAGTTGTTGACAGTTGCTGTTGTTACAAGTAAAGGTTTAAACTCTTGTTAAAGTGTGTCATGCTTGTCATTTAATTAACATTGTTACATGTGTATTTGTCGCCATTATGTGGTCAGGGCAGTTAATATATCTTTGAGAAGTGTGTACTTTAAATCAAACTTTGACCGGAAGTTGCCGAAGCCAAGCAGAGAAATTTACGGTATATGTTTTAATTGCTGATGCGTTTTAATTTATTTTAAACGTGCCAGAAAATAACCCGTTTTGTATACTATTGATTTGATTCAATGCACAGTAAGGTGTAAATGTGTTCCTGTATAGTATTTCTCCAGCAATGATCGTGTGGTGACATCAATAATGGTATTTTGAGAGGTAATCATTGAAGTCGGAGATCACTGAAGGCCTAGATGGGAAACGCACGGCCCGCCACTGTGTAAAAGTGACCATGCGGGTGTTTAATGACAATGGGGTTCTTATGTTAAAACTTGTATTAAAAGTTCTAAACAGGCTTTGTATTGCTCTAGCTACGCAAATGTTAAGACTTCCAATTAATAATTCCTACTTAGCAGGAATTAATTTACCTGGGTTAGGCCTAGTGTGTGAATGTGAGTGTGAATGTTGTCTGTCTATCTGTGTTGGCCCTGCGATGAGGTGGCGACTTGTCCAGGGTGTACCCTGCCTTCCGCCTGATTGTAGCTGAGATCGGGGTCGCGGGGGGCGCTGGAGCCTAAGGGAATAAGCGGTAGAAAATGGATGGATGGATAGGCCCAGAACCAATTAACAGCAATAAACAATGGCCTCTGTACACTGCATTGTTTGGAGTCATTTTAGTTTGGATGGGATGATTCCTGAAACTAACCCCACATAACTTGTAGTACTTTAACCAAAAAGGGTAAGAAAAAAAGAGGTCTGTGTGGACATGTCCACCATAATAGACATGGCTGAGCTAACATTAGCAGACATGTCCAGACAGCCTGATTTCACTGTTATCTTCCCGCCAACATTCCTTCTAAGGTGCGCGCCTGTGCAATTGCGCACTGCTCAAGCGCCCTCTGCGCACGGCTAATCTATGCCACGCACAAAATCAAATAAAAAAATAAGCGCATAACAATTTTCGACACACGGACACGACAGAGAAAACAGTTTTCGTCATCGTTGTTCAAATATTGTAACGTCTGTCGAGACGCTTTGAGGACATGAATTCCATCCATCACTTTACTGAGCAAAACTCTTTATTGTCGGCCATAAACACATCACCAAAACATTAGTAAAAAAAATTATATCTAGCAAAACTGGTCATTTTCTGCAGTACAAACCAGACCAAAAGCAACTTTGTTATATCAACAGCAGCCGCTCGCTCTTTCTTACTTGCGCCAACACATGCACATATGGCACTTAGCCAGTGATGCGTTTACAGCCACACAAAAAGTCAGACAACTCCAACACCACACATAAAGTGTCATTCCAGGTCGTTACACTATGATTTACCAATCAAATATGTGCTTATTCTAGTGTCATTTATTAGGACTCTTAATTTATAAATATTAATCATGAAATGCTGTTAGTATATTAAATAAATACTAATAAAAATATATTTTTTACAAACAGGAAGTTGCAGGAATGTACACATGATCCCCTGCTTACACCTCATTGTGCAACATGTGAATGTTTTAATGGGAACTAAATGCAATGTCTGAAAGGGATACAAATTATTTCCAAAGCAGGACCTCCACCCAGACAAACAATACAAGTACACAGTTCATGAAAAACAATGTTTTTTGTTATTGTCATTGTAAGTGGGCCTAAACTCTTACTGTATATCAGAAAATAATCTCATGTTAAATGACTGCTGTCATTTGATTATAATAATAAGACAATGTTGTCTGTCTATTTGTGTTGTCCCTGCGATGAGGTGGGGACTTGTCCAGGGTGTACACCGCCTTCCGCCCGAATGCAGCTGAGATAGGCTCCAGCACCCCCCGCGACCCCGAAAGGGACAAGCGGTAGAAAATGGATGGATGGAGATTGAACTTGTTATTTAGTCAGGTTTGGGACAGGTGTGCTGCTGGTGTAGCCACAGTGTGCACGTCTGATGTTGCTCACATGGGCTCCAGTGAATGCGCAGGGAGTTTTTGCGTTTGCTCACACACATGAAAATTTAGAGGGAACATTGCTTCCCGCCAGGCAGATTTAGAAAAGTGCACTCTTTAATCCATTATCCATAACAAATTATGTATTTTATATTATAAGGTAAGGATTCGGAATCTTCCAGAAAATATTAAATTAGACTAAGACTAAGAGGAATGTGCTGGTGCTAACCAGGTGTGGTTGGCTAGCAAACAATGCGGTCAATTAGCTTGTATATTATTCTTATGTTTTACACAAACAAACACGGTTTTAAAACACATGACATGAATATGAGGGAAATGGTACTACTTACATGAAATTCCTGTTATGTCCAACGACGCACGGACATCGAAGGAGGGCTCAAGGTCGAACCACTTGAACTGCGCTGCGTCATCAACTCTCCACATGGCGGGAAAAACGCTTTACGGCAGCACAGACGTCACTGTCGTAACACAGCAACCCACGACTGCGTAACTGCAATTTTCCAATTCTCTGCACGGGCACGGTTATTCTGCAGGTGTCTTAATTAAATAATTCTTGATAACTTTTTGTTTTGAGTGAAAATCTCATCTGACGTCATCATATGAACTTTTATTGGAGATATTATTTGATCTTCTCAAACGGTGCTGCTGCAGGGTATCACAAGCCAACGTATTGTGTTGTATTCATGTTCCCGGGTGCGGCGCACTCCATAAAGAATAAAGGAAAACCATAAGGTAAATAGTGACAGTTTTAATATTTAATACAGATTCTTCAAGTAAACACAATAGCTTTCATTTTCTTGTATGGATTATATATGTAACCAAAGGAAAATTAACTGTGGCAAAAAAATGTATTACTAGTGTTTATCATGCGAGTATACTTGCAGTGAAAATAATCATAATGATTTTAGGGATTTTTTCACCAAAGTATTTTAATGAGTGTTCACTCTTGCAATGTTCTGCTGAAAGACAAGCATAAATGCAGTATATGATGTGTTTTGGAAACCTCTAATACAATATTACTGGGAATTAGAAAAAAAAACAACTCCATATATAAAACGATTATAATATCAATCAATCAATGTTTATTTATATAGCCCTAAATCACAAGTGTCTCAAAGGGCTGCACAAGCCACAACGACATCCTCGGTTCAGATCCCACATCAGGGCAAGGAAAAACTCACCCCAGTGGGACGTCGATGTGAATGACTGAGAAACCTCGGAGAGGACCGCATATGTGGGTGGTCTGACATAATTAAGTTAAAGGCCTACTGAAACCCACTACTACCGACCACGCAGTCTGATAGTTTATATCAATGATAAAATCTTAACATTGCAACACATGCCAATATGGCCGGGTTAGATTACTAAAGTGCAATTTTAAATTTCGCGCGAAATATCCTGCTGAAAACGTCTTGGTATGATGACGCCTACGCGTGACGTCACGGATTGTAGAGGACATTTTGGGACAGCATTGTGGCCAGCTATTAAGTCGTCTGTTTTCATCACAAAATTCTACAGTATTCTGGACATCTGTGTTGGTGAATCTTTTGCAATTTGTTCAATGAACAATGGAGACAGCAAAGAAGAAAGCTGTAGTTGGGAAGCGGTGTATTTCGGCCGGCTGCAGCAACACAAACACAGCCGATGTTTCATTGTTTACATTCCCGAAAGATGACAGTCAAGCTTTACCATTGGCCTGTGGAGAACTGGGACAACAGAGAATCTTACCAGGAGGACTTTGAGTTGGATACGCAGACGCGGTACCGTGAGTACGTACGCAGCTGCGGCTTCCAAACCTTTGATCACTTGCCCGTACGTGCGTGCCGTTATGTGCATGTCACGTACGTAACTTTGGGGACTTTGGGGAAATATATGTGCTGTATGAACTTTGGGGAGGTGAACGGTACTTTGGGCTGTGGGATTGAGTGTGTTGTGCGGGTGTTTGAGTTGTATTGGTGGGTTATATGGACGGGAGGGGGGAGGTGTTATGCAGGATTAATTTGTGGCATATTAAATTTAAGCCTGGTTGTGTTGTGGCTAATAGAGTATATATATGTCTTGTGTTTATATACTGTTTTAGTCATTCCCAGCTGAATATCAGGTCCCACCCGCCTCTCACAGCATCTTCCCTATCTGAATCGCTTCCACTGCCCTCTAGTCCTTCACTCTCACTTTCCTAATCCACAAATCTTTCATCCTCGCTCAAATTATTGGGGAAATCGTCGCTTTCTCAGTCCAAATCGCTCTCGCTGCTGGTGCCCATGATTGTAAACAATGTACAGATGTGAGGAGCTCCACAACCGGTGATGTCACGCGCATATCGTCTGCTACTTCCGGTACAGGCAAGGCTTTTTTATCAGCGACCAAAAGTTGCGAACTTTATCGTCAATGTTCTCTACTAAATCCTTTCAGCAAAAATATGGAAATATCGCAAAATGATCAGGTATGACACATAGAATAGACCTGCTATCCCCGTTTAAATAAGAAAATCGCATTTCAGTAGGCCTTTAAAGTCCAGTCCATAGTGGATCTAACATAATAGTGAGAGTCCAGTCCATAGTGGGGCCAGCAGGAAACCATCCCGAGCGGAGACGGGTCAGCAGCGCAGAGATGTCCCCAACTGATGCACAGGCGAGCGGTCCACCCCGGGTCCCGACTCTGGACAGCCAGCACTTCATCCATGGCCACCGGACCTGTGTGTCTCCCCCTCCACAAGGGAGAGGGGGGCAGAGGAGAAAGAAAAGAAACGGCAGATCAACTAGTCTAAAAAGGGGGTCTATTTAAAGGCAAGAGTATACAAATGAGTTTTAAGATGGGACTTAAATGCTTCTACTAATGTAATCTATTTTAATTGATACTACAAATTGTATTTGAATCTTGTTTTTAATATTTTTGTGCAGCACTTTGGAAACATTTTTGTTTAAATGTGCTATATAAATTAAGTGGATTGGATTGGATTAATTTTAGTCAATGCAAAAAAAATAAACATGGCATAAGTGAAAAAACAAAACATTTCTTTTAGGGAATAACAGACATTGCATAACTTTTTAAAGTGAAAAATTTACCTAACTTCCTTCTCTAACAGATTACTTATTTTTCATTTTGCACACAGTGGGGCACAGCATTAGGTACACCTGGTCCTGGTTGTCCAAAATGCGGCCGGGGGGCTATTTTTGGTCCACGTTTAGTTTTTTTTGTGAGGGGGCCCACTACACAATCTACATTTAAAGTAAACACGTCCTGAAAAAACAAGAAAAAAATTAGAATGGCCCAAATCTCTTAAAAAAACAGCTGACAACCAAAATGGCATGCAGTCATGCTGAACATGCAGCCACTTTTTTTGTGCTAAACCTTGAGGTTTTAAACGGCGGAATAATAATATTAATGTATTAGTAAAGAGTATAAAACATAAATAATCAAAGTAAAATGTATAATATCAATATTAATAATAATAAATGAGATAATACACAACTTGGTGTCTATAGTCATGCTGTCCAAATTTCTAGGATATGGTCTTTTTAAAAGATTTTAGTTGGCGAAATAATGATAATAATGTATACTGAACAAAATTATAAACGCAACACGTGTACAGCATGTAAAGAAAAGAAAATCGTAAATAATTAACATAAATCATAAACACAAAATTAACAATATAAATATAATTAATAATAAAATGGATATAACACAAATTGGCATCCAGTCATGCTGAACATGTGTCCAAATTTCCAGCGAGATATGGTAACTTTTCTGTGCTAAATCCCTGAAAGGTTTTGTTGATGGAATACTAATAATAATTTATTACTGAAGAAAATATTAAATATTATATACAAATAATGTATACGATATAAGTATAATTAATAATAATAATAATAATCATCGAAAAGGTATTAGTTGGTGGTATAACAAAAGATAATTTATTAACGAAAATAGTATATATATACATAGAAAAAATATATACAATATAAATACAATTAACAAAATAATGATACATTAGATACAGTTCACAAAGTTGTGTGTTGTAGCATACTTTGGACAAACATGAAGGTAGGAGTCAAAAGAGGCAGAGTGGGGGTTAAAGGGATGGGGAGGGTAATTAAAGTGACCCCCACCTCCTCTTCTGGTCTTCTACCCCTTCCTTCATATTTACTCAAAGTAGGTTTTTTTCAACTTAGGGGGTTTGGGCTCCAGGCTAACGTCCACATCATACAGAGGTGCGAAGACTCCACCTCCGTATGATTGAGTGACCTCCACTCTTCCCTTCTCAGCCACAGTTTCATCAAAGGTGGGGCGTGACTGTTTTTCCCACATTTTCTGTTTTATTACACGCCCCAGATCTAGGCTGTAGGGACGTATCTGGCCATTCTTGAACCTA
Organism: Entelurus aequoreus; assembly: GCF_033978785.1. Taxonomy (NCBI): domain Eukaryota; kingdom Metazoa; phylum Chordata; class Actinopteri; order Syngnathiformes; family Syngnathidae; genus Entelurus; species Entelurus aequoreus. The sequence goes on along the minus strand of NC_084753.1, from coordinate 18,994,585 downwards.
CGACAGAAACAATGTCACCGTCAAATCAAGGGACGCAGGTGATATTGACCTAAAGTTGAAACCTACCTCAGTTTGTCATCCACCACCTGGTGATATAAACGCTGGTGTTGCTCCACTGTGAGGCCGTGGATGTTTAGCGCCGCCAGCGGAGTACAAGCGCAGGGCGGTGGGACGCGCGGGACGAGCGATGCCACTGGTAGGGTGTGGTGTGGAATGGCCGAGGGAGGAACAGCTGCCTTTTCTACTGCAGGTTGAATGTTGGAGGACCTCCTCCTCTTCGGGGCAGCTTTGGACCAGTGGACTGGCTACAAAGTTCAACACAGGAAGTCAGCCTCTGACATGTTTGCTATGACAACATGTGTACTTGGGATGTTCCGTTCACCCATTCCGATAATCCGTGAGTGAGATGTAAAGTTCATATGGCCCCATTCCTGAGTGGTTCATCATTTCGCAATGCGGTCTGCTAAAAATGACAGAAAGCGCCCCCCTACATAGCAACTGATACTGTGGTCATGTTGGAATTGACATAAAACACATTTTAAAAAAGTGGACTCGCTACTGCCATCTGTCGGCTTAAGTGGATAGTGAAGTGAAAACCATTTCAGGTGACTACCTCTTGAAGCTCATCGAGAAAATGCCAAGAATGTGAAAAAGTAATCAGAGCAAAGGTTGGCTATTTTGAAGAAACTAGAATATAAAACATGTTTTCAGTTATTTCACCTTTTTTTGTTAAGTACATAACTCCACATGTGTTCATTCATAGTTCTGAGGCCTTCAGTGCCTTAACTCGTCACGTTTCATGTGTCAAGTAAACCGCGATGAACGGGGCCATATGAATCCCCTTCCTACTGTATTAACTGTACATTTTTCAATGAGTGCTATTGACAGTCCAACGATATCAACACCGAATTTAAACTAGTTCCTTATTCAGTTTCATTAAATACAATTGTTTGAGGAAATCAAAATTAAAAACTAGTAATCTATTACCCTTTGAAATCACGACCACCAATTTAAGGATAGTTTAGCCTTCCTCGTACTTGTTGTGTACTGACTGTGACAATGCTGACACACCAACACTTGTTGTTATATTATCCTCGCGCTAACTTTTATTCATCCATCCATCCATCCATTTTCTACCGCTTATTCCCTTCGGGGTTGCGGGGGGCGCTGGAGCCCATCTCAGCTACAATCGGGCGGAAGGCGGGGTACACCCTGGACAAGTCGCCACCTCATCGCGGGGCCAACACAGATAGACAGACAACATTCACACTCACATTCACACACTAGGGCCAATTTAGTGTTGCCAATCAACCTATCCCCAGGTGCATGTCTTTGGAGGTGGGAGGAAGCCGGAGTACCCGGAGGGAACCCACGCAGTCCCGGGGAGAACATGCAAACTCCACACAGAAAGATCCCGAGCCCGGGTTTGAACCCAGGACTACTCAGGACCTTCGTATTGTGAGGCAGATGCACTAACCCCTCTTCCACCGTGCTGCCCTTTTATTCATCTATTTAATAATATCTGCTTACTTTCCACTGTAACACGGTTCCATCTACACTTGTGTTGTTTAAAGCTAGTTTAGCGGTTAGCTTAGCTATTAGCATGCCTGCTTCTGGCTTACTCTGTGTGTAGCATATTTAACCTCGTCCTATATATATGTATATGTGTATATATGTACACACATATATACATATATGTGTATATATGTATACATATATATAAGTGTATATATACACACAAATATATATATATATATATATATATTTGTGTGTATATATACATATATGTATATATATGTATACATATATATGTGTATATACTGTATATACACACAAATATGTATATATATTAGGGGTGTACCGAACGAGTTTCCACACGGACATATTAAGTAGCGTAACGCTGGTTGTGTAAACAATGCACACTGAGGCACAACACACGGCATGCTAGCAGCTAACGGGCTACGATAGACTGACCATATGTCCTCTTTTCACCGGACATGTCCTCTTTTGCGGAGCTGTCAGGGCGGAGTTTCTTAAATGCCTCAAATGTCCGGCATTTTGAGTTAGGGTTGCGTGTATTTTCAATGTACGTTCAGGGTTAAGAAGGGGTTAAAAACAAAACGAATTGTGCGCGCAGCAGCATTCGTGAGGGAGGGGCAGAGACAGAGAGAGCGAGAGAGTTATGATAAACGCGCATGCGTCGCCAGGCTCTGCTTTTTATCCATAGATTTATCAGATTTAATTTTTTTTATCTATAGCAGCGGTGTCAAAAGTGTGCCCAGGAGGCCATTTGCGGCCCACAGCTAATGTTTTAAAGGCCCACGGCACATTCTAAAAATACTATTAAAATAAACAAAAACATAACAAAAGTGAAATAAAAAAGCTTAAAGGTTAAATGTAATTTAGAAAAAGTTGCAATGTTGACTAATAAAACAAAGCTGTTTTTATTTTCTTTCAAACTGTCATTGCTCAAAACATAATATTGTATCAAAATCAATGTTATTATGAATTATTGACCTATCCAAGGTTCCGATTACTTCACATCAAATATTCCACTAAGAAAAATATTTTTGGTGGAAGATTTTTCAAATTTGGTAAATAAATAACCCAAAAATGTATATTTTGTTGTTTTCTTACTGTACCGAAAATGAACCGAACTGTGACCTCTAAACCGAGGTACGTACCGAACCGAAATTTGTGTGTACCGTTACACCCCTAATATCTACACATGCATATATATATATCTACATACACATACAGTATATACTGTATATATTCAATATGATGATTGAGTTTGAAATGGTGAACTAAAATAAGTGTGTGTGTATATATATATATATACATACATACATACATACATACATACATACATATATATGTTAATGAACATATATATATACATATATATATATATATATATATATATATATATATATATATATATATATATACATATATATATATATATATATATATACATATATATATATATATATATATATACATATATATATATATATATATATATATATATATATATATATATATATATATATATATATATATATATATATATATATATATATATATATATATATAAAATACCCTGCTGGGATTTTTGTAATAATTATAACAATAATATGATTTCATGAATATTTTTTGTGATGGGTGCCCTTTTTTCCTGGCTTTACCCCCCCCGAGAATGTCTGCCTGGATCTATTGAAAACCCCAAATGTCTCACCGTGTCCTCCCTGCAGCAGGGACACTTAAAGGCAGCACGCTTCCTTACACGGCATGCTGCCGGTGCAGGTCCACTCCTCCTGCCACAGAGGCCTCCATCCCGCAGGACACCACACTGCATCAACATACATGTCAACGAAGGTCAGTAACAGCATCTACAAATATTTTATGTCCAACATTCTAAAATTAACAACATACACTGAAGTGTATGAACTGATCATAAGTCCATCACACAACTTAAAAACATATTTATTTTTAGTACATTTGATTGATCGATTGATTGAAACTTTTATTAGTAGATTGTACAGTACAGTACATATTCCGTACAATTGACCACTAAATGGTAACACCCGAATAAGTTTTTCAACTAAAACATTAAACTAAAAATTTCCCTAAAACATTATTGTATTAAACTACACTTTATAACAAATGAATTTAGGGTTTTCATTATTTTTATAGAGATGTCCGATAATATAGGTCCCGATATTATCGGCCAATAAATGCTTTAAAATGTAATATAGGAAATTATCGGTATCGTTTTTTTATTATCGGTATCGGGTTTTTTGGGGTTTTTTGGGGGGGTGGTGGGGGTGGTATTAAATCAACATTAAAAACACAAGATAAACTTACAATTATTGCACCAACCCAAAAAACCTCCCTCCCCCATTTACACTCATTCACACTAAAGGGTTGTTTCTTTCTGTTATTAATATTCTGGTTCCTCACGTCCGTTGTGTCCTTGGGCAAGACACTTCACCCTTTGCCTCTGATGGCTGCTGGTTAGCGCCTTGCATGGCAGCTCCCGCCATCAGTGTGTGAATGTGTGTGTGAATGGGTAAATGTGGAAATACTGTCAAAGCGCTTTGAGTACCTTGAAGGTAAAAAAGCCCTATACAAGTATAACCCATTTATCATTTATTTATTTACATTATATATCAATATATATCAATACAGTCTGCAAGGGATACAGTCCGTAAGCACACATGATTGTGCGTGCTGCTGGTCCACTAATAGTACTAACCTTTAACAGTTCATTTTACTCATTTTCATTAATTACTGGTTTCTATGTAACTGTTTTTATATTGTTTACTTTCTTTTTTATTCAATTTATTTATCTTATTTTATAAAAAAAAATTTAAAAAAGGACCTTATCTTCACCATACCTGGTTGTCCAAATTAGGCATAATAATGTGTTAATTCCACGACTGTATATATCGCTATCGGTTGATATCGGTATCGGTAATTAAGAGTTGGGAAATATCGGCATATCGGATATCGGCAAATAAGCCATTATCGGACATCCCTAGTTTTTAATGACCTTGTTGAATCCAGTATGTACACGTTAAGATAACACAAGCCCATTTTCTAACCAGTTTGCTTCTTTGAAACGTCGGAATGGCAACATCCTACTCCTAAATATCTTAACACACACTTACCTGCTAACATCATGTACACCTGTGTCAAATAATAGTATATTGTGTTTTTTCTACCGTTTGTCTTCGTCGAAAGGAAGAGAATAACCGTTGAGGAATGTACAGGTGGAAGCATTGTCGGTTAAATGGACAGCAAACAAGGCGAATGAAATAAAGAGTTAAAGAGTGTCGAACTTACATTTGAATTCATCGTCAAAATGTCTAAACGAGACATGTTTGGAGTTGTGACTACTTATTACTAACCGTCTCCGTCCACTCTGTCCGACGTTCTGATGGGATTTAAAATTGCGGTTGCACGTGAAGGTATCGTCGTCCAATCACTGATCGAGATGCTGTTCAGACATTCTGATTGGTGGAAGAAAGTTTTCTTTAAAAGTTATGTAAATTAATTTGATTTAAAATATATATTTTTTTGGTCCTTTTAAGTTTAAATACATCCCATAATGTTTCTAAATGAAAAATACAAAGTAATAAATCCTCATGATGTTGTTGTACGGTTAAGTGACACGTGACTGACCTCTGACGTTACGACATCAAAGGTGAACTCTTTTTTTTAAATTGGTCACGTGTACCCCAGAAACCATCGAACACTTTTTAAACACCAAACGTTTCTTCTGAGAAAACTTTGTGTCTCACAATCGACGAGTATGTTCCTACAATGCCCAAATGTAAGTTTTATTCACACTATCTGTTCATTTATTAGTGTGTTTAAAACAGAAAAAGCTATTATTTAATCAGTAACAAGTTACATGTAGCTAAGCTACGTAGCTTAACTACATTTTCCTGTAGCTTGGCTACATCCGTCCCTTAGCTACATTTAATCCAGAATAACTTGTAGTTTCTACATTTTCCAAGTAGCTTGCTCATCACTGATCAGTTATTAAATGTAGTTAAATGTAATTAAAGGTGTTAGGGAGGACACTAATCAACTGTGAGGTAAATGTGCTAAAACTGACGTGTCCAAAATGCGGTCCCAGGGCCATTTCCGGCCCGTGGTTAGGGTTTTTTGGCCCGTATGAAAATGGTATTGATTTATTATCAATGATAACGGTAACAATTATTTGCTAGTATTGTTATAGTCACCTGGGACGCAAAAGCTTTTTTCTTTTTCAAATAGCTATTCAGTAAATTCAATCCGGTTTGGTGGCTGCAGGATTAGGTTTTTTTGCAGATGATGTGGTCCTGATGGCTTCAGCGCTCACTGGATCGGTTCGCAGCCGAGTGTGAAGCGACTGGGATGAGAATCGGCACCTCCAAGTCAGAGTCCGTGGTTTTCGCCCGGAAAAGGGTGGAGTGCCATCTTCGGGTTGGGGAGGAGTTCAAGTACCTCGGAGTCTTGTTCACGAGTGAGGGAAGAGTGGATCGTGAGATCGACAGGCGGATCGGTGCGGCGTCCTCAGTAATGCGGACGCTGTATCAATCCGTTGTGAAGAAGGAGCTGAACCGGAAGGCAAAGCTCTCAATTTACCGGTCGATCTACGTTCCCATCCTCACCTATGGTCATGATCTTTGGGTTATCACCGAAAGGACGAGATCACGGGTACAAGCGGCCGAAATGAGTTTCCTCTGCCGGGCATACTTGCCAACCCTCCCGATTTTCCCGGGAGACTCCCAAATTTCAGTGCCCCTCCCGAAAATCTCCCGGGGCAACCATTCTCCCGAATTTCTCCCGATTTCCACCAGGACAACAATATCGGGGGCGTGCCTTAAAGGCACTGCCTATAGCGTCCTCTCTCACCTGATAAGGAGACTAGTATAGATATGTGTCGTTATCCATAGGTTTATATATAACCCATAAAGTAGGCAGGCACGGAGCTATTTCTCAGCATGTGTTTATTCCAGCCGGCATGTTAATACACTGACACACAACATCCAGATTCCCATCATGCATTGCTTCAAAACTACGGTAAGTAGTAATGTCCAAAAACATAACAGAGACGAAGCAGAAGAACAAAGAGACATGGCGATGACGAGTAAGAAGAAGTACGCTTGCAAGTTCCAAAATGATTGGTTAAAATAATTTCAGTTCATCCAGGACAGCTCGAAGGGAAAGGGGTATGCTGCCTGCACATTTTGTAGAACAGACTTTTATGTGTGTGTATGTGTAAATAAATGAACACTGAAATTCAAGTATTTATTTTATTTATATTTATGTATAGCTAGAATTCACTGAAAGTCAAGTATTTATTTTACTTATATATATACTGTATAAAAAATACTTGAATCTCAGTGAATTCTAGCTATAAATATACTCCCCCCCAACCCCCAAATCTCCCGAATTCGGAGGTCTCAAGGTTGGCAAGTATGCCGCCGGGTGGCAGGGCACTCCCTTAGAGATAGGGTGAGAAGCTCAAAGTAAAGCCCCTGCTCCTCTTGGTCAAGATGCCATCCGAACGCCTCCCTAGGGAAGTCTGGTCTTCCCTGCTTAGGCTGCTGCCGCACGACCGACCTCGGATAAGCAGAAGAAGATGGATGGCTTTTGGCACCCTGTGTTAGAAATACCATACCGACTTTGTGTTTTGAACTTGTGATCAGTTTATACACTCATTTTGTACACTTTAAAATGATGAACAGTGTTTTCAGTTGCCATTACTTATATTCTCTGACATGTATTTGGAGGTCGCTGTGGCAGCAGGAGTGGATCTGCACTGTCGTAAGGAAGCGTGCCGCATTCATCAAGTGTCCCTGCTGCAGGGAGGACAAGGTAAGACATTTCAACCTATTAATAGGTCCAATCCTTACAAATGAATATTAGAACAAAAATGTCAAAAAGACAGATCTTCACATGTAGTATTACAAACATAATGTTGTAGTAGTAAACAGGACATCCTGTGTTGAACTTGTAGTCAGTCCACTGGTCAGAAGCTCCCCTGAAGAGGAAGCAATTATCCAACATCCAACCTGTAGCAGAGGCACCCATTTCTCCCTCAGTCATCCCATATAAAGACCTACCAGTGGTCACAGTTCTACAGTAATATATATTTTAGTCATTCCACAATAGACAAATTCCACAGTTGCAGTGTAGATTTTACTTGCAAAAAAGCCTAATTTGTAATTAATACAATAACAAAATAACACTAGTATAGTAAACCAGTGGCTCTCAAACATTTTTCACCATGCACCAACATAATGACCAACATTAAAATACAGTAGTGCAGTAGACCTAAGTATTCAGTAAAACAAGGCAGGTTGTATTTAACAAGTATATTTAATATTTTGGATCACTGTAACATTACACACAATGCACAAACAATACTCCTCCATATACAGTACACATTTACAGACTTCTTTGGCATACCACAGTTTTAGAATTAGTGTTGTAAACCAAAATATTGTACAAATTGCAGAAAATAAAGTAATAATACCCATATTGCACAGCAAATATTATACTATATACATGTAATAAAAATACTTGACATCCATATTGCACTTAGAGCAAACATTTTGCATGCACAAAAAAGATTTACATTTATGTATTCTAGATTGTCATGGCTGTGGATAGAAAAGACCTGCAGTAGCACTGCCTCACATTTATTCTCCATCTGAACACATAAGTAGGGATGATGTTCGAAACCGGTTCTCCCGATTGTTCAATAAGACAAGAACCGATTCCATGGATTCTAATCCCTTTTTGAGAACCGGTTCCCGTTATCGAAGCCACTATACCATATTTTTGCGACCATAGGGCGCACAGTATTAAAAGGCGCTGTGTCAGATACGGGTGCAATTTCTGTATTTAACGCATAAATAAGGCGCAGCGTATTTTTGGGCGCCGGCATGGTTAAACATACGCTATCTTAAAACATACGCTAGCATGCATGGACGCTGTTTTAAAAAGGCAGCAGGAGCAAAGCTGAGTTCGGTTGTACTTTATTGAAGTATTTATCAATGTACTCACATTATTTTTTGATCAATCCTCATCCACAAATCCATCAAAGTACTTATCTTCTGTGTCCGAAATGAACAGCTGGGCAAGTTCTCCATCAAACACGCCAGATTCCCTCTCCTCATTTTCAAAGTCAGTCTCGATGTCCAATAGCATAGCAAGCTAGCACAACAGTAAAAGCCGACTTCTCTTGCCTCGATGTGCGTATCGATTCACTACCGTGCTGGTCCCCTTCTCCACTGTGTGCTTCACCGGGATGTCGAAATTGAGCGGCACCTCGTCCATGTTGGTGATATGTTTGTCGGCAATGTTTTTATTTACAACGCACATAGCAGCTCTATATGCTCACTGGGGGCGTGCCTTTAGCGTCCTCTCTCACCTGACACCTTCACCCTTTAACAGCCGCATGCTGTCCTCAGTCACGTCCGCTTTTCCTCCATATAAACAGTGTGCCGCCCAGTCATATAACATCTATGGCTTTCGGAACTCAGTGCACACCCAACAACCTATCTGGATTCGATAAGGAATCGGTTCGATAAGAGGATTCGATAATGGCATCAAACTCGATAATTTCTAAACGAACATCATCCCTACACAAGTATCCACGTCCTCTCAGTGGAGGAGTAGCATAGCATTTATCACCAGGTGGTGGATGACAATCACATGTATAATTGGCTTCAAAAATATGTTTTGTCAATATTATGAGCATTTATTGATTTGACGTTGTTTGTCGTAGGTTCAAGAATGGTCGGGCGAGTCCGTACAGTCTTAATCATGGAAGCGTCGTTAAACAAAAGCTGTGGGAGCGTCAGTCTCATTTCACGTTTAACGACACTGAAGGTGAAGATGGCCAAGTGAATATCACTCCATCATACGGAGGTGGAGTCTTCCAATCTCTGTATGTTGACCTTTCAGTTGAGCCTAAACCTCCTAAATTGCTGTGAAAGCAACTTTGAGTAAAGATGAGCAGAGGCACCCATTCCTTCCTGTGTCCCAAAGCCACATGTCACTTCTCCATCTGAACCAATAACCACCCAGTGGAGCAACACCAGCGTGTTCATCACCAGGTGGTGAAGACAAACTGAGGTATGTTTGTCTTCAAAAAGATTTTGAAACAAGGTGTTTGCTCAATATTACGAGCATTTTTTGATTTGAATTTGTTTGTGTTAAGTTCAAGAATGGTCGAAGGCCATTGAATCAGGTCATCGAATAGCCTTGAGCTTGGGAGAAGCAGGGGAGCGTCTGTCTCGCCCCACTTTGAAAGAGACTGTGGATGAGGATGGCTAAGTGACTATCACCTCATCATATGGAGAGTCTGGACAGCATCTCTGATTGGATGATTACCTGGTACCTGGACGACATTTGTGGTGTGTGGACCCACTCCAGGGAGGAGTTCAGTGTATTCCTGAACACACTGAACACCTATAATAAAAACATCACCATCAAGTCTCCAACACACCACCTGGACTTCAAGGTCTTTTCCAAGTAGACTGACACCCTCCTGTATAAAAGCAGCTTCCACCCGAAGCACACTTTTGCAGGGTTGGTGAAATCTCAACTGCTGAGGTTTCATAGGATCTGTACCAGGCGGGAGGACTTTACAGTAGCCACGAGGGCCCTCTTTTCAGCCCTGAGGAAGAGGGGCTACTCCAGGTCCTTCCTCAGGAGACAGACTAAGGTCTTCCTGGACCAGAAGGGGCCTCCCCCTGGAACATCCATGATTCCTCTCATCACCACCTACTCTCCTGCGGCCGTACAGGTCGCCAGAAAGGTCAAGAACAACTTTCAGGCCTTTGTGGAGAGTAGTGGGAATCAGCAGGCCTATCGAAAGAACCCCAATCAATGTGAGCTGCAGGTCAGGGCCCAGGTAAGCTCGCTCAGAGACTCGCACCAGACTTGGAAGAGCGCTCTTTTCTGCCACACACCGTGGCTTGTCAACCGTCACAGCATGACCAGCACACAAACAATTGTGTGTAGGTAATTTCCTGTCGACGATGGCACGTCATGTGCGTTTGCGAAACGGGTACACTGACATCTAACATTTTTGGAATTCCAACAGAATCCATCACAATCGAACAGACGGACACAAAACTTTAGTTTTGGGAAAAGTTGTTAGTTTTATCGAAAATATCCACATCAGACATTCTGACAAATAGACATTCTCCCATGATTGTAAATGTAATTTTGACCCTTTTCAACCGACAATGTTTCTACAAGAACTTGTGACGTCAGAGGTCAGTCACGTGTCACTTAACTGTACAGCAACATTATGAGGATGTATTAATTTGTATTTTTAATTTAGTAACATTATGGGATGTATGGAGCCTTAAAACAAACAAAAATAATAATTTTAAATAAACTGAATTTACAAAATAAAATATCAAAAGACCAACTTTCTTCCATCAATCAGAATGTCTAAACAGCATCTCTATCAGTGATTGGACGATACCTTCACGTGCAACCGAAATGTTAAATCCCATCAGAACATCGGACAGAGTGGACGGTTATTAGTTACATCTCCAAACATGTCACGTTTAGACATTTTGACGATGAGTTCAAATGTAAGTTCGACACTCTTTAACTCTTTATTTCATTCGGCGTGTTTGCTGTCCATTTAACTGACAATGCTTCTACATTCCTCAACGGTTATTCTCTTCCTTTCGACGAAGACAAACGCTAGAAAAACTATTATTTGACACAAACGATGGCGTCTGAAGCAACATGCACTTTTAAAACAGTCACTTTTAATGTTCACATTACTTCGAAACCGGAGGAAAAGACGTTTGCGAATGTGGCTGTGAATCCCTGATTAAGTCGTGGCAGAGGACGCACGAATTTGTGACACTAATCCACTGTCTGATTAATTAAACAAGAGAGAGCGATGTATTTAAAAATAAACAACTGTTAACTATTGTAACGACCTGCTGGTGTTAATGTTTAGAGTTCACATTGGGAAATATACCGTGCCTTATATAACCTGTTTTTAACACAAGATTGGCAATAAAAGTTTTTAAAAAAAATTACTTTCTGGGCGCAACAACACAATATGCTGAAAAACGACACATTCCAACCACAGCTTTGCAGCCTGCATCGCCGCTAACGCTAAGATAGAATAATGGAAGAGGCACGACGGGGTTTCAACTTTAGGTCAATATCACCAGCGTTGATTGATCTGACGGTGACATTAGCTGTGTCCCAATTCAAGGTCTGCATCCTTCGAAGGGCGCAACGCTGCGGGAAGGCTGTCCCAATTCATTCAAATTCGAAGGCTTCTCCAAAAGCAGCCGACGAATGCACCCTCCTTTTCCCTGTATTTGGAGGATGCACCGCGACTATCCTTCGTGGCCTCCCATATCCCAAGATGCTTTGCGCGCCTTTGTTCAAACCGGATCTTTTTGACGATGGCGGCAAATACAAGCAGCGGCACCGGCAGCGAATACACTTTCAAATGTAAGTATCCTCCGCAGGCTAGACTGTTCCATTTAAAAACGGGTGACGCATCCTTCGGAGGTGCCTCCGGAGGTCCAGCCTTCTGAGGCTAAGAGGCCGGGTCCTCCGAAGGATGCAGACCCTGAGTTGGGACACAGCTACTGTTTCTGTCGTAGGTTCAAGAATGGCCAGCCACGTCCTTACAGCTTAGATCTGGGACGTGTCATAAAGCAAAAAATGTGGGAACAACAGTCACGCCCCACCTTTACCGAAACTGTGGCTGAGAAGGGAAGAGTGAATGTCACTCCATCATACGGACTGAATTGGGACACAGCTACTGTTTCTATCGTAGGTTCAAGAATGGCCGGTTACGTCCTTACAGCTTAGATCTGGGACGTGTCGTCAAGCAAAAGCTGTGGGAACAACAGTCACGCCCCACCTTTACCAAAACTGTGGCTGAGAAGGGAAGAGTGGATGTCACTCCATCATACGGAGTCTTCGCACCTCTGTATGATGTCGACGTTAGCCTGGAGCCCAAACCCACTAAGTTGTTTTAAAAAACTAGTTTGAGTAAATATGAAGGAAAGGGTAGGAGACCAGAAGAGGAGGTGGGGGTTGTTAACATTTCTCCCGTACTGTACCTTTAACAGTTTCTCCATGCGCAGTGTTTTAGCGAGGGAAGTGAGGGTTGTGTGTTACAAGTTTTCCTCTGTGCTGAGCGGATTAAATGTTCTGAAAGAGAATAAACGTTGTGTTTATTAACCTACATTCAACAGGGGTTACTTTAATTACCCTCCCCATCCCTTTATCCACCATCTATTTTTGCCCCCACTCTGCCTCTTTTGACTCCTACCTTCATGTTTGTCCAAAGTATGCTACACTATGTCAACAAAACAACAACTTTACTTGTTGTCTTAGCTAATAAACAATTGTGCACTGTATCTAATGTATTATTGTATTCATTTTATTTATATTGTATATTTTTTCTATGTCCATCCATTTCCTACCGCTTGTCCCTTTCGGGATCACGGGGGTGCTGGAGCCTACTTTTCCATGTATTATTTATTTACTATTTTCTTGACTAATAAATTATCTTTTTTATTCCACCAACTAATACTACAAATGATTATTATTGTTAATTATACTTATCGTATACATTATTTGTCTGTATTATTTTAATAATTTAATATTTTATTTACTAATAAATTATTAGTATTTGCCAACAAAATCTTTTAGGGGTTTTGCACAAAATTTGCCAAAATCTTGCTGGAAATTTGCACACGTGTTGTGTTTATATTTTTGTAGAGTACCGTATTTCCTTGAATAGCCGCAGGGGCGTTAATTAATTTAAAACCTCCTGTCACTCCTGCGTTTACCGGAAACCGGCGGGATGGCCGTGCATGCGGTAATTATTTTAAAACCTCTTCTCACGCCGGCGTTTACCAAGAGGAATTCATAAAATGTAGACGTGCGCTTTGAGTGTGATGTAAGCATACCATCATGAAAAGCACATTTAATTAAAAAAAACGTTATTATGGTCTTACCTGTACTTATAAATGGAGTCCATTTGCAGCTCCTTCTGACCAAAAGCATCGATAACTTGTTTATAGAAGTCTTCATTATTTTCTTTTTTCCGTTTTAAAAGTCTCTGTCTCGATGGAGATATTCCTTTAATTATTACCTCCTGCTTCCATTGAAAGTCCAGTTTAGAAAACTGTTTTATTTTAGATACCGGTATGTAATCCTCCATGTTAGAAGAAAAAAAATCTCTTGCTGCGTGTGTTCACTTCTTCTGCAGTACCGGAAGTCGCAAGAAGGATCACTAGCGCGGCAGCACCCTCTACCACCAGGAGGCGGGAGTCATTTAATGACTTATACAGTATTTCACACACGTAGCTACGGTATATTAATAAAACATAGCTGCTTACTGTTCTCTTTAGCATACTGTACCGGTATTCAATAGCTTGGACCTTAAATCCTGCTGAATAGCTCTTTATCTTTTTTCCTTTGTGCGATTGTAAACTACTGAAAGCAGCTTCCTCCATTTTGAAAATGAGGACAGATGAGTCACTCGTGACGTAACGAATTTGACCCGGTGGAAGTTCTAGCCATATGCTAAATATTTTGCGAAACGAGTTTGACCCGGTGAAAATTATAGACATGCGATAATAAAATTAATATTTTGCGGAACGAATTTGATCCGGCTTCAATAATAAACCGGCGATAAGGCCAAGCATGCGTTAATTATTTTGAGAAACGAGTTTGACCCGGCAGTAATTCTAGACGTGCGAATACTATATTCCCTGCGCCAATTCAAGGAAATACAGTATACATTATTATGGGCCTGCTGCAAAGCAAGCGCCCATTCACATTCTGCTAAGCAGTAGTGGATGGGAGAACGTTAGCATGCTAACATTTTTTTGTTAGCGTCTCTTATATTAGTATGCTAACTGTTCTGAAGGTTTGCATATTTGTGTAATCGTCCCTTTAGTTCTACAGATAGGAGATCATTTCTGTTAAGGGATTAATTATTTTTATTATTTATTTCTATTTCATATGTGTCGTTTGGGAAGGTAAAATGTGTTTAAGTTGTTTAACCGTTGCTATGGTTGCGGGCACTTCTGTTTCCACCGGCAGGTGAAAAAGTGTTAAAGGAGCTCCGGCATTAACAAGCAAGGTCGCGTCGGTAATACTACACGGGAGATAGTTCACCACGGTTGCAGCTCAGAGAAGTAACTACTGTGGGCTTCCTACTTCAGTGTGTCAAAGTGACAGTTGATCAAGTGCAGTAGTTAAAAGTTTAAGGACGTTTGGGCGCTTCACGTTGCCAGTGGACGTGACGTGTATGCTAACCGCTAGTAAGCTAACCGCAGCTTGCACGTGTGTTTTGTTTGCTGCAGTGACTGCACGAACGGCAGGTTTAGTCACGTTTGAGTTAAGTTTGTTAAAGAGACCCTCTCTCCACTGACTGTGTATAAGCTGGAGAGCAAGTGTGGGGCCATTACAGAGAGTTAGTGGTGTGCTATTGTGGCTACAACACTGCGAGGGACGTGGACAGTGCGAGGTTGGAGTGCTAGTTGCACGCGCTAACGGACCAGTCGACAGAGCGGTGGATCCAGGAAGAGGCTGGTTCTCCTCTCGCTCCAGACTGGGCTCGTGAGGCGAGCTAAAGGAAGCACGGCCGAGCCCCCCCCTTCTGTTCTCTACAACGGGAGGTGTCCCCCCTCTCCAACGCCCCCTTTGTAACCAGCAGTTTCAACCCCACCCCTACGTGCACCACCGATTCAGCAGGACCACAACGGACAATCTTCTGGCCCAGCCAAAGGGCCCAGGTTGAACTGTGTGTGTGTTGTGTGATTGGTTTAGTGCGGGAGGTTCTATTGGGGAGTCAGTGTGTGAGTGGGGATGAGTGTATGAGTGTAATTAATGTGTATTTATTATTGTCTGGTTATTGTATGTTTATGTGGTATATAGTAAATTGTTAAACTATATAAGTCGTCTCCTCTCACTCTCTCTTAGACTAGATTTATTTGGTAATAGTGAATAATTCGAGCATCCCCCCCTAAGGTAAAATACAGTCCTTTACACACTCCCGTACACTAACGTTTTATGCTAGCTTTTTTGCTACTTTCTATGTCTACGCCAACAAATAATGCATTTTGGTATTTCTTCTTTCCCCGTCATGTACTAGCTTTATAACGTTGCATGCTAACTTTTTCTGCTAGTTTTACACTTTTTTTTCTCTCATTCCACAGCCATTCACCTTAGTCATATAACTTGGAATGTGACACATGCTAACTTTTTGAGGTAATTTTGCAACCACTTACCACAAAGTCATATAATTTGGTATGTGACACTTGTTAATTGTTAGCGTGTTAATGTTAGTTGTGTTTCAGCGAATTACTATTTTCACACTGTAACGTAGCGTGAAAATATACCGGTATAGCGATACTGTCCCAAATACATATGGCTTTCTAAAATACCGGTAAATACCGCAGCTCTAATTTGACATCACCCTTGTTTTTGTCCTAAGTTCAAAAGAACATCCAGCCTTGAGCATGGACGTCGTATTAAGCAGCAGCCGTGGAAGTAAATATCACTCCATCATACAAATATGGAGTCTTTCTTCCGCCGTATGATGTTGATGTTTCACTTTAGCCGAAACCTCAAAAGTTGTTGAGAAAAATAACAATGAAAAAAACTAACGCATTCATGAATAGAGTAAATGTAAGTGTTAAGTGTATGTCCAGCTTAATGAAGCTCAGCATGGAGAACGTCTACCTGCTGTGTCCACTCAGACAAGGAGATGGACACTTGATGGTCTTCTCTAACCACAGTCAGCACACAGTCTCACATGTGATGTCAGAAAGGCACCAATGCCGTCCTGACACAAGGATAAGAAAATACCAACACTATTGTGATGTCTCCAAGTAGCAGAGTGAAGTCAGTGATGTCCTGCCACTGAATGCAGAATACTCCTCTTGGAGCGATTTAGTGATGACATCCTGTAAATACATGAATATAATTAATTAACAAATGTATTTTAATTTCCTGAATAGACCAGAATAGTTAGTTAACTTTAGGGCTGTGCATCTCTATTTGGCTAGATTGTTGAATAAAATGTACTTTAAAAAGGTCCACTGTGATAAACATTGGGGAGGAGGAATGGACCCATAGATGATGTCACCCCACAATAATCTGCTTATCATGCACGGATTTGTACTTGCACAAGCTAGACCTAACATACTGGCTGAATTTCTGGTAGCTATGACAACTAATGTTTTTATTAATTGTTGCTGTATTGTTTTGTACAAGAAAATGAAAAAAGGGCCATTATGATAAAATAGTATAAATCTACCTGGTAAGCGTTCTTTCATTCAGTAGTTGGTTCTCCAAGGTAATTTATCAAGCAGCAGATGACGTCTGGTCTACTTTCAACATGTTCCTATAAAAAGCAAGAAAATACATTCATGTATTCTCAATGGTTTATTCTTTGCATGGTCATGGTGACCTGAACCGTGTCCAAGCTGACTACAAGGTCCTCAGTGTGGATGCTTACTTGTCTGTGTGTCCTTTGAAGGACTGGCAACAGTCCAGGGTGGACCCTGCCTTTCGCCTGAAGTCAGCTGGAATAGGCTCCATCTCCCTGCAAGCCTAAACAGGATTAAGAGTAGAAAGAGGATGCAACAAAATACCGTTTTTTCAAAATTATAATTGAAATAATGCTATCAATCAATTCCAATGTAATCAATAAATGTTAGTAAATGTTTTAAGTTATATGTTGTACATTTGTGTATGTATTTGGCCCTGAGTGTGTAAATCTTGGACTGTACCTGATTTAGTGAATCCAACAACGTCCCTTTTTGGGTCCCACAATGCCGCTTTTTGTCCTGAACATCTTCTGCAACTGTAGTCTGTCAAAGTTAAGTTAAGTTAATGTGTGGTTTACTCCTGCTTTTATGTTGTCAAGCGCCTCTCTGAAAAAGATGGTGACATCAACAATCTCAATACATCAGTACTATCCAGCAGCCCTGAAAAAACACACTGCAGTAAGTTTGAAATGATCACTAATTTTCAGTCCCTTCAGGATTTAGCAGGCTTTTTTGGTGGTTTAAAATTCCTGTAATTTGCGGCAGCTTTTTCAAAAAGTTAAGGCAAAATTGCGATGCTATCGTTTTCTAATAACATTAAATCGACTTGTGATTTTATGAATTTATTATCAATGTTTTAAGTGTTCCTTGAAACCTTACCCTCAAATGGGTAAGGTTTGGATTTTTAGATGCATCGCAATTCAGACATGGACGATTATAGAATGATTAGTAAACATCAATAATCAATCTATTTATTTATTGTAAATAAAGTATTGCAGACCGTTCTCAAATTTAGCTGACTCCAGCAAGCCACCTCACCAAGAGATCCAACCAGCTTTTTTACTATCGGGCACTTATGGTTTAGTTTTGCACAGATTTTCATAAATTTAACACGTGGGAATTAATTTAACTGTTTTTTATTCCAAATTCCATTTTCTACCGCTTATTCCCTTCGGGGCCACGGGGGGCGCTGGAGCCTATCTCAGCTACAATCGGGCGGAAGGCGGGGTACACCCTGGACAAGTCGCCACCTCATCGACTTATTCCAAATTAATTGTTGTTGTTTTTTAAAGTTGCAAGTGATAAATGCTTATTTAGTGAATCGAAAATAAATGTAAAATTGCATCAATATACAGTACATAAATTAAAGACGCATCAATAATCAATTTTTATTGGAATCGTAGCTCCTGAATCGTAAGGTGCCCAGATTTCCCACCTCTGCCAAGCAGACCAAAAGTAGTCACAAGCAGCATCTTTTAAAGAATTAATATTCTATAGATTCGACAAAACAGTTGCAATAGCAGCGAGAGCTGCGTGACGCCATTGTTGTTTGAATCAAACAGTCGCTTCGGCCCTACGTCACATCTATGAAATCCCGCCCGGCGATCCTGATTGGTTCATTACCAGAAGGCGGGACCTTGTAAAAAATAATTGTATGTGATTGGATAAACCACTTGTCCGTTATCTTGAATGACGTACTACTTCAACCACTCACATCGAAATCAACCCGTGACGCTGATGAGAGTCCATCCATCCATCCATCTTCTTCCGCTTATCCGAGGTCGGGTCGCGGGGGCAGCAGCCTAAGCAGGGAAACCCAGACTTCCCTCTCCCCAGCTACTTCGTCCAGCTCTTCCCGGGGGATCCCGAGGCGTTCCCAGGCCAGCCGGGAGACATAGTCTTCCCAACGTGTCCTGGGTCTTCCCCGTGGCCTCCTACCGGTCGGACGTGCCTTAAACACCTCCCTAGGGAGGCGTTCGGGTGGCATCCTGACTAGATGCCCGAACCACCTCAACTGGCTCCTCTCGATGTGGAGGAGCAGCGGCTTTACTTTGAGCTCCCCCCGGATGGCAGAGCTTCTCACCCTATCTCTAAGGGAGAGCTCCGCCACCCGGCGGAGGAAACTCATTTCGGCCGCTTGTACCCGTGATCTTGTCCTTTCGGTCATAACCCAAAGCTCATGACCATAGGTTAAATTGAGAGCTTTGCCTTCCGGCTCAGCTCCTTCTTCACCACAACGGATCGATACAGCGTCCGCATTACTGAAGATGCCGCACCGATCCGCCTGTCGATCTCACGATCCACTCACTCGTGAACAAGACTCCAAGGTACTTGAACTCCTCCACTTGGGGCAGGGTCTCCTCCGCAACCCGGAGATGGCACTCCACCCTTTTCCGGACGAGAACCATGGACTCTGACTTGGAGGTGCTGATTCTCATCCCAGTCGCTTCACACTCAGCTGCGAACCGATCCAGCGAGAGCTGAAGATCCTGGCCAGATGAAGCCATCAGGACCACATCATTTGCAAAAAGCAGAGACCTAATCCTGCAGCCACCAAACCAGATCCCCTCAACGCCTTGACTGCGCCTTGAAATTCTGTCCATAAAAGATATGAACAGAATCGGTGACAAAGGGCAGCCTTGGCGGAGTCCAACCCTCACTGGAAACGTGTCCGACTTACTGCCGGCAATGCGGACCAAACTCTGGCACTGATCATACAGGGAGCGGACCGCCACAATCAGACAGTCCGACACAGGACTTCCCGAGGGACACGGTCGAATGCCTTCTCCAAGTCCACAAAACACATGTAGACTGGTTGGGCAAACTCCCATGCACCCTCAAGGACCCTGCCGAGAGTATAGAGCTGGTCCACAGTTCCACGACCAGGATGAAAACCACACTGTTCCTCCTGAATCCGAGGTTCGACTATCCGGCGTAGCCTCCTCTCCAGCACACCCGAATAGACCTTACCGGGAAGGCTGAGGAGTGTGATCCCACGATAGTTAGAACACACCCTCCGGTTCCCCTTCTTAAAAAGAGGAACCACCACCCCGGTCTGCCAATCCAGAGGTACCGCCCCCGATGTCCATGCGATGCTGCAGAGTCTTGTCAACCAAGACAGCCCCACAGCATCCAGAGCCTTAAGGAACTCCGGGCGGATCTCATCCACCCCCGGGGCCTTGCCACCGAGGAGCTTTTTAACTACCTCAGCAACCTCAGCCCCAGAAATAGGAGAGCCCACCACAGATTCCCCAGGCACTGCTTCCTCATAGGAAGACGTGTTGGTGGGATTGAGGAGGTCTTCGAAGTATTCCCTCCACCGATCCACAACATCCGCAGTCGAGGTCAGCAGAACACCATCCTCACCATACACGGTGTTGATAGTGCACTGCTTCCCCTTCCTGAGGCGGCGGATGGTGGTCCAGAATCGCTTCGAAGCCGTCCGGAAGTCGTTTTCCATGGCTTCCCCGAACTCCTCCCATGTCCGAGTTTTTGCCTCCGCGACCGCTGAAGCCGCACACCGCTTGGCCCGTCGGTACCTGTCCGCTGCCTCAGGAGTTCTATGAGCCAAAAGAACCCGATAGGACTCCTTCAGCTTGACGGCATCCCTCACCGCCGGTGTCCACCAACGGGTTCTAGGATTACCGCTGATGAGAGTGATGCTGGAAAATCCAAACCCGGTTGGAAGAAGAGCCAAAACATCCTTTCCACCAATATGTGCCTTCAAAACCGTTCTCTGTTTATCTTTTAAAGAATTAACATTCGATAGATTCGACAAAACAGTTGCAATAGCAGAATAAATGTGAGCACACGACGCAGCGATGGCTGCGTGCCGCCATTGGTGAATCAAACGGTCGCTTCGCCGTTACGTCACATCTATGAAATCTCGCCCGGCAAACCTGATTGGTTCATTATTTTTTGCTATCTGTAAGGAGTTTGCAATGCCTTCGAGTCCAGAGCCTTTTGTTGAGCCCAGCGAACTACAAGGGTCTGGCGAGAGTCAGGTTAGGGCGATATGGCCTGAAAATAAAATCTCAGATTGTTTAACCAAAAAAAAAAAAGATTTACGATTTTTTCCCCCTACTTTTTTAAAGAATCCATTGAATACAAATGATAAATTAAGAGCTTTCTGGCCAGCAATACTTGTGTATTGAAAAAAACACTTCTGGAAACAAAAATGTTGCATTGCACATTGCATGCAAATAAATAATTACCGTATTTTCCGCACTATAAGGCGCTCCTAAAAACCTCCAATTTTGTCAAAAGCTGACAGTGCGCCTTATAATCCGGTGCGCCTTATATATGGACCAATATTGAGCCACAACAAACCTAAACTTCATTTTCATAAAGTTTAGGTCTCGCAACTACGGTAAACAGCCGCCAACATCTTTTTCCCCCAGTCATATATCCCAGCATGCACCGCACGCTTCTTCTTCTACGGTAAGCAGCCGCCCCCGTAGAAGAAGCGCGCGGTGCATGCTGGGATATATGACTGCGCGAGGCATGCCGTTTTGATTTCCATTTGTTTGTTTATGTAAAGACCCCAAAAGTGAAGTGAATTACATTTATATAGCGCTTTTTCTCAAGTGACTCAAAGCGCTTTTACATAGTGAAACCCAATATCTAAGTTACATTCAAACCAGTGTGGGTGGCACTGGGAGCAGGTGGGTAAAGTGTCTTGCCCAAGGACACAACGGCAGTGACTAGGATGGCGGAAGCGGGGATCGAACCTGCAACCCTCAAGTTGCTGGCACGGCCGCTCTACCAACCGAGCTATACCGGTTGGTAGAGCTCCTATTAAGAGACACGCTTACGACGCAAAGTTTAAACTTAAGACGATCAGTCACGCAGTAGAACACGAGAATAGAGCAGCAGCGACACTGACTCCATTAATGACGACTTCGACGAGACGGAGCAGGGCATGTTGGATGCCGTATCCGCCCAACTGTTTAATTCGGACACTGAAGAAGAAGAATTCGAGGGATTCGTGGATGAGGAATAACTTCATAAAGTGAGCTTTACATGTTTATTTTGTGTGTTGTGTGACATTAACGTTTGAGCAACGTTGAGTTATTGATATATTGTTATTGCTCTGCACTATTTCGAGTGTTACTATATTGTGATTGCACTAACATTTGATTTACCGTAACAGTATCACTGTTTTTTACGTGTTTATTGAATCAGGGAAAAGTTCCCCTCCACTATGTGATATAAATGTTGCACTACTTGCTGTTGTTAAAAGATAAAACAAAACACCACGTCACTGACTTTACCTCGAAGAAAATAATAAAACAGCTGTTTATTCATTTTGGGAGTGAACAGAGTTGTCAGAACACTGGTTTGTAATCTATTAATAAAGTTTGACTGACCTATCTGACTGTTTTGTTGACATTCCCTTTAGCGCAGCTCCATCTAATGGATGCATAGGTGCGCCTTATAATCCGGTGCTCCTTATATATGAACAAAGTTTTGAAATATGCTATTCATTGAAGGTGCGCCTTATAATCCGGTGCTCCTTATATATGAACAAAGTTTTGAAATATGCTATTCATTGAAGGTGCGCCTTATAATCCGGTGCGGTATCGATAAAGGGAATTTTTTAAACTTCTGTCTTGAATAAAATACTTCTGTAAATAACATTTGCATACATTGTATGCAAATAAATAATCAAGTAAAACATTAAGAAGACTAGGCCTGGGTGATATATCCTTTTTATCAATATATTCAATTTTTTTGATACAGATGATTTTAAAAATTAAAAAAATTATCCTATTGCTTGGGCATACTTTTGCCCCTCTCCCGCCCCCTTACTTTCTTAGCGGAGATTCAAAAAATGGCTAATGCTAACGAGAGCAAGACGTTTGTTTCAAATACAATAAAAGTGTTGTCAGTACTTTGGTTTTGCGGCAACAGGTGTGGAACAAATGACTGCACACTGCAAAGAGTTTAAAAAAGGCAGCAGCACAAAAAAACTGCAGAATGTGGGAAATACAATCCAGTAAAAACATTCATCAGAGCTGCTGAAACTGCCAACAAACTGCGACTGCTATAGCTAACACACACAAGTGTGCTGCTGCGCTCTCTGGGCTTTGTCTGACATCACACGTCACTAGGCAACAGGCACCGCCTTTTAAAGACACACTCACACACACCCAAATATAACAGAATACAATGTCTCTCAATTACATAATCCAGATATCTGGTAAGTTATTTTTAGTAATGCATTAATTACACCTCACGATTCGATTACGATTCAGGAGCTACGATTTGATTAAAAAAATCGATTATTGATGCATCTTTAATTCATGTATATTGATGCAGTTTTACATTTCTTTTCGTTCAACTAAATACGTGTTTATCACTTGCAACTTTAAAAAAACCCAATTCATTTGGAATAAGAAACAGCTAAATGAATTTCCCTATTTATTAAATGAATGAAAATGTGTGCAAAATTGGATCATGAGTGCCCGATAGTAAATGAGCTGGTCGGATCTCCCGGTGAGGTGGCTCATTCCAGTCAGCCAAAATTTAGTACTGTCTGCATTACTTTATTTACAATAAATACATCGATTATAGACGTTTACCACTACATTTTATAATCGCCCATGTCCGAATGAGATGCATCTAAATATCGATTATTTACCCCACTTCTAAATAGCACCCTTGGTAAGTTGGAAATTGTATTTATTGGCAGGCCTGAATAAGTCATAAAAATATCAATAATTATTGATATTGATCAATATAAAAAACGTATTATACAGTTTTCAGCCATATTGCCAAGCCCTAATAGGTATATTTTGATTAAGACAGGGAAAAACATGCGTACTCGTAAACGGTGCATGCAACAAGTTTCCATCTGTTTTGTTGTGTGGAATGACGTTTGACGTGTCTGGGAACGCGACAGACAGATAAGCCTTGAGATCACTCGACAAATGGTTTTTTGATAAAGCATAGGGATCTATTCCACTGTATAATTTGATCTTTTAGCTTGCATCTTCTTTTTGCAGGAAGATCTAGGCCCCTTTGCGTACTCGGACAGTTTGTGCGCTGCTGGCTGCACAACATGCCATCTTGGCTTGGTTGACCACCATTATTTTTTCACTTACAGGAAGAAGTCACGTGACGGAATACAAGCAAATAGTATATTGGGGGCTGTGCATCTGTGTTGGCCCTGCGATGAGGTAGAGACTTGTCCAGGGTGTACACCGCCTTCCGCCCAAATGCAGCTGGGATAGGCTCCAGCACCCTCCCGACCTGGAGAGGGATAAGCGGTAGAAAAATTAATGGATGGGTTAAATATTGTAAAAGCAGTGTGCCGTCAGGGCCAGCAAGGCCTTCTCTGCTGGCTTAACATAACCAGAAATCATGATCATAATTAAAGATAAAACATTGTTTTTATTTACTTTCCCTAAATATCTAAAATTATTCATATTCTCTTCATGTCATATTATGCTCGTTCCAATGCTGTTGTTTTTAGTTTTAGTTTGTATCCAATCAGAATTCAGCTAGCTTATGTTGCCATACTGTACCAAATCTGCCAGAAACCTTCAGAATCATCAATGCAGGCGTCCGTGCACTGTAAGTGAAGGGGGACATGCAGTGATAGACAGTTGCGATAGCCAATCAGATCACGAGTTGTTGTCAGTAAGGCCTTCTAGATGGCCTCACGTTGAACGTGATATTTACACGTCCTGTGATTGGATACTCATTGGGACCGTTAGCGGATGAATTAGAGAACACAGAGTTGAGAGACAGTTGTGATAGCCAATCAGATCACAAGTTGTTGACAGTTGCTGTTGTTACTTTACAGAGTTTGTGATCCACCAGAGCGAAATAACATCTGCCTGGCTGCGTGCATTCTTCTCTGCGTGCCTCCGGAGGTCCAAGCTCCCAAGGGCATGGCGACGGGCCGCTGTCATAGCCCTCTTGAAACCCAACAAACCTGCGGATGACCCCAAGTCCTACAGACCAATCTCGTTGCTGTGCGTCCCTTTTAAAATCCTAGAGAGGATGATACACAGCCGAATTGAGCCAGTAGTTGACTCACAACTTCCGAGGGAACAGGCTGGCTTCCGTCGGGGCAGGACTACAGTGGACCAGGTAACCCTTCTCACACAAGATCTCGAGGACAGCTTCCAGGCCAAAACCAAAGCTGGGGTGGTACTACTGGACCTGACTGCTGCTTACGATACCGTCTGGCACCGTGGACTCCACCTGAAGCTGCTGAGAACAATCCCGGACCGTCATATGGTCAACTTCATCATGGAGATGCTGTCAAACCGCAGCTTCATTCTCCAGACCAGTGATGGCCAGCGCAGCAGGCTCAGGAGGCTGAGAAACGGGGTCCCACAAGGGTCTGTCCTCTCACCGATGCTCTTCAACATCTACATCTTTGACCTACCGTTGACGACATCTAGAAGGTATGGATACGCGGATGACCTAGCCATCATGCTACACCGGCCCACATGGAAGGCGGTTGAAGAGGGTCTCAATCAGGACATGGACGTCCTGGCTGCCTACCTTCGAAGCTGGCGACTGCAGCTCAGTAAGGGAAAGACTATATCAGCAGCATTCCACCTCTGCAACAGGGAAGCAAGAAGGGAGCTGGAGATCTTAGTCGACAACAAACCCCTGGAGTTCCAGCAGGCCCCAAAGTACCTGGGCGTACGCTTGGACAGGACACTGTCCTACAAACAACATTTGGATGAAGTGAGGGCTAAAGTAACAGCAAGGGTCTCACTCATCCGGCGCCTAGCTGGTACAACCTGGGGGGCCTCGGCCAAGGTACTACGTATCTCCACACAAGCCCTCGTATTCTCTGCAGCTGAGTACTGTGCCCCAACCTGGTGTAGAAGCCCACATGCCAAGAAGGTCGATACGGCCATCAACAATGCCCTCCGGATCATAAGTGGCTGCCTGAAACCCACCCCCGTGTTCTACCTGCCAGTCCTAGCAGGGATAGCGCCAGCCGGCCTACGGCGAGAGGCCGCTACCCTCGCCCTGGCAAGGAAAGCCCAGGAACACAGCTGGCACCTCCTCCATGAAACCACCACCAAGGCAACACCTCCAAGCAGACTCAAGTCCCGCCACCCATACAATCAGGCCGCACAAGAGATGCTTATTTCCATCCCGGAGGATCTGACAACCAAAGCCTGGCTGGCAGCGGAATGGAAGCAGGAGTGGGAGTCAGCAGGACAGACACGCCTACACCATTACATCCAGGATCCTGGAGGTGGCGTGGAGGGAGAAGATCTACCTCGCCGGCAATGGACCCTCCTGAACCGCCTTCGCACAGGGGTTGGTTGCTTCAAAGCGTCCATGAAGAAGTGGGGCCTAACAGACAGTGCAGCGTGTGAGTGCGGGGAGCCTGAGCAGACTGCCGACCACATCATCACCACCTGTCCCCGGCATAGACCACCTTCAGAGGAGGGCCTCTTCCAAGTGGGACCTGAGACGAGGGAGTGGCTACACGACACGAAGATGGACATATGAAGACGATACACGAAAGAAGAAGTAAAGGTTTAAACTCTTGTTAAAGTGTGTCATGCTTGTCATTTAATTGACATTGTTACATGTGTATTTGTCGCCATTATGTGGTCAGGGCAGTTAATATATCTTTGAGAAGTGTGTACTTTAAATCAAACTTTGACCGGAAGTTGCCGAAGCCAAGCAGAGAAATTTACGGTATATGTTTTAATTGCTGATGCGTTTTAATTTATTTTAAACGTGCCAGAAAATAACCCGTTTTGTATACTATTGATTTGATTCAATGCACAGTAAGGTGTAAATGTGTTCCTGTATAGTATTTCTCCAGCAATGATCGTGTGGTGACATCAATAATGGTATTTTGAGAGGTAATCATTGAAGTCGGAGATCACTGAAGGCCTAGATGGGAAACGCACGGCCCGCCACTGTGTAAAAGTGACCATGCGGGTGTTTAATGACAATGGGGTTCTTATGTTAAAACTTGTATTAAAAGTTCTAAACAGGCTTTGTATTGCTCTAGCTACGCAAATGTTAAGACTTCCAATTAATAATTCCTACTTAGCAGGAATTAATTTACCTGGGTTAGGCCTAGTGTGTGAATGTGAGTGTGAATGTTGTCTGTCTATCTGTGTTGGCCCTGCGATGAGGTGGCGACTTGTCCAGGGTGTACCCTGCCTTCCGCCTGATTGTAGCTGAGATCGGGGTCGCGGGGGGCGCTGGAGCCTAAGGGAATAAGTGGTAGAAAATGGATGGATGGATAGGCCCAGAACCAATTAACAGCAATAAACAATGGCCTCTGTACACTGCATTGTTTGGAGTCATTTTAGTTTGGATGGGATGATTCCTGAAACTAACCCCACATAACTTGTAGTACTTTAACCAAAAAGGGTAAGAAAAAAAGAGGTCTGTGTGGACATGTCCACCATAATAGACATGGCTGAGCTAACATTAGCAGACATGTCCAGACAGCCTGATTTCACTGTTATCTTCCCGCCAACATTCCTTCTAAGGTGCGCGCCTGTGCAATCGCGCACTGCTCAAGCGCCCTCTGCGCACGGCTAATCTATGCCACGCACAAAATCAAATAAAAAAATAAGCGCATAACAATTTTCGACACACGGACACGACAGAGAAAACAGTTTTCGTCATCGTTGTTCAAATATTGTAACGTCTGTCGAGACGCTTTGAGGACATGAATTCCATCGATCACTTTACTGAGCAAAACTCTTTATTGTCGGCCATAAACACATCACCAAAACATTAGTAAAAAAAATTATATCTAGCAAAACTGGTCATTTTCTGCAGTACAAACCAGACCAAAAGCAACTTTGTTATATCAACAGCAGCCGCTCGCTCTTTCTTACTTGCGCCAACACATGCACATATGGCACTTAGCCAGTGATGCGTTTACAGCCACATAAAAAGTCAGACAACTCCAACACCACACATAAAGTGTCATTCCAGGTCGTTACACTATGATTTACCAATCAAATGTGTGCTTATTCTAGTGTCATTTATTAGGAATCTTAATTTATAAATATTAATCATGAAATGCTGTTAGTATATTAAATAAATACTAATAAAAATATATTTTTTACAAACAGGAAGTTGCAGGAATGTACACATGATCCCCTGCTTACATCTCATTGTGCAACATGTGAATGTTTTAATGGGAACTAAATGCAATGTCTGAAAGGGGTACAAATTATTTCCAAAGCAGGACCTCCACCCAGACAAACAATACAAGTACACAGTTCATGAAAAACAATGTTTTTTGTTATTGTCATTGTAAGTGGGCGTAAACTCTTACTGTATATCAGAAAATAATGTTAAATGACTGCTGTCATTTGATTATAATAATAAGACAATGTTGTCTGTCTATTTGTGTTGTCCCTGCGATGAGGTGGGGACTTGTCCAGGGTGTACCCCGCCTTCCGCCCGAATGCAGCTGAGATAGGCTCCAGCACCCCCCGCGACCCCGAAAGGGACAAGCGGTAGAAAATGGATGGATGGAGATTGAACTTGTTATTTAGTCAGGTTTGGGACAGGTGTGCTGCTGGTGTAGCCACAGTGTGCACGTCTGATGTTGCTCACATGGGCTCCAGTGAATGCGCAGGGAGTTTTTGCGTTTGCTCACACACATGAAAATTTAGAGGGAACATTGCTTCCCGCCAGGCAGATTTAGAAAAGTGCACTCTTTAATCCATTATCCATAACAAATTATGTATTTTATATTATAAGGTAAGGATTCGGAATCTTCCAGAAAATATTAAATTAGACTAAGACTAAGAGGAATGTGCTGGTGCTAACCAGGTGTGGTTGGCTAGCAAACAATGCGGTCAATTAGCTTGTATATTATTCTTATGTTTTACACAAACAAACACGGTTTTAAAACACATGACATGAATATGAGGAAAATGGTACTACTTACATGAAATTCCTTTTATGTCCAACGACGCACGGACATCGAAGGAGGGCTCAAGGTCGAACCACTTGAACTGCGCTGCGTCATCAACTCTCCACATGGCGGGAAAAACGCTTTACGGCAGCACAGACGTCACTGTCGTAACACAGCAACCCACGACTGCGTAACTGCAATTTTCCAATTCTCTGCACGGGCACGGTTATTCTGCAGGTGTCTTAATTAAATAATTCTTGATAACTTTTTGTTTTGAGTGAAAATCTCATCTGACGTCATCATATGAACTTTTATTGGAGATATTATTTGATCTTCTCAAACGGTGCTGCTGCAGGGTATCACAAGCCAACGTGTTGTGTTGTATTCATGTTCCCGGGTGCGGCGCACTCCATAAAGAATAAAGGAAAACCATAAGGTAAATAGTGACAGTTTTAATATTTAATACAGATTCTTCAAGTAAACACAATAGCTTTCATTTTCTTGTATGGATTATATGTGTAACCAAAGGAACATTAACTACTAGTGTTTATCATGCGTAGTATACTTGCAGTGAAAATAATCATAATAATTTTAGGGATTTTTTCACCAAAGTATTTTAATGAGTGTTCACTCTTGCAATGTTCTGCTAAAAGACAAGCATAAATGCAGTATATGATGTGTTTTGGAAACCTCTAATACAATATTACTGGGAATTAGAAAAAAAAAAAACTCCATATATAAAACGATTATAATCTCAATCAATCAATCAATCAATGTTTATTTATATAGCCCTAAATCACAAGTGTCTCAAAGGGCTGCACAAGCCACAACGACATCCTCGGTTCAGATCCCACATCAGGGCAAGGAAAAACTCACCCCAGTGGGACGTCGATGTGAATGACTGAGAAACCTCGGAGAGGACCGCATATGTGGGTGGTCTGACATAATTAAGTTAAAGGCCTACTGAAACCCACTACTACCGACCACGCAGTCTGATAGTTTATATCAATGATAAAATCTTAACATCGCAACACATGCCAATATGGCCGGGTTAGATTACTAAAGTGCAATTTTAAATTTCGCGCGAAATATCCTGCTGAAAATGTCTTGGTATGATGACGCCTACGCATGACGTCCCGGATTGTAGAGGACATTTTGGGACAGCATTGTGGCCAGCTATTAAGTCGTCTGTTTTCATCACAAAATTCTACAGTATTCTGGACATCTGTGTTGGTGAATCTTTTGCAATTTGTTCAATGAACAATGGAGACAGCAAAGAAGAAAGCTGTAGTTGGGAAGCGGTGTATTTCGGCCGGCTGCAGCAACACAAACACAGCCGATGTTTCATTGTTTACATTCCCGAAAGATGACAGTCAATCTTTACCATTGGCCTGTGGAGAACTGGGACAACAGAGAATCTTACCAGGAGGACTTTGAGTTGGATACGCAGACGCGGTACCGTGAGTACGTACGCAGCTGCGGCTTCCAAACCTTTGATCGCTTGCCCGTACGTGCGTGCCGTTATGTGCATGTCACGTACGTAACTTTGGGGAAATATATGTGCTGTATGAACTTTGGGGAGGTGAACGGTACTTTGGGCTGTGGGATTGAGTGTGTTGTGCGGGTGTTTGAGTTGTATTGGTGGGTTATATGGACGGGAGGGGGGAGGTGTTATGCGGGATTAATTTGTGGCATATTAAATTTAAGCCTGGTTGTGTTGTGGCTAATAGAGTATATATATGTCTTGTGTTTATATACTGTTTTAGTCATTCCCAGCTGAATATCAGGTCCCACCCGCCTCTCACAGCATCTTCCCTATCTGAATCGCTTCCACTGCCCTCTAGTCCTTCACTCTCACTTTCCTAATCCACAAATCTTTCATCCTCGCTCAAATTATTGGGGAAATCGTCGCTTTCTCGGTCCAAATCGCTCTCGCTGCTGGTGCCCATGATTGTAAACAATGTACAGATGTGAGGAGCTCCACAACCGGTGACGTCACGCGCATATCGTCTGCTACTTCCAGTACAGGCAAAGCTTTTTTATCAGCGACCAAAAGTTGCGAACTTTATCGTCAATGTTTTCTACTAAATCCTTTCAGCAAAAATATGGAAATATCGCAAAATGATCAGGTATGACACATAGAATATACCTGCTATCCCCGTTTAAATAAGAAAATCGCATTTCAGTAGGCCTTTAAAGTCCAGTCCATAGTGGATCTAACATAATAGTGAGAGTCCAGTCCATAGTGGGGCCAGCAGGAAACCATCCCGAGCGGAGACGGGTCAGCAGCGCAGAGATGTCCCCAACCGATGCACAGGCGAGCGGTCCACCCCGGGTCCCGACTCTGGACAGCCAGCACTTCATCCATGGCCTGTGTGTCTCCCCCTCCACAAGGGAGAGGGGGGCAGAGGAGAAAGAAAAGAAACGGCAGATCAACTAGTCTAAAAAGGGGGTCTATTTAAAGGCAAGAGTATACAAATGAGTTTTAAGATGGGACTTAAATGCTTCTACTAATGTAATCTATTTTAATTGATACTACAAATTGTATTTGAATCTTGTTTTTAATATTTTTGTGCAGCACTTTGGAAACATTTTTGTTTAAATGTGCTATATAAATTAAGTGGATTGGATTGGATTAATTTTAGTCAATGCAAAAAAAATGAACATGGCATAAGTGAAAAAACAAAACATTTCTTTTAGGGAATAACAGACATTGCATAACTTTTTAAAGTGAAAAATTTACCTAACTTCCTTCTCTAACAGATTACTTATTTTTCATTTTGCACACAGTGGGGCACAGCATTAGGTACACCTACACAATCTGTTAACATGCAAAGCAAAACAAAAATAATGCTCAATTTTAATTTACTCCCTCAGAGAGTTATTTATCTGAACAATATATTTATTACTGTAGTTGCAGTTTGCAAGGGTGTACATTGTTGTTTATGTGAGGGACAGAATATTAGGAACATAACCAGACGCATGTCAATGTGTATGTAAAAAATGCTTAAAGAAATTAAAGGCCTACTGAAACCCACTACTACCGACCACGCAGTCTGATAGTTTATATATCAATGATGAAATCTTAACATTATAACACATGCCAATACGGCCGGGTTAACTTATAAAGTGACATTTTAAATTTGCCGCTAAACTTCCGGTTCGAAACGCCTCTGAGGATGACGTATGCGCGTGACGTAGCCCGGCGAACACGGGTATGCCTTCCACATTGAAGCCAATACGAAAAAGCTCTGTTTTCATTTCATAATTCCACAGTATTCTGGACATCTGTGTTCGTGAATCTGTTGCAATCATGTTCATTGCATTATGGAGAAGGAAGCTGAGCAAGAAAAGAAGAAAGTTGTCGTTGCGAAATGGACGTATTTTTCGAACGTAGTCAGCAACAACAGTACACAGCCGGCGCTTCTTTGTTTACATTCCCGAAAGATGCAGTCAAGATGGAAGAACTCGGATAACAGAGACTCTAACCAGGAGGACTTTTGACTTGGATACACAGACGCCTGTAGAGAACTGGGACAACACAGACTCTTACCAGGATTACTTTGATTTGGATGACAAAGACGCAGACGTGCTACTGTGAGTATGCAGCTTTGGCTTCTAAACATTTGATCGCTTGACCGTATGTGCGCAACTTTTTTTTGCGTATGTACGTAACTTTTTTAAAATATATAAGCTTAATGAACCTTGGGTTAGGTGAACGGTCTTTTGGGCTGAGTGATTGTGTGTGTTGATCAGGTGTTTGAATTGTATTGGCGTGTTCTATGGAGCTAGGAGCTAGCATAGGAGCTAGGAGCTAGCATAACAAACACGCAGGTGTTTTTATGCAGGATTAATTTGTGGCATATTAAATATAAGCCTGGGTGTGTTGTGGCTAATAGAGTATATATATGTCTTGTATTTATTTACTGTTGTAGTCATTCCCAGCTGAATATCAGGTACCGTGAGTATGCAGCCTTGGCTGCTAAACATTTGAGAGCTTGACCGTATGTGCGCGTCACGTACGTAACTTTTTAAAAATATATAAGCTTTATGAACCTTGGGTTAGGTGAACGGTCTTTTGGGCTGAGTGATTGTGTGTGTTGATCAGGTGTTTGAATTGTATTGGCGTGTTCTATGGAGCTAGGAGCTAGCAGAGGAGCTAGGAGCTAGCGTAACAAACACGCAGGTGTTTTTATGCAGGATTAATTTGTGGCATATTAAATATGAGCCTGGTTGTGTTGTGGCTAATAGAGTATATATATGTCTTGTGTTTATTTACTGTTGTAGTCATTCCCAGCTGAATATCAGGTCACCCCCGGCTCTCACAGCATCTTCCCTATCTGAATAGCTTCAACTCCCCACTAGTCCTTCACTTGCACTTTACTCATCCACAAATCTTTCATCCTCGCTCAAATTAATGGGGAAATTGTCGCTTTCTCGGTCCGAATCTCTCTCACTTCATGCGGCCATCATTGTAAACAATAGGGAACTTTGCGTATATGTTCACCTGACTATGTCACGCTACTTCCGGTAGGGGCAAGCCTTTTTTTTATCAGATACCAAAAGTTGCAATCTTTATCGTCGTTGTTCTATACTAAATCCTTTCAGCAAAAATATGGCAATATCGCGAAATGATCAAGTATGACACATAGAATAGATCTGCTATCCCCGTTTAAATAAAAAAAAATCATTTCAGTAGGCCTTTAAGGCAAACAGCAGCAGTGTCCACCAGTATTAGCGCTTTAAAAGCAACATAAGACACACACACATTCCAACAGTGCACTAGAAGGCCCACATATGAAGAGTTCATACTTTTAGATATACCCCTAACTCTTATCATGTTGCTTCCACCTTAGAGATTTAAGCTCAAGTGAAACGTCAACATCATACAGAGGTGGGAATACTCCACCTCCGTACGATGGAGTGATATTGACTTGGTTGTTCTCATCCACAGTCTCTTTAAATGTGGGGCGAGACTGACGCTCCCACAGCTTCTGTTTGACGACGCGTCCAAGATCAAATCTATACGGACGCGCCCGGCCATTCTTGAACCTACGACAGAAACAAAGTCAAACGCTTGTTATGTTGACAAAACAACTTGATCCAAAATCTTTTTGAAGCCAGACATACCTCTGTTTGTAACGTGCTGGATGTTTATTGGCTCAGATGGAGAAGTGGTGCGGGGCGGTGGGACATGATGGAGGACTGACGCCACTGGTAGATCTACCTATGGGATGGAGGAATTAGTGTCTCTGCCACTGCAGGTGTGACGGAGGACCGCTTCCTCTTCAGGGCAGCTTTGGACCAGTGGACTGACTACAGGTTCAACACAGGAAGTCATCCTCTGACATGTTTGCAACGACAACATCATGTTTACTACTGGAATAAAATCTTCTACTTTTTAGCGAGGGGTTTTATTTGACATTTTTTCCCAAATTCCACATTCATTTGTCATTATTGGAACTAGACTTGACACATTTTATTGATCCACAGGGAAAATTGTTCCACACAGTAGCTCAGTTACAAAGGATGGAAAGGGTAAGTATGGAAAGGATAATGCACACATGGGAACAAAAAGAGGGCGAAAAGAAAAGGTATAAAAGTAGACTAAAAATGTACCATAGTAGACCATAGACCAGGGGTGTCAAACTCATTTTAGATCAGGGGCCACAGAGGAAAAAAAACTCCCAAGTGGGCCGCACTGGTAAAATCACGGCACAATAACTTAAAAATAAAGACAACTTCAGATTGTTTGGTTTAAAAATAGAACAAGCACATTCTGAAAATATACAAACCATAATGTTGTTGGGTTTTTTTTTACACTTTTACATGTTGCAGTTAATAGTATTCTATTTTTATTTGTCGTTTTCTGAATAAATTATGTGATAATGTTCATCAGTCAACTCATTGGTGTTCATTTTCAATCGATCAAGATTAAAAAAACTAAATACAAATCAAATTACACGATGTTATTTATGTAGTTTTCTCATTTTCCTCGACTGGTGCACTAACATCATGTGGTTTATTTTATTTTTTACATATGTAGCATCTACAAAGATACAAAGAATTGCTATTGCGACAACTAGTGGACACATTTAGAACAGCAGTTTCTTTCACTCAAAAATTCCGGCTCATTTTTATACTTAGCAAACTCATACCGCGGGCCGGATAAAACCTGTTTGCGGGCCTGATCCGGCCCACGGGTCGTACATTTGACACCCCTGCCATAGACTATTGACAAGTCTGAATATCTCACCTTGTCCTCCCTGCATCAGGGACACTTGAAGGCAGCACGCTTCCTTACACGGCATGCTGCCAGTGCAAATTCACTTCTGCTGCCACAGCGGCTTCCATCCCGCAGGACACCACACTGCATCAACATACATGTCAAAGAACATGTCAGTAACAGCAACTAAAAATATTTTATGTCCAACATTCTAAAATGAACAACATACACTGACTAGTCAATCACACAACTTGAACATTATTTGAAACATATTAAAAACATATTTCTTTTTAGAATATTTGATTCATATCTTCCCTAAAACATATCTACACTTTTCATTAGTTTTGAATGACCTTGTTGAATCCAGTATGTACACACGTAAAGATAACACAAGCCCATTTTCTAACCAGTTTGCTTCCTTTAAATGGCAACATCCTACTCCTAAATCTTTTAACACACACTTACCTGCTAACATCATGTACACCTGTGTCAAATAATAGTATATTGTTGTTTTTCTAG
Organism: Entelurus aequoreus; assembly: GCF_033978785.1. Classification (NCBI taxonomy): domain Eukaryota; kingdom Metazoa; phylum Chordata; class Actinopteri; order Syngnathiformes; family Syngnathidae; genus Entelurus; species Entelurus aequoreus. The sequence goes on along the minus strand of NC_084753.1, from coordinate 18,959,097 downwards.
CGTTTGTCTTTGTCGAAAAGAAGAGACTATAACAGTTGGGGCTTCATTGTCGGTTAAATGGACATCAAACACGGCGAATGAAATAAAGAGTGTAAAAAAATACATTTACAATCATTGCAAGACGTGAATTTGTCAACATGTCCATTGTGGACATTTTAGTGATGGGACTTAATACTTCTCGCCAGATAAAAGTTTAGAGTCCGTCTACTCTATTTGTTGTCCTGATGGGTTGTGATATGGAATTTAAAATCTCGGATGTCTGTGAAGATATCGTTCAATCACTGATAGAGATGCTGTTCAGACATTGTGATTGCAGGATGTTGATAATTTTTAAATACTTAGTAAATTCAGTTGATTTAAATACATTTTTGTTAGTTTTAAGGTTCCATACATCCCATAATATGTTTCTATATTAAAAATACCAAGCAATAAATCCTCATGATGTTGCTGTTCAGTTAAGTGACACGTGACTGACCTCTGACGTCACAAGTTCAAAGGTGAACTTTTCAAAGTGGTCTCGTGAATACCCGAAACCAACACAAATTAAACATCGAACACGTTTTAAACACCAAACTTTTTTTCTAAGAAACTAGTCAAGACTGAAGTCACATTGACGAGTATATTCCTATGATGCCAAATGTAAGTTGTATTCACACTATTTGTTTCATTTCTTTGTGTTTGTAATCAGTGCATGCTAACAGGATTGTGTTAGCTTAGTGTGTAGTTTACAGTCAACCAAATAAACAAACGGACGGGAAAAAAAATAGCACCATTTGCTATTAATAATCAGTTACACAGTGTAGTTAAATGTCTGTCAGGTGAATGTGCCCAAACCTGTGTTCAAAGTGCGGCCCGGGGGTAATTTCGGCCCATGGTTGGTTTTTTTTTTGGCACTTTAAAATTTACACTTATGTACTGTATTATTATATGGCAAACCTCTAAAGTGGAAGCAACATGATGAGAAGAGCTAGTGGTATATCCAAACTAATGAACTTTTCATATGTGGGCCTTCTTAGTTTTTTAGCACACGACTTCTGTATTTTGTGCTTCTCTTCTAGTGCACTGCTGAAAAGCCCTTCCACTGTGTGTGTCTTAGATGTTACTTTTAAAGTGCTAATGCTTGTGGCTTCAGCATTTTTCACATACACTGAACAACAATCACTTTTGTTTTACTGTTCCTAATATTTTTTGTCCCTCACATATACGACAATGTACACCCCTGCAAACTACAACTATATTGTTCTATTAAATAACTGAGGGAGTGAATTTAAATTGTGTATCATTGGTTTATTTGCTTTACATTTTAACAGATTACACATATACATGTATACTGTATGTACTGTATATTTTAATACATACAGTATATACACATGTATATATACACATATATACATATACATATATATACACATACATATACATATATATACACATACATATATACACATGTATGTATATATACATACATGTATATATATATATATATATATATATATATATATATATACACATATACATACATGTATATATGCATATACAGCCGTGGTCAAAAGTTGACATACACTTGTAAAGAACATAATGTCATGGCAGTCTTGAGTTTAATATACTTTCTTCAACTCTTATTTTTTGTGATAGAGTGATTGGAGCACATACTTGTTGGTCACAAAAAATATTCATGAAGTTTGGTTCTTTTATGAATTTATTATGGGTCTACTGAAAATGTGAGCAAATCTGCTGGGTCAAAAGTATACATACAGCAATGTTAATATTTGCTTACATGTCCCTTGGCAAGTTCCAGTGCAATAAGGTGCTTTTGGTAGCCATCCACAAGCTTCTGGTTGAATTTTTGACCACTCTTGACTAAATTGGTGCAGTTCAGCTAAATTTGTTGGTTTTCTGACATGGACTTGTTTCTTCAGCATTGTCCACAGGACTTTGGGAAGGCCATTCTAAAACCTTAATTCTAGCCTGATTTAGCCATTCCTTTACCACTTTTGACATGTGTTTGGGGTCATTGTCCTGTTGGAACACCCAACTGCGCCCAAGACCCAACCTCCGGGCTGATGATTTTAGGTGGTCCTCAAGAATTTGGAGGTAATCCTCATTTTTCATTGTCCCATTTACTCTCTGTAAAGCACCAGTTCCATTGGCAGCAAAACAGGCCCAGAGCATAATACTACCACCTCCATGCTTGACGGTATGAATGGTGTTCCTGGGATTGAAGGCCTCACCTTTTCTCTTCCAAACATATTGCTGGGTATTGTGGCCAAACAGCTCAATTTTTGTTTCATCTGACCACAGAACTTTCTTCCAAAAGGTCTTATCTTTGTCCATGTAATGTCAAATATAAACCAAATGTTAACACTGCAGTATGTATACTTTTGACCCAGCAGATTCAGTCACATTTTTAGTTGACCCATAATAAATTCATAAAAGAACTCAACTTCATGAATGTTTTTTGTGACAAACAAGTATGTGCTCCAATCACTCTATCACAAAAAATAAGAGTTGTAGAAATTATTGGAAACTCAATACAGCCATGACATTATGTCCTTCTCACCTTTTGACCACAACTGTACATATATACATACATATTAGGACTGTGAATCTTTGGGTGTCCCACGATTCGATTCAATATTGATTCTTGGGGTCACGATTCGATTCAAAATCAATTTTTTTTTTCAATTCAACACGATTCTCGATTCAAAAACAACTTTTTCCCGATTCAAAACGATTCTTTATTCATTCAATACATAGATTTCAGCAGGATCTACCCCGGTCTGCTGACATGCAAGCAGAGTAGTAGATTTTTGCAAAAAGCTTTTATAATTGTAAAGGACAATGTTTTATCAACCGATTGCAATAATGTAAATTAGTTTTAACTATTAAATGAACCAAAAATATGACTTATTTTATCTTTGTGAAAATATTGGACACAGTGTGTTGTCAAGCTTATGAGATGCGATGGAAGTGTAAGCCACTGTGACACTATTGTTCATTTTTTTTAAATGTCTAATGACAATGTCAATGAGGGCTTTTTAATCACTGCTATGTTGAAATTGTAACTAATATTGATACTGTTGTTGTTAATATTCATTTTTGTTTCACTACTTTTGGTTTGTTCTGTGTCGTCTTTGTGTCTCCTCTCAATTGCTCTGTTTATTGCAGTTCTGAGTGTTGCTGGGTCGGGTTTGGTTTTGGAATTGGATTGCATTGTTATGGTATTGCTGTGTATTGTTTTGTTGGATTGATTAATTAAAAAAAAAAATTATTAAAAAAATTAAAATATCCATCCATCCATCCATCTTCTTCCGCTTATCCGAGGTCGGGTCGCGGGGGCAGCAGCCTAAGCAGGGAAACCCAGACTTCCCGCTCCCCAGCCACTTCGTCCAGCTCCTCCCGGGGGATCCCGAGGCGTTCCCAGGCCAGCCGGGAGACATAGTCTTCCCAACGTGTCCTGGGTCTTCCCCGCGGCCTCCTACCGGTCGGACGTGCCCTAAACACCTCCCTAGGGAGGCGTTCGGGTGGCATCCTGACCAGATTAAAATATAAAAAATAAAAATAAATAGATTTTTTAAAAATGAGAATCGATTCTGAATCGCACATGAGAATCGCGATTCGAATTCAAATCGATTTTTTCCCACACCCCTAATATATATATATATGTATATATATATATATACACACGCATATATATACACATATATATATATATATATATACATACATATATATACATACAGTATATACATACATACATATAATTATTGATGTATTAGATATAGCACGAACAACTATTACTTTGTCAACTATAGCACACAAGCTAAGATTATTTCAAATGTCTGCTGTAAAATAAATTGTGTCATCTTTATGCACGTAATGTATCCAGGGTCTTCTCATCTCTGTATGATGTTGATGTTTAAGTTGAGCCTACACCTCCTAAGTTGGTGTGAAAGCAACTTTGAGTAAAGACGGAGATGGGAGTAGAAGACCAAAAGAGAGAGTGGGTCACCTTAATTAGTCTCAAAGCAGCACACTCGGCCAGAAGTCTTTACTCATCCCTCCATTCATCTCTTTAAACTCAATTTCTTTTTTCCCTTGCACTTTTCCCCCCCTTCCCGTGAACCCCACTCTTCCTCTTCTGACTTCATCTTTGTAGAAATGAACTAACCCCACCATAACAACAGCGCTACACAAAGACTTATGTGTTAATACATAGTACCATAACACACACATACAGCAAAAGGAACGTGGTCAGCTATAAATACAGAGGATGCTGAGTGATGAAAAGAAAAGTCTGTTAAAAAAGTAAGCAGGAAAGGAGAGGAGCTGCACTGTAAGATTGACATCCCTACATCTCCAGAGGCTAAATTAGGATATCTAGGTGCTACACAGAGTGCACGCACGTGTGTGTGTGTGTGTCTGGCCCCATGTTCAAAGAGACTGCGGATGAGGACGGTCAAGTGACTATCACCTCATCATATAGGAGGTGGAGTCTGAATAGCATCCCTATCTTTTCTTGGATGATATGGTCACGGACATCCGAAATTTTCCATCCGATGAGAACAGACGGACACAAAACTTTTATCTCGGGAAAAGTTGTTTGTTCAATCTAAAATTTCTACTTTAGACTGTGGAGGTTGCCCACCAGTGGGTTCTTCGGACCACCAAGCATCGACATGAGAGCCCAGTTCAGATTCACAATGAAGTTTTATTTTTCCAAATAAATTCTCTCTGTTGCTTATCAGCACTCGTCTTTTCGTGACTGTCTGTCTTGCTCTCGCTCTCCACCAGCTTCAATTCCCACTCCACCCCCCTCTCTCCTCCTGGCTGCTGCTTATAACAGAGCGACAGGTGATTAGATAACCAGGCCTAGGTGGGCCATCTACGCACCTGTCGCTGATTTCGAGGCCGGTCCTGGCACACCCCGCTTCGCTGCAGGCCCGCAGGCCACTCCCCCCCCTCCACATAGACATTCTGACAAATATCCCAATGTTTGTAAATGTAAGTTTGACATTTTTGTATTTCATTCCCCATGTTTGCTGTCAATTTAAACGTCAATATTTCTAGAAGACTCAATAGTTATGCTCTTTTTTTCGACAAAGACAAATTCTAGAAAAACAATATACTATTATTTTACACATTTGTACATTATGTTAGCAGGCAAGTGTGTGTTAAAATATGAAATTTAAAGGGAGCAAACTGGTTAGAAAACTAGATTGTGTCATCTTCACGTGTGTACACTAGGATTGCACGATTCATCGACATCAAAGCAACACTGAGGTTTTATTATGTGTGATTTATTTTTCTCCGCCATCACCAGCCTTTAAATGACAGACCTGAAATTGTTGATCCTCGTGTCCTTTACCTCCTAGCCAATCAAAAAGTGTTAACAGAAATCAGCAAGTTTGTGTGCAGTGTAGTGGAGACAGGATTACGCTAATAACAAACATCACTTAAAGTTAAAGTTAAAGTACCAATGATTTGTCACATACACACTAGGTGTGGTGAGAATATCCTCTGCATTTGACCCATCACCCTCACCCCCTGGGAGGTGAGGGGAGCAGTGAGCAGCAGCGGTGGCTGCGCCCAGGAATCATTTTTGGTGATTTAACGCCCAATTCCAACCCTTGATAGTGAGTGCCAAACATGGAGGTAATGTGTCCCGTTTTTATAGTCTTTGGTATGACTCGGCCGGGGTTTGAACTCAATCAGGGCGGACACGCTAACAACTAAGCCACTTGCACCTTGGAAAAAGTTTTGATGGTGACTTGGCCTGGGCCATTAGTCAAAAAGTCAATTAATCGAACGATAAATGAAAATGCAGTCAAATATGCATCGATATTTTGTTATGTCCGTGTGAGTTTGTTTTCTTCATTTCCCGCTTCGAACAGAGAGAAAGAGGTCTGACTCTGTGCATCGCTCCTAGCACCTGAGTGGGTTTATTTAACAGTAGAATTAACTGAACGTAGTGAGCCCTCTTTTCATTCATCCGCAATCTTCGTCTCGGTGGGCGTAAAGTGGCACCGCTAGCTTACACACACAGGATTCACGGACATTCCCTCCCGACTCGCTAGTGAGAAATTCAGCAAAGTAACACTTAAGAGGAAAAAATATGATCACAAAGCCAAATGTCTCGTGAGAATATTTAAGCTTCAAACCGAATGGGCAATATGTGCCCATCAACATGGACTAACGAGCGAGAAGACAACATCCGACCTCATTTTTCCGACTAGGGAAAAAAATGCACTGTGAGATGTTCAATATTTTTTGCTTACAGAAATGAGAACCCATTCTATTCTATTGTTTATTTAGGATTACTAAAGAATTTATTTACCTTCCAATTACAGTAAACAATTCTACAGTAATGAGAAATCAAATTTGTAGCGATTTCATAACGGCCTGTCATTTGAAAGTAAAATCATGGGTTTTGTACTTGTCTGACACGCTTCCTGCTTGGCCAGTAAAGCATGCAGAGTTCCTGATGCAATGTTGTGAATGGTTTAATTAAAATGCAGTTCACAGTCTTAAGTAGAGATGTCCGATAATGGCTTTTTTACCGATATCCGATATTTCGATATTGTCCAACTCTTAATTACCGATACCGATATCAACCAATACCGATATATGCAGTCGTGGAATTAACACATTATTATGCCTAATTTTGTTGTGATGCCCCGCTGGATGCATTAAACAATGTAACAAGGTTTTCCAAAATAAATCAACTCAAGTTATGGAAAAAAATGCCAACATGGCACTGCCATATTTATTATTGAAGTCACAAAGTGCTTTTTTTTTTAACATGCCTGAAAACAATAACAGTGCAATACTTTTTCATAACATGGTCACTACTGCCTAGTTTCTCTTATTATATTCTTATTTTACTGTTATATTTTTATTGTCATTGTTGCTGTTTATTTTTATTCGTATTGTAATATTTTTATATTCTGTTTCCATTTATACCCCTATTATTTACTTTCTAATTTCGATCTCAATTCTGTACACTGCTGCTGGAATTAAAATTTTCCTGAGGGACCTCTCCTGAAGGAATCAATAAAGTACTATCTATCCATCTATCTATCCAAACAGCAGCTTGGAATTTGGGACATGCTCTCCCTAAGAGAGACTATGAGGAGGTTGAGGTGGGCGGGGTTGGGGTGTGTGGGGGTAGTGGGTAGCGGGGGGGTTTATATTGTAGCGTCCAGGAAGAGTTAGTACTGCGAGGGATTCTGGGTATTTGTTCTGTTGTGTTTATGTTGTGTTATGGTGCGGAAGTTCTCCCGAAATGCATTTGTCATTCTGGTTTGGTGTGGGTTTACAGTGTGGCGCATATTTGTAACAGTGTTAAACTTGTTTATATGGCCATCCTCAGTGTTGACCAAGTATGCTTTGCATTAATTTGTGATGAGAACAGCCGGTAGATATTATGTGACTCAGACGGCACGCACGCAAAGGAAATGCCTTTAAGGTTTATTGGCACTCTGTACCTCTCCCTACGTCCGTGTACACAGCGGCGTTTTAAAAATGTCATACATTTTACTTTTAGAAACAGATACCGATAATTATGAAACCGATACCGATAATTTCCGATATTACACTTTAAAGCATTTATCGACCGATAATATCGGCAGCCCGATATTATTGGACATCCCTAGTCTTAAGTGTAAGCACAATTTGCTACAAAAGGCATTATTCATTGTGTGTTATTATAATGTCTGTTATAACAAGAAGAAATGTGAAATGTGTACATTAATTTCAAGGAATATTCAGTACAAGTGAACAGTTATGGTGTAATTGTAACTGTACTTTACTGAACAGGAAGTAAGGTTTACTCTAAATTTGTATTGTGCCATCAATAAAGAAGTTGATGGTGACGGGGCACCAACACGGTTGTTCTACCTTGTGAGTTGACACCCAGCCGATTCAATGACTAATACGCATTACCGTGTACTCACTTCTGAAGTGGCTGCATTAAAACTATGATTTATAGACTAGAACTAACTAACTAGTGGAAATAACTACTACAATAAGCATCCAATAGCTGTGTCCAAAGCGTTCAACAAAGATTATGGTTACCCGGCTCAACTTACTTTTCTCACCAACATTGAGTCACGTGTCACACACTTCCTTAGCTAATCGCCAATTTTACACACCTCGGTGCCCCTTTGTCCCGGAGAGTGACCAATATGTACGTAAACCTGTAACACGCCCGCACACCCATTGGCTCGTTCCCCGAAACCTGGGAATGCTCTGCACTGATGAACCAATGCAACGTCTCGGCCCGCAAATCTGCGTCGCATGTTGTGCACATCCAAAAACAAATTATTGCATTGCTGCGACACGTTAAGATTAACAACACTCTCCTTCTTTCCTCAACCGCCATCGCTTTCCCGCGACGTGAAGTAACCCAAATAAATTCAAGGTTGCTCACAGAGCCGACCGCCACACGCACCGTACCCTGATGAACAAAAGCAAGGGTGCACAAAGTACAGTACTGTGCACCGAATGATCACGTATCCATCTACCTTTTAAAGATGCAAACGCATGCATAAATGTAGTAGATGTAAATGTTTAGTGCAGGGATTCTCAAACTGTGGTACACGTCCCACTAGTGGTACGCGGGCACCATCTAGTGGTACGCCAAAGAATCACTTAAAGGCCTACTGAAACCCACTACTACCGACCACGCAGTCTGATAGTTTATATATCAATGATGAAATCTTAACATTGCAACACATGCCAATACGGCCGGGTTAACTTATAAAGTGCAATTTTAAATTTCCCGCTAAACTTCCGGTTGAAAACGTTTATGTATGATGACGTATGCGCGTGACGTCAATCGTTGAAACGGAAGTATTCATTTGAGCCTGATGCTATCACGTTAGCTCCGTAGCTAAGTTAGTTAGCTTCAATTGTTAAGCTTCGCCAAGCTGGAAATTATTAACCGTGTATTTACATGTTCATGGTTTAATAGTATTGTTGATCTTCTGTCTATCCTTCCAGTCAGGGTTTTTTTAAAATTTTGTTTCTATCTGCATTTGAGCCCGATGCTATCACGTTAGCTCCGTAGCTAAAGTGCGTCAACTATGTATTGTCGTGGAGATAAAAGTCACTGTGAATGTCCATTTCGCGTTCTCGACTCTCATTTTCAAGAGGATATAGTATCCGAGGTGGTTTAAAATACAAATCCGTGATCCACAATAGAAAAAGGAGAAAGTGTGGAATCCAATGAACCCTTGTACCTAAGTTACGGTCAGAGCGAAAAAAAATATGTCCTGCACTACACTCTAGTCCTTCACTCTCACGTTACTCATCCACAAATCTTTCATCCTCGCTCAAATTAATGGGGTAATCGTCGCTTTCTCGGTCCGAATCGCTCTCGCTGCATTGTAAACAATGGGGAAATGTGAGGAGCCCTTCAACCTGTGACGTCACGCTACTTCCGGTACAGGCAAGGCTTTTTTTTATCAGCGACCAAAAGTTGCGAACTTTATCGTCGATGTTCTCTACTAAATCCTTTCAGCAAAAATATGGCAATATAGCGAAATGATCAAGTATGACACATAGAATGGATCTGCTATCCCCGTTTAAATAAAAAAAATTCATTTCAGTAGGCTTTTAATAAATATTCAAACAGTGTTACTGTTCAAACTGTGTGTAATGTGGCCAAAAATACCTACCATATTTTCTGGAGCATAGGGCGCACCAGCTTATAAAGCGCACTGCTGATTAGCGGGTCTATTCAGGTCTTTTTTCATGCAAAAGGCGCACTGGATAAGGCGCATTAAAAGGAGTCATATTATGATTTTTTTCTTAATTGAAAACACTTCCTTGTGGTCTACATAACATGTAATGGTGGTTTCTTTTGTCAAAATGTTGCATAGATTATGTTTTACAGACCATCTTCAAGTCGCTTTCTGACAGTCGCTTCAGGATGCGCCGTTTTGTGGGCGGTCTTATTTACGTGGCTCACCTTCGGCAGCGTCTTCTCCCCGTCATCTTTGTTGTAGCGGTGTAGTGTGCAAGGACGGGAGTGGAAGAAGTGTCAAAAGATGGAGCTAACGGTTTTAATGACATTCAGACTTTACTTAAAACAACAACGGAGCAGCATCTCCTCATCTGTGGCTCACTAGTGCAACAACGCCGGAAATGTGTCCCGTGAAAAACTGTCCGACCGGAAGTCTCTAACTAAAGTTCCGTCGGTGAATTATGCAAACCCACTACACTGGCAGTTTTTAGCGCTTCCATAGCGAGATAGAAGTTAGAACTTGAAAAAGAAGAAGCTTATCGACTACGGCATCGGGACGGACTACAGTGCGCATAATTTTCAGGACTTATGCAGATCTCAAATACACATCAGCAGGTACCAGAAGGTAAGAGAAGTTGGTTTTGCATAATATTGTGAAATATGTCTGCTAATGGGTGCCATTTTGCGGTCCTTATACACACACCATAGTAATATTTGTATCTCTGACTACGGTAGCCGTAATGGGCCGACAATCAATCAAGCGGTGCGGCTTCAAAGTCATACTAAAACATTTTGACATACTTTTGAGAACCGTGTGTAATGTTCTTTATTTTCAGTGGAACATTTAAAGTTTTGGTGTTGTTTACTGGCGTCATATTGCAGTCTACACGTATCTCTCTTGTGTGACTACCATCTACTGGTCACACTTATCATTACTCCATGTTAGGGTTGCAAAGGGGTGGAAAGTTTCCGGTAAATATCCGGAAAGTTTCCTGAAATTTACCACGGGAAGTTAAGCTCGGGAAGTTTGGAAATATTGACCAATATTGATCATGCTGCAAAATCGAGCATGTTGCATTCAATGTTTATTCCCATTAATTTCCCGTTAATTCCCATATATAATTAATTGGATAATTGGTTAGAGTGTCCGCCCTGAGATTGGTAGGTGGTGAGTTCAAATCCCGGCCGAGTCATACCAAAGACTATAAAAATGGGACCCATTACTTCCCTGTTTGGCACTCAGCATCAAGGGTTGGAATTGGGGGTTAAATCACCAAAAAAGATTCTCGGGCGTGGCACCGCTGCTGCCCACTGCTCCCCTCACCTCCCAGGGGGTGAACAAGGGGATGGGTCAAATGCAGAGGACAAATTTCACCACACCTAGTGTGTGTGACAATCATTGGTACTTTAAATTTAACTTAATTCCCATGGAAAGTTTCCAACTTTGAATATTCGCAGAATTTTGCAACCCTACTCCATGTACACAAATAAAATTGCTTCGAGGTCGGTAAGCACAACCAGAATTATTCCGTACATTAGGCGCACCGGGTTATAAGGCGCACGGTCGATTTTTAAGAAAACGAAAGGTAAGTCCGAAAAATACGGTAATATATACGTGTTGAATAAAACCTCTGCCTTGTTTTAATGAATATTTAGGTCTACTATGCTGTTGTATTTTAATGTTGGTCGTTATGTTGGTGCATGGAGAGCCAAGTGGTTTCTGAGGTGGTAGTTGGTGAGAAAAGTTTGAGAACCACTGGTTTAGTGTATGTCCAGCTTAATGAGGCTCAGCATGGACAACGTCTACCTGCTGTGTCCACTCAGACAAGGAGATGGACACTTGATGGTCTTCTCTGACCACAGTCAGCACACAGTCTCACATGTGATGTCAGAAAGGCACCAATGCCGTCCTGACACAAGGATAAGAAAATACCAACACTATTGTGATGTCTCCAAGTAGCAGAGTGAAGGCTAATGGCTGATGTCCTGCCACTGAATGCAGAATACTCCTCTTGGAGCGATTCAGTGCTGACATCCTGTAAACACAACAATATACATTTATTAACACATTTACATTTATTTCCTGAATAGACCAGAGTAGATGCAAAGTTACTTAACGTTAGAGCTGTGCATCTCTATTTGGTTAGATTGTTGAATAAAATTTACTTTAAAAAGGTCCACTATAATAACCGTTGGGGAGGAAGAATGGACCCATAGATCAGTATTTTTCAACCTTTTTTGAGCCAAGGCACATTTTTTTCATTTGAAAAATCCCAAGGCACACCACTAGCAGAAAACAAACAAATGAAACTCAGCAGCCGATACTGACAGTAAAAAGTCGTTTGCGCAATTGTTGGATATAAATTCAAACCACAACCAACCATGCATCACTATAGCTCGTCTCAAAGTAGGTTTACTGTCACGACCTGTCACATCAAGCCGTGACCTATTTTGAGTTTCTTGGTGTTTTCCTGTGTGTAGTGTTTCTTATTTTGTTGTTGATTGTCATGTCATGTACGGATGTACTTTGTGGACGCCGTCTGCTGCTCCACACGCTGTAAGTCTTTGCTGTCGTCCAGCATTCTGTTTTTGTTTACTTTGCAGCCAGTTAAGTTTTAGTTTTGTTTTGCATAGCCATCCCTAAGCTTCAATGCCTTTTCTTAGCGGCACTCGCCTTTTGTTTATCTTTGGTTTAAGCCTTACCGTATTTTTCGGATTATAAATTGCAGTTTTTGTAGTGCGACATATACTCCGGAGCGACTTATGTGTCAAATTATTAACACATTACCGTAAAATATCAAATAATATTATTTATCTAATTCACAGAAGAGACAAAGCAAATGTCAGCAATCGTCACACACACGTCAACCAATAAGAATTCGGCAAGGGAGGGTCATGGCAGAAGTGCATTGTGGGTCATGGGATGCTAACTGCTATATGCTATATGCTACTGCCGTAGCTATTAAAATGGATCATTTTTTTAAAAAACTGAGAAGGGCTGAACAAAAATGGCACCGAAAAGGAAATCCTATACTGCAGATTACAAGATGGACGTAGTGAAATCTGCAGCAGAAAACGGCGATCGAGCAGCAGAAAGAAAGGACGCTAGCGGCGCATACCAGGAGCGACAACGAGGAAGAAGATTTCATGGGATTTAGCGATTAGGAGAGACAGATTGTTTGGTAAACGTATAGCATGTTCTATATGTTATAGTTATTTGAATGACTCTTACCATAATATGTTACGTTTACATACCAGGCACGTTCTCAGTTGGTTATTTATGCGTCATATAACGTACACTTATTCAGCCTGTTGTTCACTATTCTTTGTTTATTTTAAATTGCCTTTCAAATGTCTATTCTAGGTGTTGGATTTTATCAAATAAATTTCCCCCAAAAATGCGACTTATACTCCAGTGCGATGTATATATGTTTTTTTCCTTCTTTATTATGCATTTTCGGCCGGTGCGACGTATACTCCGGAGCGATTTATAATCCAAAAAATACGGTAGATACCTTTTTACCTGCACACTGGCTCCCGCTGTCGTCTACATATTGTGATCACAACAAACACAACATCCACAAAGCAATTAGCTATCTGCTGCCACCTACTGCTATGGAAGAGTATTACACGGTTACTCTGCCGAGCTCAAGACAACACAGACACTCAACAACACATAATGGCAGATTATAATTACTGGTTTGCAAAAAATATTTTTAACCCAATTAGGTGAAATGACATCATCTCCCACGGCACACCAGACAATATCTCACGGCACACCCGTGTGCCACGGCATAGTGGTTGAAAAACACTGCCATAGATGATGTCACCCCACAATAATCTGCTCATCATGCACTGATTTGTGCTTGCACAAGCTAAACTTAACATACTGACTGAATTTCTGGTAGCTATGATGACTGATGTTAGATTCTAAATGTTTCTGTATTGTTGTTTTATACAGTAAAATTAAACAAAAGTGAAAAAAGGGCCATTATAATAAAATAGTATAAATCTACCTGGTAATCTTTCTTCTGTTCAGCAGTTGGTTCTCCAAGGCACTTTATCAAACAGCAGATGACGTCTGGTCTACTTTCAACATGTTCCTATAAAAAGCAAGAAAATACATTCATGTATTCTCAATGGTTTATTCTTTGCATGGTCATGGTGACCTGAACCGTGTCCAAGCTGACTACAAGGTCCTCAGTGTGGATGCTTACTTGTCTGTGTGTCCTTTGAAGGACTGGTAACAGTCCAGGGTGGACCCTGCCTTTCGCCTGAAGTCAGCTGGGATAGGCTCCGTCTCCCTGCTAGCCTGAACAGTATTAAAAGTAGAAAAAGATGAAAATGTTTTCAAAACTATATATGAAATAATGCTATCAATCAATTACAGCACAACCAAGAAATGTTAGTAAATGACATTTACTAAATGTCATTTTAAGTTATATGTTGTACATTTTTGTATGTATTTGGCCATTAGTGTGTAAAGCTTGGACTGTACCTGATTGAGTGAATCCAGCAAGGCTCTTATTTTGGTTCCTGCAATGCCGCCTTTTGTCTTGATCATTTTCTGCAGCTGAGCGCTGTTTCCCCTCACCTGCTTTTGATTGGACTCACCTGTCCCTGATCGCTGATGAAGAGGGTTTATTGTTCAGTGTCAACTGCTTCTTGAGGCTGGTTAACTGTAATTATTTGTCTGTGACTCAAATCACATCAAATCTAACTTTATTTTTATAACACTTTTCATACGCAGACAAGTGGAAAACACAAAATGCTGTACAAAAAAAAGAAGAAAAGAAATACAGCACTATTGACAACAACAAAACAAAAACAAAACATGGCATGGCACTGAGGATTTGAGGAAAATCGCCACCTTTAAGGCATTCACACTGGAGAATAACTAAAATCATTTAAAATATAATATGAAACTTATGATAAAATATCTGTGATGAGGTGGCGACTTGTCCAGGGTGTACCCCGCCTTCCGCCCGAATGCAGCTGAGATAGGCTCCCGCACCCCCCGCGGCCCCAAAAGGGACAAGCAGTAGAAAATGGATGGATAGATGATAAAATATATGTAATAAATAAAGTATGAATAAGTTAATAAAAACGTAACATTGAGAGAATTATAGTAGTATTAATTAAGATAGAAAAAAACATAAGCAAGTAACATGATCAGTAAAAAGTCAGATTAAAAAGGTGTGTCTTTAGCCTTTTTTATTAAAATTTCAACGGTCACTGCAGTCCTGAGGCTCTCTGGCAAGATCTTTGTTCTGGTATTTGGTAAAGATAAAAGGCCAGTGCCAGACAATCTCAGGATCCGCGAGGGTTGATACGGTAAGAGCAGGTCAGATAGATAAGAAGGTCATTAACGTTTAAAAAATAGTCATAGAAGCGAACAGGGAGCCAATGCAGCGACTTTAAAACTGGTGTAATGTGCTCCGCTCTCTGGTCCTTGTCGGCAGGCGTGCCGCTGAGTGATTGCTTTGTAATGCTTTGCTTAGCTTACCCTGCTTCCTGTGTACTTCCATGTTGCACTAATTTTTGGACTCCATCGGTTTTTGTTTATTGTGTACCAAATACATTTTTGCTTGCACACACTCTGCTATCCTCTGCATTCTGGGGTCACGTCTCAAGCAACGCTCAACCTGAACCGTGACATTTTCGCTACCACATTTGGAGGTGTAGAAATTGCCATGTAAAATAATCAGCATCATGTACATGGCATTAGCGATTAGCATCAAGCTAACGCATTTTTGGAAAAGTGTCGACTTTACATTGTTGGCATTGAAAATTGCAACATTACCTAAAGGAGGTTTGGCTAAGTCCGCTCTATAAGTGCTACTTGAGTGATTGTCTCCACGCCAAGTGGATGTGACATCACGAGCAACAAAGGTATCGACATATGCCATTATTTGATTTTATGTGATTCGATACCCGGTAGTGCCAAAAGGATTTGGTCGGAGCCTATAAAATTACGGAATTCAATAACTATCCCTATAGAGGCAAATCTGAAATCTGATTGGCTAAAGAAATAGCCCATCATTGTTTAAGTGGAACTGGGCCAGAACTACTGATTCTGAAGGCCCTGGGCAGATTGCATTGACATGGCAACACACAGAAGCTGGAATCTGATTGGACAAAAAAATCTTGTAAATCTACTAGAAGCAGTGACATCGCAAATTAGACAGGAGTGAATCAATACAATTTAACTGAATCAATCAATCAATCAAAGTTTACTTATATCACAAATGTCTCAAAGGGCTGCACAAGCCACAACGACATCCTCGGCTCAGATCCCACATCAGGGCAAGAAAAAACTCAGTAGAAGCATTTAAGTCCCATCTTAAAACTCATTTGTAGAAACTCTAGCCTTTAAATAGACCCCTCTTTTAGACCAGTTGATCTGCCGTCTCTTTTCTGCTCTGCCACTCTCTCCTGCGTCGAGAGGTTATCAAGTGACCACAGATGAAGCGCTCGCTGTTCAAAGTCGAGACCCGGGGTGTACCACTCCTCTGTGCATCAGATGGGGACATCTCTGCGCTGCTGACTTGTCTCCACTCAAGATGATCTCCTGCTGGCCCCACTATGTACTGAACTCTCACACTATTAACTAGATCGACTTGACATCCATTGCCCTGGTCCCCTGGTTGACCAACTGTATTTACTGACAGTGGGTTTCTGAAGGGTTCCTGAGCCCATGTGGTGATATCCTTTACACGCTGATGTCGCTTGTTGATGCAGTACAGCCTGAGAGATCAAAGGTCACGGGCTTAGCTGCTTACGTGTAGTGATTTCTCCAGATTCTCTGAACCCTTTGACGATATTACGGACCGTAGATGGTGAAATCCCTAAATTCCTTGCAATAGCTGGTTGAGAAAGGTTTTTCTTAAACTGTTCAACAATTTGCTCACGCATTTGTTGACAAAGTGGTGACCCTCGCCCCATCCTTGTTTGTGAATGACTGAGCATTTCATGGAATCTACTTTTATACCCAATCATGGCACCCACCTGTTCCCAATTTGCCTGTTCACCTGTGGGATGTTCCAAATAAGTGTTTGATGAGCATTCCTCAACTTTATCAGTATTTATTGCCACCTTTCCCAACTTCTTTGTCACGTGTTGCTGGCATCAAATTCTAAAGTTAATGATTATTTGCAAAAAAAAAAATGTTTATCAGTTTGAACATCAACTTTGTTGTCTTTGTAGCATATTCAACTGAATATGGGTTGAAAATAATTTGCAAATCATTGTATTCCGTTTATGTTTACATCTAACACAATTTCCCAACTCATATGGAAACGGGGTTTGTACTTGTGATTAATAAACTTTGATTGATTGATTGAACCCAATGGGGACAACGAGAAACCTTGGAAGGGACCGCAGATGTGGGGACCCCCTGCCCCCTTGGGTGACCGGTGCAATGGATGCCGAGTGGATACGGTTAAAAACGTGAGAGTCCAGTCCATAGTGGGGCCAGTAGTGGATCATCTTGAATGGAGACAAGTCAGCAGCGCCGAGACGTCACCGACGGATGCATAAGGAGTGGTCCATCCCGGGTCCTAACTTGGAACAGCTAGCGCGTCCTCCGTGGAAGCTGAGCCGTAGTCACCTGATAACCTCTCCACGCAGGAGAGGGGGGCAGAGCAGAAAAGACAGACGGCAGATCAACTGGTCTAAAAGGGGGGTTATTTAAAGGCTAGAGTACACAAATGAGTTTTAAGATGGGACTTAAATGCTTCTACTGAGGTAGCATCTCTAACTGTTACCGGTAGGGCATTCCAGATTTCTGAAAACGCTCTAAAGCCCGCAGATTTTTTGGGGACTCTGGGACTCACTAATAAGCCACAGTTCTTTGAATGCAGATTTCTAGCCGGGACGTAAGGTACAATACTATCAGCAAGATAGGATGGAGCTAGACAGTTTAGAATTTTATACGTAAGTAATAAAACCTTTAAGTCGCATCTTAAGTGCACAGGAAGCCAGTGCAGGTGAGCCAGTACAGGTGTAATATGATCAAACTTTCTTGTTCTTGTCAAAAATAAATAAATAATATAATTTAGGTTGTGTAGGTCAGCGCTCCTGAAGGTCCAGACTGCCCGCCACTGACTTTTTCACGGTGCAAGGGCTTCAGTCACCCCATCACGAGACGGCTTGGCGAAGTTGGGAGAGTGGCTGTGCCAGCAATCTGAGGGTTACTGGCTCAATCCGCACCTTCTACCATCCTAGTCACGTCCGTTGTGTCAATTGAGCAAGACACTTCACCCTTGCTCCTGATGGGTCCTGGTTAGCGCCTTGCATGGCAGCTCCCGCCATCAGTGGGTGAATGTGTGTGTGAATGTGGAAATAGTGTCAAAGCGCTTTGAGTTCCTTAGAAAAGGTAGAAAAGCGCTGTACAAGTACAACCCATTTACCATCACAAGCTGCTTTTCCTCCCTTTATGTTGACAGTTCCCAGTCGAAAGGTAAACGACAAGAAAAAAAGACAAATCACATATTTCTCCAACCAAAACGCTGCGAAACATTCCCACCCTTTTAGCTCCTAAAGAGGCGGGACATCAAGCCCAGCGAGCGCCGTCATTGGACAGTGCCATGGGACATTTCTTGACCCGGCAGGTGCATGAGCAGGGGTGTGTGTGTGTGTGTATATGTGTGTAGCAGCATGTCAGTGCGCGCTGTGTCAAGACTGCTGTCAGTCACTCGTCCATCCAGCTGACTAATTGGCTCCTTACCCTCTCTCTCTCCCTCCTCCTCTCTTTCTCTCCATCCCTCCCTCCATCCGGCGTTGCTCCTAACTGCGCGCCGGAGGCCAAAATGTAGATGAGGCCTGCCTGGCGTCAGGGGGAGCTTCTGCTCTGCTTAATTATCCGCGTGTGTGTGAGAGCGTGTGTGTGTGTGTGTGTGTGTGTGTGTGTGTGTGTGTGTGTGTGTGTGTGTGTGTGTGTGTGTGTGTGTGTGTGTGTGTGTGAAAGAGAGAGAGAGACAGCGTTAGCTCATCGGTTTACCGCCCCACACACACACACACTTACACTTTTCATAGCTGCTGTTGCTGCTATGCTAAACAGCAAAGCATCCTGGGAATTGCAGTGACAGCTCATTTTGGTTTCCTTGCAGTCGATGTATGCCCCCCCCCCCCCCACCCCTTCTACGCACACCTTGACACACACTCTGTCTTTTTCTACACCGTGCTCATGGGAACAGGTCCAAGGCCTGTCACAGACCCCCCCGCTCCCCTCAACCCCTCACCTACCCCCATCCGCCATCACCATTCCACCCTCCCCTCACGGCGGCGGTGACAGGGCTTGTTGACAAACGCCAGCAGTCATCAGGGCACCATGGGAAATCTTCTGCCACCATTTTGTCAGCAGAATGACAGAAGTTGTTAATGTCTCGCCTCTCGCCCTGACACGAGATGTGACGGCTGACAGACTCCGACACACACACAAACACACACACACACACACACACACACACGCAGGTATACATACAAAACAATCTGCTGCTGCACACAACCTTTGTGACCCCCCCCACCCCAACACTGCGTGTGTTATTTCGTGTATGAGACGGTTAATGAGGACGTCTCCTAATGACACTGATCAATAACATTTACAATCCCGACGGGAGATCGGGGTCCATCCAGCGGGCCTAACTGCCCGTTATAGGAGCATGATGAACTCCAGACAACACACACACACACACTTACTGTGTACATGGACAGCTTCTCTGGACAGCCAATTACCGCTCCTCATAATCCACCTGGTCCAACACCCACCTGATGCGGCAGCAACACATGCGAGTGCAGAAGAGGACGAAATTCCCTGCAGGAAATGCCTTTTTAATGAAGCGCACACATCAGGATGCGTTCAAGTGTGGGAAAAAAAAGTGCATCAGGATGCGCTTGAAGGGCGAAAAATCCACCAAAGATACTCTAAATGATTGTGGTTTTGTGTATTGAAGGTCTACCGATGTAAATTTAATTGTGTTTGTCTTGCAGGTCACAGATGGGCTGAAACAAAGCATTGTTTGTGCACGCTTGTTTTTTTTTCGTTTTTGCATAAAATTACAGAACTTCAGTATGTAATTCAGGTGAATATCGTGTCAAAGTAAGTGGTAAAAAGTCTGCATTTATATAGTAGGGGTGTCAAAAATTTTTTATTTTCAATTATTTGTATTAAAAAAAAAATCACAAATCAATTAAAAAAAATATATATATATTGAATTTTTTAATTTTTTTTTATTTTAAAGGGGAATTATGCCTATCATTCACAATCATTATGGCAGATATTTTTTTATGCATTCTAAATACTAAATAAACGTAAACATCTTAAGAACAATTCAAACAACGATTTTTAATCGATTAAAAAAATAAAAAAATTAAAAAAAATTTAAATATTTTTTTTAAATTTTACTTATTTTTTAATTCTAAAGGGGAATTATGCCTATCATTCACAGTCATTATGGCAGATTTTTTTATGCATTCTAAATATTAAATAAACGTAAACATCTTAAGAAAAATTCAAACAACGATTTTTAATCGATTAAAAAAATCAAAAATAAATTTAAAAAATTTTTTTTTTTTAAATGTAATTTAGTTTTTTATATTAAAGGGGAATTATGCCTATCATTCACAGTCATTATGGCAGATATTTTTTTTATGCATTCTAAATATTAAATAAACGTAAACATCATAAGAAGAATTCAAACAACGATTTTTAATCGATTAAAAAAATAAAAAATCAATTTTTAAAAAATATATTTTTTTAAATGTAATTTATTTTTTTATATTAAAGGGGAATTATGTCTATCATTCACAGTCATTATGGCAGATTTTTTTTTAATGTATTCTAAATATTAAATAAACGTAAACAGCGGAGCCAACGGGAGCTCCACTATTTCGCCCATAAAATCCGATAAAAAGCGCCAACAATACTCCATTTACATTTCATGACTTGAATGTTGACCAATTATCAGTGTTATTGTTATTATAAGTGCTAACGCAGACAAACTATTTATAGTGGCGTGTGTCGATGTTTACATCATCGAGTGGTCTACTGCTTCCTCGATTCCTTGCTGCCTGCAAGTTTATTGTAGATCGTAAATCACGCCTCTCACCTGGACAGAAGATGTCTGAGTAGGTAATCCGACAAGTTGGTACACTTTGACAGCCATTTAGGACCTGGAACTGGCGAGATCAACCCAAAAAGCGCTTGTGAGGATTATGAGACATTCTTCACCTAAATGGGAGCATATGAACATCCCAGCAGTCGGCATCATAATGACAGCAGACCTTGTACAGTAAGTGATTTTTTATTATGTTTTTTGTAATAATCAGTGATGGAAAAAAAAAAGCAAACATTGTGATGTTATAAAATGAATGATCAAAACACGTAAATATTAAATGTTATTATAAATGTGCCTGTCACTACAAAACATATATACTTATATATATATAGTGTATATACAACACTAATGGAAGTGTTTGAATGTTTTTTTAGGGGCTCTATAGGCAGAATTGAACAATTCCCGTAGGCTCATTGTAAGCAGACTTTTGATCACATGTATTTAATATTTAGAAAAACATTTTTTTCAATCCATCCGTCGTCATGTCTTTCCTAATGATGGTGAACTTTAGGCAAAATTCCAACTAGTGGTTAGAGTGTCCGCCCTGAGATCGGTAGGTTGTGAGTTCAAACCCCGGCCGAGTCATACCAAAGACTATAAAAATGGGACCCATTACCTCCCTGCTTGGCACTCAGCATCAAGGGTTGGAATTGGGGGTTAAATCACCAAAAATGATTCCCGGGCGCGGCTACGCTGCTGCCCACTGCTCCCCTCACCTCCCAGGGGCTGATCAAGGGGATGGGTCAAATGCAGAGGACAAATTTCACCACACCTAGTGTGTGTGTGACAATCATTGGTACTTTAACTTTAACTTTAACAGATAACAGATCATAACAGTCCTCTTTAGCCACTCAAGCAAATTATATTGTTGATGTAAATGCCCATATCTACTGTACAGATTTACTTTGGAAAAGAGAAGTGTGGGATACTTCTCTTGTTGTCTTATTTGTATTATACCTTTATTAAATGTTTGGGTAGAATTTTATTGAACAAAAACAGTTTTCTTTTAAGTAATATAGAAATGTATTAAAGCTGTTCATCTATTTTATATAGGAATGTAGTTAATCATATAACTGGCAACCAATGTTATTAAAAACATATTGATTTTGAATCGAGAATTGAATTTTTACCCCCAAGAATCGAATTGTGCCCAAAAATTCACAGCCCTGATATATGGCACTTTTACTATACCTGCAACGCTTTTGCATTATACATCACATTCGTTCACACACAAAGTTGGTGGAGTGTCTTGCCCAAGGACACAGCGGCCATGACTAAGATGGCGGAAGCTGGATACGAACCAGAAACCCCTGAGTTGCGAGCCCGCTGCTCTACCACCTGAGCCACACCGCCCCAAAAGTCCATTCATGTCAGCAATTCAACTTCAAATTAGGGTTGTACCGGTACCAAAATGTATTTTGATACTTTTTGATACGGCATTATTGGCTTTATTTTACCAAAAAATCTTACGGTACATTAAACATATGTTTCTTATTGCAATCCAAGAACGATTTTTTCCTTAAATAAAATAGTGAACATACAAGACAACTTGTCTTTTATTAGTAGGTAAACAAACAAAGGCTCCTAATTTAGTCTGCTGACATATGCAGTAACATATTGTGTCATTTATCATTCTATTATTTTGTCAAAATTATTAGGGACAAGCGGTAGATAATAAATTATTAATCTACTTGTTCATTTACTCTTAATATCTGCTTACTTTCTCTTTTAACATTTTCAATTACACTTCTGTTAAAATCTAATAATCTCTTATTCTTCTTTACATTAGTTTTGGATGATACCACATGTAATAAAGTTCAAAAAAACCAAAAGGTATATCCAATGAACAACTTTACTCAGATTATAGCAGGGTACAAACATGTGACGAACACTTTTACGACTCACCGCAAAACATAACAACCGCGCTAGCGACGCACCTCCTTTACGGCAGCTGTCGCAACGTCCTTAAAGCAACAGCAGCACATACATATATATATATATATGCAACATATATGACATCTCCCTTTTTTTTTTTTACTTTTGTTTTTCTTTCCAATGTTTTCAAAAACAAGATCACCCAGCATCAATAATCAATCAATACAATAATCAAGCAATATTCAATCTGCTCAGAACAACAAAACAACAGCAGCATCAAAGCACAACATTTAACGCATCTGTTTCACATCCTTTTTTTCTTTTTTTCTTTTTTAAAGTCTCTCAATTTCACAGAGACAGTTTGACCACAGGTTTTATCAGTCTGCCTGAGCGTGTGTACAGTCCATCTTTTGCAGGAGGTGGACGGGCATTGAGTGTTGGTGAAAAAGTGTCAGTAGTAATGACAGGGGAAGGCTGGTGTGTAGCAGTGTCATGGAGCTGTCCACCTGGAGGTAGAGTTGCTGTGTCTCCAATTGGCTCAGGAACATGTTGCAGTTGACGACGGTTGCGCCTCAATGTCGCCCCCTGTTGAGTCTCGATGATGTATGATCTTGGCGTTGCGCAGTCAGCGGTGATGACAGCGGGTGTTCCCCAGGCGTGCTGATTGTCCAGTTTGACGCGGACAGGATCACCAGGTCTCAGCGACGGCAGGGGCTTTGCTCCATGTCGGAGGTTGAAGTAGAACGCGTGTTTCTCCTTCTCCTCTGCATCTTTGCTCCTGACGGTTTTCAGGTTAGGCCATCTAGGAAGTAGGTTTTTCTCAAGTGTTGGAAGTGTTGTTTTTATCTTCCTGCCCATAAGCAGTTCAGCTGGGCTTGCACCAGTGGAGGTGCAGGGTGTAGAGCGGTAGCACATGAGAGCGAGTAGAGGATCTTTTTGTTTTAGAATAGTCTTTGCAATTTGGACTCCTCTCTCAGCATGCCCGTTTCCTTGTGGATGATGGGGACTTGAGGTAATGTGCTCAAAGTCATACTCTCTAGCGAACTCTCGGAACTCCTCACATGTGAACTGGGGCCCATTATCACTAATTACTTGGTCTGGGCAACCGAATCTGGCAAATACTGCTTTTAGCTTCAACACCACCTGTGAGGCAGTGGTTGTAGGCATGTGGAGTATCTCGAGGAACCTGGAAAAGTAGTCTGACACTACGAGGTAAGTATGTTTGTTATGATCACATAAGTCAATAGCAATTCTCTTCCAGGGCCGGTCAGGTAGAGGGGTCGAGATGAGGGGCTCTTTTCGCTGTGTGGGTCTCATCTCATGACAAACCTGACAGGTCTGGATTTTCTGCTTGATTTCAGCTGAGATGCCAGGCCACCACACTGAAGTGTTAGCCCGCTCTCTGCATTTTGACAGTCCTTGATGTCCATCATGGATTCGATCCAGGACATCTGCTCTTAGAGAGCTTGGGATTATCATGCGACATCCTCTTGTGATGATTCCGTTGTACTCCGACAGTTCACTCCTTATAGGGTAATAGTCTGATGGCTAGTGCAACATCAGCCACATAGTCCGGCCATCCTGACTTGACACATTTAAGCACCATCTGCAAGTTGCTGTCAGCTGCTGTGGCTGCTCTTATGGTCCCAAGCTTTTGTGGTGTAGCTGGCATGTTGTCAACAACGGCTGCAATATAACATTCCACATCTGAGTGAGTGTCAGTCACCTCTGTCACGTTCTGCAGTGGACTACGCGACAGAGTGTCCGCTACAGTCAAAGTCTTTCCTGGTGCATATTCGGCGGTTGGCTTGAATCTCATTAGTCTCAGTAACAGTCTCTGGCACCGTATCGGAACATTATCCAAATCTTTCTTGTTCATTAGCGGCACCAAGGGCTTGTGATCAGTGACTAGCCTAAAGTTCTCAAGGCCCACAAGGTACTTCTCAAACCTTTCGCACGCCCAGACGCTTGCCAGGCACTCCTTTTCGATCTGGCCGTATCTGGTTTCCGCCTCAGACAGACGACGTGAGCAATAAGCGACTGGCTTCCAGTCTCCATCGTGTAGTTGCAGCAGCACTCCGCCGATGCCGTAGCTACTAGCATCAGCCGACACTGTTGTAGGTCGATTCACGTCGTAGAACTTTAGAACTGGAGAAGTAGACAGAATGTCCTTGATGCGCTGAAACGCCTCCTGCTGTGCATGGTCTCACGTCCATTCGGTTTGGGATCTCAACAGTTCATAAAGTGGCTGGCCCACTGTTGACAGATTTGGGATATATTTTCCCAGGAACGTGAACATTCCAAGGACACGTCTGAGTTCCTGTACGTTCTGTGGTGGTGGTAGCTCTCTGATTGCTTTGACTTTATTGGGATCCGGTTTCTCACCTGTTTTGTCAATCACCTGGCCAAGGAAGTTAAGTTGCTTCTGCCTGAACACACACTTGTCTCTGTTTAGCTTAAGGCCAGCTGACTTGACTCTCTCCAGCACCTTTGTTAGATGCTGGTCGTGCTGTTCTGGAGTGTTTCCATACACCAGGATGTCATCCATGTAAACAGCTACTCCATCCAAGCCATTTAGAGTCTCCGCCATTTTCCGTTGGAAGATTTCTGGAGCACTTGTGATGCCGAATGGGAGCCGCTTAAAAGAGTATCTCCCGAAGGGTGTTATGAAGGTAGTTAACTTACTGCTTTCGGGATCTAGGGGTATCTGCCAAAATCCTGAGGCAGCGTCTAGTGATGTAAACATTGTAGCGCCACTCAGCTTTGCAGTTATTTCCTCAGCAGTTGGGAGGACGTACCTCTCTCTCCTTACGGAATCGTTTAGCCTCTTCAGGTCCACGCAGATGCGCACTTTGTTGTTCTTTCTTGCAACTGGTACCATCGGTGCACACCAGTCTGTAGGATCAGTCACTTTTTCAATTACAGCATTTTTCTCCATACGCAGTAGCTCCTCTTTGACCTTCTGTATGAGAGGCAGTGGTACCCTGCGGACTGTATACACGGCATACGGCTCAGCATTGTCCTTTAAAAGTATTTTAACTGGGTCTGTTTTGAGAGTTCCATGTTCTCCAAATGCACTGTGCACTTCTTCAATGCGCTTCACCAGCCCCATTGCACATGCTGTGTCTCTGCCTAGCAGGTTGTTTGCAGTTAAGCTGCGGATGACATACACTGGGAATGAGTAGTGCTTCTCTTTGTACTTTGCATTAGCTTGAAACTTCCCCACACATATCAGCTGACCCCCAGGACTGGTGGGATATTTGACTGCACCAGTTGCTGCTTAGGGCATAACATGTTGAATGTCTCTTCTTCCATAATATTTAGATCTGCCCCAGTATCAATTTTAAATGTAACTGGTGTCACTCCAATTACAATCTTTACAGTCCACTTGTCATTATTTTTGTTTATATTGGTGACTGCGCCTAGAAAGTATGGAGTCTGTGAGACAGGCTCTGTCTCTGTCACTTCTCTGACTGCCTTTGTATGACATTTAATTTCCCAGTGACCCACCTTTTTGCATTTGTGGCATGTCGATTTCAGGGCTGGACACCTTTCATGGTCTTTGAGCTGTATTTTTCCACATCTGCCACATTTAGGCATTTTTGGTGCTTCTTGCTGTCCACTTTCCCTTTTATTTCTCCACTGTTGTTTTCCTCTATATGCAAATTCCCCACGTCCGTGGGTGATCTCCTTGTTGCTGGTGCACTTGTGCATTCACCTCTTCGGACTAGCGAACAGTCTGTATAGTTTGGGTTAGCGTCAAACCAGCCTCCAGCTGCAGTTTGCGCGACAAGTCTTTGTCCACAATACCCACAACTATGCGGTCACGAATGTGGTCGTCCCTCGCTGCTCCAAAGTCACAGTGTTCGGATAAATCATAAAGAGCTCTGATAAACATTTCAACTTTCTCACCGGGCCGCTGTCCTCTCTGGTAGAAACATGCGCGCTCGTGGATCACGTTCCGTTTGGGATAAAAGTACTCGTCGTATTTTCCTAACACAACGTCGAACTTTTTCTGATCATCCTCTGAGAACGTGAACGACTTGAAAATGTTTTCAGCCTCTGGACCCATAGCATATATCAGGCAACTGACTTGTACTTCGCCATCCTCCTTTGCTAGTTTTGTTGCTATGCGATACCGTTGGAAACGTTGTTTCCAATCTCCCCATTCATTTGGTCGGTCGAACGCAAAACTATCCGGAGGATTAAACTTGGCCATTTTCTTGCCGCGACGTAATAGTCCGTTACTTCTGACACCATGTAATAAAGTTAAAAAAAAAACAAAAGGTATATCCAATGAATAACTTTACTCAGATTATAGCAGGGTACAAACATGTGACGAACACTTTTACGACTCACCGCAAAACATAACAACCGCGCTAGCGACGCACCTCCTTTACGGCAGCTGTCGCAACGTCCTTAAAGCAACAGCAGCACATACATATATATATATATATATATATGCAACATATATGACACCACACATTTGGATATCGATCTGATACCAAGTAGTTACAGGATCATACATTGGTCATATTCAAAGTCCTCATGTGTCCAGGGACATATTTCCTGAGTGTATAAATATATTATGAATTTTTAAAAAACGAAAAAATATCGATGTAATCATGGTAGTATCGACTAGATACGCTCTTGTACTTGGTATCATTACAGTGGATGTCAGGTGTAGATCCACCCATTTGTTTACATTCAGGTGCGCCTGCTTGTTAGCGATGATGCCAGTGTATCCTCCTACGGTGTGTAGTGAAGCATGTTTAGCTATTCCTCGTCCTGCAGGGATGATACTTGTAAGAAACATACTTTATTTGTCGCCATGGAGGCGAGGATTAGTGATTTACAAGTAGCTAAAACACTGCCGACTGCAGATGGATGTTAGCCGCTAGCTTGCTAGCCATGTTTTAAAGCACCTCTTCCTGAGGGCGTTTCAGTGTTATAACTTCATCTTTATCGTTAGTTTTTAAGCCAAAATGCGTCCGTTCTCCCTTTTCTGTCTACACACTGTGTCTGCCTGTAAGTACTCCGTGCTTGTGCGCTGCCGAACATGCTCGTCTGCTCGTGAAACCAGCAATGACACGACGTGACGACAGTGCCCTTTAAAATAAACAGAGAACCGGTACTTTTTAGAGGCGGTATAGTACCGATTATAATTCATTAGTGTCGCGGTACTTTACTAGTACCGGTATAACGTACAACCCTACTTCAAATGTGAAACTAATATGTGATATAAACTCATGTGAAATACAGTCTGTCAAGTATATCATTTTTGTGATCATGGTTTACAGTTTTTGAAAACCCAAAATTTTCTCAAATTTTTACTTCAAGGTTTTGATAAGCGTAAACCACAATCATCGAAATGACATCAAAATATATCTTGAGTTGCATGTCATGAGCCTATGTCACAGGTGTCCAGATCTGGCCAGTGACATCATTTTATCTGGCCCGCAAACACCTGGAAATGATATGTGTCAATAAAGTACTTAATATTTTCTCACTAAATGTCATAGATTTTTTTCATTTTGACAGAAAACATATATGTACTGCTTGAAATTGCATGCATTTTAAACTTTAATAGTATCCAATATTGCAAACAAATATTACAGTATATTATCATATTTTCCAGACATGTTTTTGTCTAAATAAAAATCTATAAAAATACTTAACTTTACAGCAAACTACCCATCAAATTAATAAAAATGACAATAAATGTTACGTTGTTCTTAACCACACATTACTGTAAATTAAAAAAAACAACTGCTGTTTTTTTGTGTTAAAATTCTGTTGACTGAGCTGCCAGTTTTTGACTGTAAAATCTACCAGTTGTTGTTTTTAACGGTGTAAATGGAAAGACGGTACATTTGTTTTAATGGTAGAAAAACTGACAGCTAAATTGCCAGAATAAAAAAAAGAACATGTATAATGTTGCAAAAAAACACAAAAACACACAAAAATTCAGGCAACAAAGCTGCCAGCTTTTTTGGTAACACCCCCCCCCCCAAAAAAAAAACAACCAAACTGTGGTACTGTTTTTCCATTTACCGTAAAATGTTTAAAAAAAAAAAAATATATATATATATATATATATATAGATTTTACAGTAACATTTTGTAAATATAAAGTTTTACTGTAAAATCGACAGTCTACTTAAAACAATTTATATAGTTAATAATGAAATCCAGAAGCATATTCATACATTATTTGCTGTTACATGGCAGCCATAACTGCGATGTGGCCCTCAATGGAAACAAGTTTGACATCCCTGGCCTATGTCGTACAGTATATATTAATTTCACCTTCTAAATCTAATTACTGGTACAAACCTTTGCACCATATTCACATTTGTTTTAGTTTTACTTGTGTATATATAATACACTAGCACCTCAATTTACCAGCTTGTATCTCAAAGCAATGTCTCCCATTGAAAATAATTAAAATAATTGTAACTGGTATTTTGTAAAAACAGCACAATATTAACATGTCAAAAAAAATAATTTCATTAAAAGGGGACCTTTTTTGCAAAACAAACTTTTCTGACCTGGTAAAGCTCAGCAGGTAAAATGCATGACATTAAATGTCTTTTTTTCATGATGCCCTCTTATGATAATTATAAACGTCCACCTCATCAACAAGACAACCGTTCTTTTTTTGGAAAGTGTTTTTGAGGACGGTATAGCTCGGTTGGTAGAGTGGCCGTACCAGCAACTTGGGGGTTCTAGGTTCGATCCCCGCTTCCGCCATCCTAGTCGCTGCCGTTGTGTCCTTGGGCAAGACACTTGACCCACCTCCTCCCAGTGCCACCCACACTGGTTTAAATATAATATAGATATTTGATATTTCACTATGTAAAAGCGCTTTGAGTCACTAGAGAAAAGCGCTATATAAGTATACTTCACTTCACCAAATCAAACACTGAAAAAGGAAAAGAAAAATAATAAGAGCAAACTTGTTTTTGTTTCTTAGCAGCTCAACAGTTCTTGGATGACTGTTCTTCAAATTACTATCATAACTTTTTCCGCGTTGTTTTCAAATAACTGACGTGTGTAAGTGACGTTTATTCAATGTCAGGTTGTGACTGTCACGCCGTGGTGCGTGCATTGTTCTCTCAATGATGCAGCAGGAACTCTGGAGGCAATGTGCAGGTGAGACAATGATTTATTGTCCACGAAATCAGACAGGATACCAACAAAATCAACGTGTGCCGAACGCACAAGGAGCAAAACTAATGCTTAGCAAAAGGAAAACAAGCACAGAAATCGAAAAGGTAACGTGTCGCATGGAAGCAAATAAAACCGCCAGACCGAGTGTGGCAGAAGGCGGGAAATAAATACCGTATAAGTCGCTCCGGAGTATAAGTCGCACCGGCCGAAAATGCATAATAAAGAAGGAAAAAAACATTTATAAGTCGCACTGGAGTATAAGTCGCATTTTGGGGGGAAATTTATTTGATAAAACCCAACACCAAGAATAGACATTTGAAAGGCAATTTAAAATAAATAAAGAATAGTGAACAACAGGCTGAATAAGTGTACGTTATATGACGCATAAATAACCAACTGAGAACGTGCCTGGTATGTCAACGTAACATATTATGGTAAGAGTCATTCAAATAACTATAACATATAGAACATGCTAGACGTTTACCAAACAATCTGTCACTCTTAATCGCTAAATCCCATGAAATCTTATACGTCTAGTCTCTTACGTGAATGAGCTAAATAATATTATTTGATATTTTACGGTAATGTGTTAATAATTTCACACATAAGTCGCTCCTGAGTATAAGTCGCAGCCCCGGCCAAACTATGAAAAAAACTGCGACTTGTAGTCCGAAAAATACGGTAGCTCTCTGATTAGTGAACGGGAGCAGGCGAGCGTCCCAAACACTAATCAGAGGCAGGTGAAAATAATCAGCACCCATCACAACCAAGAAACACAAACCCAGGGGTGTTGAAACAGGAATTGAGGGAATCGAAAACTAAACAAACATGATCCGGGCAACAGATCCTCACAGTGACGTTGATTTGACCATTGAAATTTGGTCATTTTTCAACCAATACTGAACAACTACAATGTTAAAACAACATGATTTTTGACAACGTTTATTCAATGTCAGGTTGTGACGTTGATTTAACCATTGAAATTTGGTCATTTCCCAAACAACAACGTGGATCCAACGTTGGACATCAACGTGGTCTCAATTTACAAATACAACTACATTTCAACGTTGTTTAGAAGTCAATTTTTAAAAGGACATGTACAGTTGCGATCAAAAGTTTACATACACTTGTAAAGAACATAATGTCATGGCTGTCTTGAGTTTCCAATAATTTTTACAACTCTTATTTTTTTGTGATAGAGTGATTGGAGCACATATTATATAAATATTTATGATGTTTGGTTATTTTATGAATTTATCATGTGTCTACTGAAAATGTGACCAAATCTGCTGGGTCAAAAGTATACATACAGCAATGTTCATATTTGCTTACATGTCCCTTGGCAAGTTTCACTGCAATAAGGCGCTTTTGGTAGCCATCCACAAGCTTCTGGTTGAATTTTTGACCACTCCTCTTGACAAAATTGGTGCATCCATCCATCCATTTTCTACCGCTTGTCCCTTTTTGGGGTCGCGGGGGGTCGCTGGAGCCTATCTCAGCTGCAGTCGGGCGGTAGGCGGAGTACACCCTGGACAAGTCGCCACCTCAGCACAGGGCCAACACAGACAGACAACATTCACACACACATTCTCACACTAGCAGTTCAGCTAAATTTGTTGGTTTTCTGACATGGACTTGTTTCTTCAGCATTGTCCACGCGTTTAAGTCAGGACTTTGGGAAGACCATTCTAAAACCTTAATTCTAGCCTGATTTAGCCATTCCTTTGCCACTTTTGACGTGTGTTTGGGGTCATTGTCCTGTTGGAACACCCAACTGCACCCAAGACCCAACCTCCGGGCTGATGATTTTAGGTTGTCCTGCAGTATTTGGAGGTAATCCTCCTTTTTCATTGTCCCATTTACTCTCTGTAAAGCACCAGTTCCATTGGCAGCAAAACAGACCAAGAACATAACACTGCCACCACCATGCTTGACGGTAGGCTTTGTGTTCCTGGGATTAAAGGCCGCACCTTTTCTCCTCCAAACATATTGCTGGGTATTGTGGCCAAACAGCTACATTTTTTGTTCCATCTGACATCACATGGACAAAGATAAGTTCTGTGGTCCGATCTACATCAGGCTAGAATTAGGTTTTAGAATGGCCGTCCCAAAGTCCTGACGTGTGGACAATGCAGAAGAAACAAGTCCTTGTCAGAAAACCAACAAAAATTTAGCTGAACTGCACCAATTTTGTCAAGTGGAGTGGTCAAAAATTCAACCAGAAGCTTGAGGATGGCTACCAAAAGCACCTTATTGCAGTGAAACTTGCCAAGGGACATGTAAGCAAATATTAACATTGCTGTATGTGTACGATTTGGTCACATTTTCAGTAGACCCATAATAAATTCATAAAAGAACCAAACTTCATGAATGTTTTTTGTGACCAACAAGTATGAGCTCCAATCACTCTATCACAAAAAAATAAGAGTTGTAGAAATTATTGGAAACTCAAAGACAGCCATGAAATTATGTTCTTTACAAGTGTATGCAAATTTTTGACCACGACTGTATGTATAGTCAACATTGTATCAACACATTGTGCCTGTTGAGGTGGTTCTACACCAGGGGTGGGCAATTAATTTTTACCGGGGGCCGCATGAGCTACCCGAGCACTGCTGGAGGGCCACATCGACAATATTTCAATTAAATTTTGCTCAATATTATTTTTGATATATACCGTAAGATAAATAATAATAATAATAATAGTAATACTTCAACATAGTGTGTGTAACAGCATTCCATGACTAATATATATAAATTAACATTAATAATAAATGACAGTAAAATAAGCACACGTATGACTGAGGAGTCATAGTGTAACTTTGTGTGGTGTTTGAGTTGTCCGACTTTTTGTGTGGCCTTAAACGCACCAGTGGTTTAGTGCTATGCGTGTTGGTGACAGATGACAAGTTGGTTTTGGCCTGGTTTGTACGGCAGAAAATGACTAGTTTTTCCAGATATAATTGTTTTACTCATGTTTTTGGTGTGGTTATGTCCGAATATAAACAGTTTTGTTCAATAAAGTGATCGATATAATTCCTGTCCTCGAAGCATCTCGATAGACGTTACAATAATTGAACGGTGTTCAATTGAACGGTGTTGACGAACACCATTAGGGCCGCTTGTTGTCACTGTCACTCAAAGTTGCATTGCAAAATTACATAGAATAAATATGTTTATTTTGTTTAGAATTCAGATGGGATTTGATTTGGTGCGCGGCATATACTTGCTGCGCGCAGCAGACGCTTGAGCAGTGCACAATTGCGCAGGCACGCACCTTAGGTGAGGGGACGTGGCTTTGCAGTTCATGTGTTGTTGAAAACACGGCATTCCTCATCAACTTTTCTCTTTTTGGCGTCTCGGGTGTAAACCGTGCATCACTTGTCGCTGCATGTGCACCTTCACTCGCAGGTTACACACGGACACACGCCCATAAATAATACTTTTCAAAGTAAAAGCAGCACAGTTGTATTGCGTGCAGGACATAGATGTTTTTTCAACTTTATTTTGTAATTGCAGTTGTTCACATTCACTCACAATCACGCATACGTCCACACGGAAGTAATACAAATAACGATTTTCAAAACAAAAGCAGCACCGTTGTATTGCACACTCGACATAGATACTTTTTTAAATTTATTTTGTAATTTATAATTGGCCTCACGCGGGCCGGACAGGGACGCACAAAGGGCCGGATGCGCAGGGGCGGATTAAGAAATTTTGGCCCCCTGGGCCTGACATGGTCTTGGCCCCTCAACCCCCCGCGCGTGTGGGCGCACACACACGCACGCACTATGCAAGAAATACTGTATACTGTGAACAGACATGCACACTGTACTGTACAGAAGAGTGCACATACTGCACACACACTATTAGGTATACCACACAGACACTGACAAGCACAGGTTTCACACAGACACAGGGGGAGGGGATAAATGGCCTAAAAATAAACATTTTTGAAAATGATTACGCCCACTTCAGTGATGGTGCATTGGGTCATTTGAGAGATATTATGTATTGGAAGTTGGTAGCTATCATGAAATAAACCCCCCAACCCACCCAAAAAACTAAATCGGACATGATTTTTGCCCCCTTTTCCTCCCTTCTATCATTAAAAATAAAATAATATCTTAGGAAAACACATTGGCATAACGGCAGCTGTGCAGCAAATTGAGGCTCAAAGTCTGTATCTATTTGTGGTTAAGCTTGAGGAGAAGGAGAAAGGTAAAATGATAACATGCATCGGAGAGCACCACAAAGAAAGGTGTAGGCCAGTTCATGGTACAAGGGCTGCATGCAGGTCAAGATAGCCCATTTCCAAGAATGCTATAGTGGCTGGACAGGCACTGGACATGTCCTGAACTCAGTGTCAGACGTGGCTGCCGAATACTTGGATGAAGTGAAGCAGCTGACAGATCTCATGCTGCCCCATCTGAAGACTGTCCTGGCCAGGCAGAGGATGGATGAGGAGACCTTCCCAATGGACCCTGTCAGTGAACAGGCTAGTAACATTGATGGCACCCCTGTGCACAACATTGGGATGGAGAGACAATGTGGCAAGGTGGACTACAAACTGAAGAAGTTGGGCACACTGAACGCAGTCAATAGGTCAATAATTTTACAGAAGAGCCAGGAGCTTCAGAGGTTTCAAGGCAGCAGCACAAGCAAAAAGGGAGGTTGAACTCAACTGGAGTAAATTCATGAAGGCAAAATTCGAGAGTAGGGCAGATGAGAAACAAGAGATGGCTCAAAGAAAGGAGAGTAAGAGACTAGACATGCTGGACACACTGAAATCTTTTGATGGCCCCTTCACGATAGTGGGGAAGTTGAAAAGTTCCTTGTGGATGAAAGTCTGCACAAGAATGCAAAGCTGCAGAGAATGAAGCTTGAGGTTCAGTTTGCCAGAGAAAGCACCAAGCTTCTGCCTAAAGTCAATCCTATCTTCACAATCCAGGTGACACTTCCCAGAAATGGCAAAAGTGCAATTCTCCAAGTCATAATGGATACTTAGAATTTTATGGTGGTGGTAAGTATTCATGAAAACAGGTAGCCTAACATTAGTGAATGGGTGAATTCTGGAAATAACCTAAAAATCTTACACAGTGCACCTTTAAGCAAGGGGTTTCTTTCGTGCTTTCAATTTTGCAAAATCATCCACCACATCATTGAAGTCCAACTCTCTTGTCAGCTCACTCTCAATTGCCATTAGAGATAACGCATTTAATCTTTTCTGAGTCATTCTTGTGCGCAGCTCATTTTTTACTCTTGACAAAAGAGAGAATGAGCGTTCTCCCTCACAGTTACTGACCGGTAGAGTGAGAAAAATCTGTAGCGCAATGTATGTATTAGGAAACGTAGGCTGTAGTCCAAAATGTATTATTGTTTTGAGCAGTCCTGAAGGGGTCCTCTCCTCATCAGTGTTGTTGAGCTGTATAAAAGATTTGAACTGTATAAGCTCCTGTCCAAGACTTTCATTGAGGTCAGATGGGTATGATTCAGTGAGAATCTTGGCCTTGTGAAGGACTGAAGCATTGGACTCTGTATCCAAAGAGAAAAGGACACTGAACAAATTGTTCAGATGTTTGTCGGCCTCCAGACGGTGATTAAGGCTTGAACTCAGTTGATCAATAGAGGCAATAAATGTCTCTATTTGAAACAGTTGCCTTCCCTCAAGCACAACATCTGGGGATGCTGATTCATCAGCAAACTTTTTACGTTTCCTCGTCCGTTCAGCCCTGTAAGATGGGGTGCCACCCAACATGTTTAAGGCTTTCTGCTCAAAATGATCAAATAGATCTCTTTGGGAGAGAACAAAGGTGCGCAGAGATTCCAGCAATCTAACTGCTGTACCAAGGTCCATGTCTGCTTTTTGAAGTTGCAGACTTGTGGCCTGAAATCTGGACAGAACAGTGTCCCAAAAGCCTGCCATGAAGGCCATCTCAAGTGAATCCAGCTTCCGCACTAGACTGTCAGCTTCAGTTCGTGTGTCTCGTTTCTCTGTGTCATCAGTGGAAATAACCTGTAGTGCTGCTTTTATTTTACTGTAGTTCTGCCACAGTGCTTTGGTAGATTCTGCACGGCAACTCCAACGCGTGTTGGATAAAGCTTTAAGTGTGAGATCTATGTTGGAATTGCCAAATACCCTGTCCCATCGGTGTGTGGATGCAGTTGTGAAGTTGTAAATAGACTGAATCAAGTCAAAATACTTAGAGACTTCATTTCCACATCTGTCAATGCTGTTGACTCCCACCAAATTCAAAGAGTGAGCTGCACATGGAATATAGTGTATTAATGGGTTGCTTTTCTTTAAGTGAGCCTGCAACCCATTATACCTCCCTGACATGTTGCTGGCATTATCATAAGCCTGCCCCCTGCAATTTGACAGCTCTAACCCTAGATTTTCCAACACAGACATGACACAGTTAGCCAAACTTTCACCTGTATGGCTAGTAATGGGCTCAAAACCCACAAAGCGTTCAACAACACTGCCCTCTTTGCTAACAAAACGGAATATGAATGTCAATTGGTCCACATGAGATAAATCTGGGGTTGAATCCACAATGATAGAGTAGTATTTGCTTGCTTGCAGTTCATCTGCTATAGCCTGTTTGGTTTTTGCACCCATCAATTCAATGAATTCCTCACAAATGGTGGAGGACAGATATGAGGTATTACCTCGACCCATCTGCCCAAACTTTCTGATGTGATCCTTTAGAAAGGGATCAAATTCAGCCAGGACCTCCAGAATACCAAGGTAGTTCCCATTGAGAGGAGACCCTAACGATTCATTTTTACCCCTAAATGCAAGGCCCCTTTCTGCAAGGAATTTAATGACTGCAACAACTCTTTGTAACACCTGCCTCCAATAGCTGCTCTCTGCCTGAAACTGTTTGAACAGGTCTGCATCAACTGTGGCACCTTTGGCGCGGTTCAAGACTGCTTGCATGCAGGTTATGTGCTCAGCACTTCGCTCATGTTCACCAAATCTTTCTGAGTGTTTCCAATCACAATAGCCTGTCACAAAAGAATGCGTTTTTGGGGAAAACAGTTTGCATGCAAAGCAGTAAACATTACCAGTAGAGGGAGAGTACATCAGCCACTCTCTTTGTACTCGTTGTCCATTGGGCAAGTGTGAAGTAAAATGTTCATTGTTTAGGCATCGGGTTTTGCCTCCTAGCCCACTGTTCCTCACAGAAGCTGGATAATGGCTGTGACGGTTGTGAAATGATTTTGCACCTCTTTGAATAAGAACTTCCTTCATTGACTCAGTGAGGGTCTCAGCCCATTTAGCGGGATCACTAGGTAGAGTTGTCACTGTAGATGGTGTTGAAGAAAGATTCAGCTCATTTTCTATGCTGTCCAGAGGTGCAGTGACCTCACATTCATCCGAGCAACTGGCTACTGCTGAATTGGTTGAATCATAAGCATCAGAAGCATTTGGTTCAGTGTCTACACTTGTAGTGGTCTCAGGATCTTGGGAGCTACATGCTAGCTCAGGTGCATTGCTAACCTTAGCTGAATTTGCAGTAGCATTTATAGAATTGCTTTCAGCAGATGTCTTTGTACTGAAGAAGCTGGAGATATTTGGAACACTCTCAAGTAAAACTGATTCCTTTTTTTTCTTTTCTTGCTGAATTTTTTTTCTAGCTCCTCCACTTAAACGTTTATGATCCATATTTCCCTTCTTTCTTTGCACATTGGCTCTTTGCCTATCACAACAGATAAACCAACTATGTGTGTGTGTGTGTGTGTGTGTGTGTGTGTGTGTGAGTTTGTTTGTGTGTTTATGATCGGTGCTGCTTCCTTCAAGTGTGTGAGGTGATTTAGAAAACTAGCAACCCAGCATCAACACTCCAAAGCAGAGAATAACAGCTTACTAGCATAGACAATTGAGAGCAGAGAATCAACTGATTCGTCTGATAGACAGCAGGAGAGCAGAGTGGTCAGTGATGATCGAATCAAGAAAATGTCTAAATGGCAAGGGAACAGACTGATTTGTACTGAGGAGAAAGAGAGAGAGAGCCAATTACAGTGAAATATATTCCAAAAGAGCCAAGTGACTAGCTGAAGGCAGGGACAAATGCCTTGGAGTGACCAACAAGAGTGCAAAGTACCAAATGGCAAAATGTGGAAAGACCAACAGGCAGATCTGCTTTTACCTCTTATCTTCACAACCAAAAAGTTGCTAAATGATGTTTTCAGTCGCTAGCCAGGTATGGCCAAAAGACGCGAAATCTAGCGGCAAAGTCGGTCAATCACACTGACAGTGAAACAAATATTTTGAAAAGATAATAATTGTACACCTTTGTGCACTTTAGTCTTCTATCTAAATATTTTCACAAAGGACACCAAGGCAGCTTGCTAGCTATGATGGGAGCAACAATGTCTGATAGACAGCAGGAGAGCAGAGTGGTCAGTGATGATCCAATCAAGAAAATGTCTAAATGGCAAGGGAACAGACTGATTTGTACTGAGGAGAAAGAGAGAGCCAAGTACAGTTAAATATATTCCAGAGCCAAGTGACTAACTGAAGGCAAAGACAACAGCCAGATACCTTAGCAGAGACCAACAAGAATTCAAAGTACCTAATAGCAAGATGGCGAGACCAACACAATAAATTGTATTAGGATTTAATTTATTAACGTTAATCTTAACAGCCAAAAAGTTGCTGAATAATGTTTGTAGTCGCTAGCCAGGTATGCCCAAAACAAGAGTCGCTAAACCTAGCAGCAAAGTTGCTTAATTGCAACACACTCTAGGATTCAGGGGAATTAAGGATAATAAAGATATTAATTGTACAACTTTTTGTACTTTTTTTCTAGTTTTTTGAGTCGCCAGCCATGTATGGCCAAAAGTCGCTAATTGAATGCCAACGTTGCTTAATCGCCAACACACTGGGACTCACTGAAGGACTGACTGAATAAAAAAGATAATTAAGATAATTGTGTACTTTTCTCTTCTGATATTTTCTCTAAGGACCCCAAGCTATCTGCAAGCAGCAATAATGTCTGACAGACAGGAGAGCAGAGTGGTCAGTGATGAATGGCAAGGGAACAGGCTGATTTGTACTGAGGAGAAAGAGAGAGAGAGAGCCAATTACAGTGAAATATATTCCAAAAGAGCCAAGTGACTAGCTGAAGGCAGGGACAAATGCCTTGGAGTGACCAACAAGAGTGCAAAGTACCAAATGGCAAAATGTGGGAAGACCAACAGGAAGATCTGCTTTTACCACTTATCTTCACAACCAAAAAGTCGCTAAATGATGTTTTTAGTCGCTAGCCAGGTATGGCCAAAAGACGCGAAATCTAGCGGCAAAGTCGGTCAATCACACAGTGAAACAAATAATTTTAAAAAGATAGTAATCGTACAATGTCTTGTACTTTTGTCTTCTTTCTTAATATTTCTCAAAGGACACCAAAATGTCGCTATCTGCAGGCAGCTTGCTAGCTATGATGGCAGCAACAATGTACCTTAGAGTGACTGACCAACAAGAGCTCAAAGTACCTAATGGCAAAATGTGGAGAGACAGACACAATAAATTGCATTAAGATGAAGAGAACTGTTGCTATTATTAATCTTAACATCAACCAGAAAGTCGCTAAATGTCACCAGCCAGGTATGGCCAAAAGTCGCTTAATTGGCCACACACAGTAACAGAGAAACTAACAAAAAAAAGATCATAAAGATAATAGTTGTACAACTGTGTGTACTTTTGTCTTCTTTCTAAATATTTTCCCAAAGGACACCAAAATGTTGCTATCTGCAGGCGGGAGCGTGCCTATGTTCCCCGGGTCCTATGTTCCCCGGGTCCTATGTTCCCCGGTTGTTCCTGGGTCTTTGTATGCGACCGGGGAACTTAGGACCCTTTTTCTAAAAAAGGGTCCTATGTTCCCTGCATTGTATCTGGCGAAATTGCGAAATTGTGCCCTGACCAAAACCATCCCTAAACCTAACCTGTCACAGGGCGTTGTGGAGCACTTTTTTTTGGCGAAATTGTGCCCTGACCAAAACTATCCCTAAACCTAACCTGTCACAGGGCGTTGTGGAGCACTTTTTTGGCGAAATTGTGCCCTGACCAAAACCATCCCTAAACCTAACCTGTCACAGGGCGTGCGGCAGCAGATAGAGCAACTCAAACGCGAACTTCCTTCCTTCGACAACTTAAACGCGTCTCTGTCATGCGTGTCTGCGTGCGTCTTACTTAGTCGCGCATTGGAAGCAGCGGGGAACATAGAACCCTTTTCTGGAAAAAGTGTTGTACGTTCCCCGCAGCGGGGAACATAGAACCCTTTTTTTTAAAAAGGGTCCTTAGTTCCCCGGTAGAGGGGAACATAGGACCCGGGTAACATAGGGACGGGGAACATAGGGATGACCCGCTGCAGGCAGCTTGCTAGCTATGATGGCAGCAACGATGTCTGCCAGACAGGAGAGAGTGGTCAGTGACGATCGAATCGAGAAAATGACAAAATGGGTCAAAGACCAAAAAGTTATTAACTGACAGCAGTGACAAATGTCAGACTGTAAACTTTCTCGAAAGAAAAGGACAAAATGGGAAGATGCTGATAATAACAGCAAAATGGAAAATATAAGAATTTCCAAGTAATGCTCAACTCAAGTGTGTGTGTGTGTGTGTGTGTGTGTGCGCGCGTTAAACTTCTTGTTGAATGATTTCAAATTATCTCTGAGTCTGAACTGAGG
The DNA here is from genome assembly GCF_033978785.1 of Entelurus aequoreus. Classification (NCBI taxonomy): domain Eukaryota; kingdom Metazoa; phylum Chordata; class Actinopteri; order Syngnathiformes; family Syngnathidae; genus Entelurus; species Entelurus aequoreus. The sequence continues at coordinate 18,918,487 of NC_084753.1, read as the reverse complement.
GAAAGGAAACCAAATTTTGAGCAGTCTCTCACGAGTTCAAAATACCAAATGAGGAGATTCTAAAAGAACAGACCGGTTTATGAAAGACTTGATGGGGGAGGGGCACAGCTAAGAATACTTGAGTGAGATTCTGTGATCCAAATTCGAGATAGAGCTTTTTGATAATGATAATTTGTCAGAGTAAGGTTGTGTAATCAAAATTTGAGAATGAGCTTTGTCAATCAATCAAGAATATTTGCATTAAGTTCTGTGATCAAAATTCAGAAACAACCTTTAATAATTGATAAAGAATATGTGAGTGAGGTTGTGTGATCCATCCAATTTGAGAATTAGCTTTGATAATAATGATTGAGAGCCTCTGGCCCTCTGTGGATCATGGCCGCGGGGCCAATTTTGCCTGGCCCCTTGGGGCCTCTGTGGGTCGTGGCCGCGGGGCCAAGTTGGCCTGGCCCCTTGGGGCCTCTGACCCTCTATGGATCGGGGCCAAGTTGGCCTGACCCCTCGGGGCCTCTGGCCCTCTATGGATCATGGCCGCGGGGCCAAGTTGGCCTGACCCCTTAGGACCTCAGGCCCTCTGTGGGTCGCGGCCGCGGGGCCAAGTTGACCTGGCCCCTTGGGGCCTCTTACCCTCTATGGATCGTGGCCGCGGGGCCAAGTTGACCTGGCCCCTTGGGGCCTCTGGCCTTCTGTGGCTCGCGGCCGCGGGGCCAAGTTGGCCTGGCCCTTTGGGGCCTCTGGCCTTCTGTGGGTCGTGGCCGCGGGGCCAAGTTGGCCTGGCCCCTTGGGGCCTCTGACCGTCTATGGATCGTGGCCGCGGGGCCAAGTTGACCTGGCCCCCTGGGGCCTCTGACCCTCTATGGATCGTGGCCGCGGGGCCAAGTTGGCCTGGCCCCTTGGGGCCTCTGACCGTCTATGGATCATGGCCGCGGGGCCATGTTGGCCTGGCCCCTTGGGGCCTCTGGCCCTCTGTGGGTCGCGGCCGCGGGGCCAAGTTGACCTGGCCCCTTGGGGCCTCTTACCCTCTATGGATCATGGCCGCGGGGCCAAGTTGGCCTGGCCCCTTGGGGCTTAAGATTATTATTTTTGCAAAAGTAGTTTTGCTTGGGTCGCGGCCGCGGGGCCAAGTTGGCCTGGCCCCTTGGGGCCTCTGGCCCCCTGGGCCTGGGCCCGGTAGGCCCGGTCATTAATCCACCTATGCGGATGCGGCCCGCGGGCCGCAGAATGCCCAGGTCTGTTCTACACGGACATCAAAGCTATACTTGCCAACCCTCCCGAATTTTCCGGGAGATTCCCAAATTTCAGTGCCTCTCCCGAAAATCTCCCGGGACAACCATTCTCCCGAATTCCTCCCGATTTCCAGCCGGACTTAAGGCACGCCCCCTCCAGGTCCGTGCGGAGCTGAGTGAGGACAGCCTGTCGTCACGTCCGCTTGGCCAACCAAAAAGTAACCACAGAACGCTATACCGTATAGTGTTCTGTGGTTACTTTTTGGTTGGCCGACGGTTTACGTTGTATTGCGCACCCTGACGGCAAGTGTGGGAGTCGGTTCTGAAGTATGAAGTAAAGAAACGTAACTTCATCACCTCGCCTGGTTATTGACTCCAACCCACAATATTACACTGCCCATACCTACGCTCCTTCAAAGGCTGTGCTACTGGCGGCAAAGCATTGCACTTTCAAATACAACAATGAACAGAGAGGAGTGTTATGTGTGTGTATATGTGTAAATAAATGAGCACTGAAATTCAAGTATTTATTTTATTTATATGTATATATATATATATATATATATATATTTATATGTATATATATATATATATATATATATATATATATATATATATATATATATATATATATATATATATATATATATATTAGAGATGCGCGGATAGGCAATTATTTAATCCGCAACCGCATCACAAAAGTCGTCATCCACCCGCCATCCACTCGAACTAACATTTTATCAAAACCACAACCGCCCGCCACCCGCCACCCACCCGTTGTTATATATCTAATATAGACGATGCAAGGCATTAGTGAGGTTAGAAAGCGTTTGCCTTTTAAAGAAAGGAGACTGATCCAATGCAGCAGAGACATTCAATGCGTGCCACGCATTAATATCTCTTGGCCACGCATTAGAGGCTAAGAGATATTAATGCGTGATAATATTATTTATCATTATTATAATATTATTGTCATTACCATTAAGAAAGTGTTGACTATTATTGTTATTTTTTTTACCTGGTCTTTAGTATTACTTTTTTAGTTTGTCGCGTACCACGTTTGCTGCCACCATCTTTTTATTTTTTCCTTCTTCTGCTGTTGTGTTGTGTTGTGGTGTGCTGTGTCACGCCAAATTTCTTCCCCCTACAAAAACCTCCCCCCCCCCCCATTTACTTCTGTGGTCATGTTTCCTCTTACGTCATTGACAGCGATTGATAGCACTTCGGCTTTGACTGCCCGTCGCTGGAAGGATACTTCGTCATTGACAGCTGCTGGAATCTGAAGAAATCGATTATTGTTTGTTTTTTTGTACAGGCGCGAAACAGGACAGTCGCGTGTCGGGTTAAGGACCCCCGGCAACTTTGTGACTTTATTGGACGCAGCCCCGGAAGTAAATGGGGGGGAAGGTTTTTGTAGGGGGGAAGAAATTTGGCGTGACAGCTGCAGATGAATAATAACCTGATGAATAATTGCCTGTTTCAAAGAGTGTTGCTCATTTTTCGTATGTGGGTAACAACATTTAACTATGTATATATATTTCCGAATTGGTTCAACCGCCACCCGCTCGAATCTATTTAAAATCTATTTTTTTCGTCATGCATCCACCCGACCCGCGGATTATCCGCGGACTCCGCGGTTGTGTCGCAAACCGTGCATCTCTAATATATATATATATATATATATATATATATATATATATATATATATATATATATATATATATATATATATATATATATATATATATATATATATATATATATATATATATATATATCAGTGGCGTGCGGTGAGGTTAATGTCTGGTGAGGCACTGCATCATCACAGTCAGATTTACAAACATATGAACCCTAAATAGTATCTTATTCACCATGTGATTGGCAGCAGTTAACGGGTTACGTTTAAAAGCTCATACCAGCATTCTTTACACAACTGTAGCACACAAAAAAGCACATTTAATAAAAAAAACATTATTATGGTCTTACCTTTCTTGCTGGACAGCCTTTGCGTGTGTACCACGCCGTTTGAAAAGAACGGGTCTTCTGTCCCGAAGTCAAAAGCAAACCTTTTTGCTCCGGCGTTGGTCTACCTTTAATTATTACCTCCTGCTTCGATTGAAAGTCCAGTTTAGAAAACTGTTTTATTTTACATATGTAATCCTCCATGTTTTTAATAAAAGTCCAGGCTAGAGGAAATAAACAATCGCTTGCAAACTTTTTTTTCTTTTTTTTTTTCTTCTGCGGTCGAGGAATGATCTCTGGGATCACTACCGCCCTCTACCACCAGGAGGCCGGATTACTGCGAGCCTCAACCAGTACGTCTTTTGCAGCAGATTTATGAATGCTCAGCACAAGAAATACGTTACACACATACAGTTGTTGACAAAATACACTGTACATTATATACCTCAGCTAATTATGCCATAGTTTAGTTAGCTGATATAATTCATATAGCAATACAGTCTCACTGCACAGCAGCTCAGCAGTTAGCCGAGTCATTGTGCACAATCCATGTTGAGGCACAAATCAGTGACGTGCCTCATCTGGCTGCTGATCACCGCACCGTCTCTTCTCAGTATTTGAACGGCAAATGTGAAAATAAAAATAAAAATAATCTAAAACTGGTGAAGTTAAATGGAAAATAACTTTAGTATAATCACTGGATACATATAACAATGTAATTATTATTTTTTTCTTTTTACATTTTTTTTCTTTCCATGACGGCACGCCACTGATATATATATATATAGCTAGAATTCACTGAAAGTCAAGTATTTATTTTATTTATATATAAGAAATACTTGAATTTCAGTGAATTCTAGCTATGAATACAATCCTCCCCCCTTAACCCCGCCCACCTCCCCCAAATCTCCCGAATTTGGAGGTCTCAAGTTTGGCAAGTAGGATCAAAGCACCGCTACTAAGAAAGATGCCTCTGATAGGAAGTGGACCTTTGATTGATTGAAAGTGTGATTAGTAGACTGCACAGTACACATTGACCACTAAATGGTAACACCCCAGTAAGTTTTTCAACTTGTTTAAGTCGGGGTCCACGTTAATCAATTCATGGTGCAGAGCAGGTGCGCAACACGCCAACACCGGTGGCGCACCAGCCGAGCAGGTGCGCGCGCAGGCCGGGGAGGACGAGATGAAAGCGCAGACTCCCCTACTCCCCCCCCCCCCTCCCCCCTCTCTGCCCCCCTTTTCCCGCCTCCCCGAAGTCGACGCGCAGATTTGTAGTGACAGCGGCTGGTGCCTCCGCCAGTCATCCCGCATAAAAGCCGGTGAGTGATCAAAGGCCCGCTGAGGCCCGCCATGTCGACGCGTGTCTGCGTGTCTCCGGTGTCTCGCAGAGTGGAGGCGCTTTTTTGAAGCTTTAAAAACACAAAACCTCGCCTGTCTCTCCCCCCGCTATTTACATTTGAGCGGCGTTTTGCCTCGGCGGTAGAACATTGTTTTGGGTATTTTTAAAAAAAATATATATATATTCCCTGCGCCTGCAGCCGGTGACAGGCTCGGCTGCATAATCCACTCCCGAGTCAAGCGCGGCTTCAACTGGAAGAATTAAATCTTTAAATACATTTTAAACGGAAGTGTCTGTGTGTGAAGTTGCGTTAACAGCGCAGACTCCCCGGCGGTGCAAATGCAAGCATCCGCTGTGAATTAGACAAACACCGGCGCAGCTTTCCCCAAATATCACCTTCCTTTATGGAGCCTTTGCAACTTCTTTTTTTTTAGTATGCGCATTATTATATATTGCTTTCTACGGAGCCCCTAAAGCAGGGGTCGGCAACCCAAAATGTTGAAAGAGCCATATTGGACCAAAAATACAAAAACAAATCTGTCTGGAGCCGCAAAAAATTAAAAGTCATATTACATACAGATAGTGTGTCATGAGATATAAATTGAATTAAGATGACTTAAAGGAAACTAAATGAGCTCAAATATAGCTACAAATGAGGCATAATGCTGCAATATGTACATATAGCTAGCCTAAATAGCATGTTAGCATCGATTAGCTTGCAGTCATGCAGTGACCAAATATGTCTGACTAGCACTCCACACAAGTCAATAACATCAACAAAACTCACCGTTGTGCCTTCACGCACAACGTTAAAAGTTTGGTGGACAGAATGAGACAGAAAAAGAAGTGGCATAAAACACGTCCTAGAAAGTCGGAGAAAGTTATACTTGTAAACAAACTACGGTGAGTTCAAGGACCGCCAAAATTAGTAGGACAAAACGGCGCTCGCCAAATACTCGAATCAGTGAAGCATGTTTAATATAAACAGTGTGATTTGTAACAATTAGGGAGGTTTGTGTCATGTTTGTCCTCCTACGGAAACCATATTAAAACAAAATTAGTTTTTTTTCCTCATCTTTTTCCATTTTTCATACATTTTTAAAAAAGCTCCTGAGAGCCACTAGGGCGGCGCTAAAGAGCCGCATGCGGCTCTAGAGCCGCGGGTTGCCGACCCCTGCCCTAAAGGGACATGGAGGGAAACTTTTTTTTTTTTTTTTTTTTTACAAACCTTTATTTATAAACTGCAACATTTACAAACAATCAAGAAATAATAATAATCAGAATAAGTACAAAAACAGTACAAATCAGCGCCAGGGGTTGTAAACTCGATAAAGTAACTAAAATAGAATGCTATATATATATATATATATATATATATATATATATATATATATATATATATATATATATATATATATATATATATATATATATATATATATATATATATATATATATATATATATATATATATATGGCAGCACGGTGGCAGAGGGGTTTGTGCGTCTGCCTCACAATACGAAGGTCCTGAGTAGTCGTGAGTTCAATCCCGGCCTCGGGATCTTTCTGTGTGGAGTTTGTATGTTCTCCCCGTGACTGCGTGGGTTCCCTCTGGGTACTCCGGCTTCCTCCCACCTCCAAAGACATGCACCTGGGGATAGGTTGATTGGCAACACTAAATGGTCCCTAGTGTGTGAATGTGAGTGTGAATGTTGTTTGTCTATCTGTGTTGGCCCTGCGATGAGGTGGTGACTATATATATATATATACTACCGTTCAAAAGTTTGGGGTCACATTGAAATGTCCTTATTTTTGAAGGAAAAGCACTGTACTTTTCAATGAAGATAACTTTAAACTAGTCTTAACTTTAAAGAAATACACTCTATACATTGATAATGTGGTAAATGACTATTCTAGCTGCAAATGTCTGGTTTTTGGTGCAATATCTACATACGTAGGTGTATGGAGGCCCATTTCCAGCAACTATCACTCCAGTGTTCTAATGGTACAATGTGTTTGCTCATTGGCTCAGAAGGCTAATTGATGATTAGAAAACCCTTGTGCAATCATGTTCACACATCTGAAAACAGTTTAGCTCGTTACAGAAGCTACAAAACTGACTTTCCTTTGAGCAGATTGAGTTTCCGGAGCATCACATTTGTGGGGTCAATTAAACGCTCAAAATGGCCATAAAAAGAGAACTTTCATCTGAAACTCGACAGTCTATTCTTGTTCTAAGAAATGAAGCCTATTCCACAAAATTGTTTGGGGGACCCCAAACTTTTGAACGGTAGTGTATATATATATATATATATATATATATATATATATATATATATATATACAAACCCCGTTTCCATATGAGTTGGGAAATTGTGTTAGATGTAAATATAAACGGAATACAATGCAATCACCATCTACGGTCCGTAATATCATCAAAGGGTTCAGAGAATCTGGAGAAATCACTGCACGTAAGCAGCTAAGCCTGTGACCTTCGATCCCTCAGGCTGTACTGCATCAACAAGCGACATCAGTGTGTGAAGGATATCACCACATGGGCTCAGGGACACTTCAGAAACCCACTGTCAGTAACTACAGTTGGTCGCTACATCTGTAAGTGCAAGTTAAAACTCTCCTATGCAAGGCGAAAACCGTTTATCAACAACACGCAGAAACGTCGTCGGCTTCGCTGGGCCTGAGCTCATCTAAGATGGACTGATACAAAGTGGAAAAGTGTTCTGTGGTCTGACGAGTCCACATTTCAAATTGTTTTTGGAAACTGTGGACGTCGTGTCCTCCGGACCAAAGAGGAAAAGAACCATCCAGATTGTTATAGGCGCAAAGTTGAAAAGCCAACGTCTGTGATGGTATGGGGGTGTATTAGTGCCCAAGACATGGGTAACTTACACATCTGTGAAGGCGCCATTAATGCTGAAAGGTACATACAGGTTTTGGAGCAACATATGTTGCCATCCAAGCAACGTTATCATGGACGCCCCTGCTTATTTCAGCAAGGCAATGCCAAGCCACGTGTTACATCAACGTGGCTTCATAGTAAAAGAGTGCGGGTACTAGACTGGCCTGCCTGTAGTCCAGACCTGTCTCCCATTGAAAATGTGTGGCGCATTATGAAGCCTAAAATACCACAATGGAGACCCCCGGACTGTTGAACAACTTAAGCTGTACATCAAGCAAGAATGGGAAAGAATTCCACCTGAGAAGCTTAAAAAATGTGTCTCCTCAGTTCCCAAACGTTTACTGAGTGTTGTTAAAAGGAAAGGCCATGTAACACAGTGGTGAACATGCCCTTTCCCAACTACTTTGGCACGTGTTGCAGCCATGAAATTCTAAGTTAATTATTATTTGCAAAAAAAAAATAAAGTTTATGAGTTTGAACATCAAATATGTTGTCTTTGTAGTGCATTCAATTGAATATGGGTTGAAAAGGATTTGCAAATCATTGTATTCCGTTTATATTTACATCTAACACAATTTCCCAACTCAAAACAGATCCGGTATTGAGAAACTTACATTTATGAATATAAAACTTAGCCAATAGTATAATGAGGTTGCAAAGGTAAAATTCCTTTTTAAATTTTTTTTCATACAGTGTAAATCCAAATAGCACATCTTTAAAACAAAGCACACATTTGTCATGAATATTGTCCAGGATGAAGCGACAGATGCCCCGCCATAAAGATCGAGTGCGTTCACAAGTCCAAAACAGGTGGTAAACAGTCTCTGGATGCATGTTACATAAGGTGCAGGTAACATCAATGTTAAAAAAGTTAAAGTACCCATGATTGTCACACACACACACACTAGGTGTGGCGAAATTATTCTCTGCTTTTGACCCTTGATCACCCCCTGGGAGGTGAGGGGAGCAGTGAGCAGCATGTCCTTCTTGTATGGGAAAAAAATGTTTTGTGAGATCTCGCAAAAGTTTTTTTTCCCCTATATCAGTGAACCGAAAGTAAAACAGACACAGCGATGGTGACATACATAGACATCTTAGAAGTAAAATAAATAAATGATAAATGGGTTATACTTGTATAGCGCTTTTCTACCTTCAAGGTACTCAAAGCACTTTGACACTATTTCCACATTCATCCATTCACACACACATTCACACACTGATGGCGGGAGCTGCCATGCAAGGCGCTAACCAGCAGCCATCAGGAGCAAGGGTGAAGTGTCTTGCCCAAGGACACAACGGACGTGACTAGGATGGTAGAAGGTGGGGATTGAACCCCAGTAACCAGCAACACTCCGATTGCTGGCACGGCCACTCTACCAACTTTGCCACGCCGTCCCTAAGTAGACGCAGCATTGGCTGCTGTGACGTAAGAAATTGGGCCGCCATCTTGAAGTGGTGATGAGGAGCCGGCGAGCAGGTTGAAAACAAAGAGGCCGGGCTGGTGTTCAGCGTTTTCCTGCTCAAATGAGCAGACTGTTGAAAATAGGAATCTGGGGATTACTTTTCACAAGAAAGATTTAACATTAACGTACTATTGGTTGTATTTTGTGAAAAGAATATTACCACAGAGTTGAGAAGGAGCAAAGATCTTCAATAGTACTGAAGTCGTAGCCGCTAGCAAACAAGAGGATGACCATAATAGAATTGCTTGTCAATGAAATTAATTAAAAATGTCATACTTGAATAACATAAAGTTGAAAGAAATGATGAAGATAAAGATTGTGAAAGCCAACAGGGGTAAACGTTATAAAGTATAATATAATATAATATAGTAAAAGTTACAAAGTATAAGACAATACTTTCTTAACAGTATAATTGTAACCAGGAATAAGTCTTCAAGTAACAATATTCAAATACTGACATTGTTGGGTAAAACAGAATTTGGTTTTATTCTGAATCCAGTGAAACAGATTGGTGGTTTTAGCTGATATAAAGACTTTCAGGAGTTTATATATGTTTATGTTTAAGTATTTGGCAGACGCTTTTATCCAAAGCGACATACATAAAAAATACATTCAAAACAATCACTGTAAACATGATCATTTAAGGGAAGAATGTAATACAAAATATCAATACAAAGTGTTAAGACAGAATAAACTCTCTGCTGCTGCAGCAACAGCGATACAGTCTATAGGTCCCATACTTGCCAACCCTCCCGATTTTTCCGGGAGACTCTTGAATTTCAGTGCCCATCCCGAAAATCTCCCGGGGCAACCATTCTCCCAAATTTCTCCCAATTTCCACCCGGACAACAATATTGGGGGCTTGCCTTAAAAACACTGCCTTTTACGTCCTCTCTCACCTGAAACCTTCACCCCTTAACAGCTGCATACTGTCCAGGCGTCCGCTTTTCCTCCATTTAACAGCGTACCGGCCCGGTCACATAATAATGTAGCGTTGGAAGGGTTTAACAAAAATCTTTACTCGAAGATGTCAAGAAATGCTGACATGTTGTATGATCTTTTAACTGGTTTAATGATAACGCAAGGCATACTTGGTCAACAGCCATACATGTCACACTGACGGTGACCATATAAACAACTTTAACACTGTTACAAATATGCGCCACACTGTGAACCCACACCAAACAAGAATGACAAACACATTTCGGGAGAACATCCGCACCGTAACACAACATAAACACAACAGAACAAATACCCAGAACCCCTTGCAGCAGTAACTCTTCCGGGACGCTACAATAACATCTACAGCCTTTGGAGCTCAGTGCACAACTGCACACACACAACAAGAAGGAGACGAAGCAGAAGAACAAAGAAGAGACATGGCGACGATGAGTAAGAAGAAAAAATACGCTTGCAAGTTCCAAAATGATTGGAAAAAAGAATTTCATTTCATCCAGAAAAGCTTGAAGGGGAAGGGGTATGCTGCCTGCACCTCAAACCCGCCCCCGCAACCGCGCCCCTCCCATCCCCCGAATTCGGAGGTCTCAAGGTTGGCAAGTATGCTATAGGTCCCTAAGATATATAGATATCTAATGTATTCATACATTGTTTATGTAGGATATCCGCATGTATATATAACCTAATCATATTGTTTCTTTATTTAAAAATAGCTGACTGTTTTCCCCCCCTTCTCTGGGATTATATTCCCAGTTTTGATCTCGGACGTCTGGTCACTTATAGCATATAAGAATATTCTATTACTGTTAAGCAAACTATGAATAATAAAACACGCCAAAACATGTGTCCTTTATCATAGCTACACGTATGACAAAAAAAGCGCGTGAAAATCAGTGGTATTCAGTAGGGATGTCCGATAATGGCTTTTTGCCGATATCCGATATTCCGATATTGTCCAACTCTTTAATTACCGATACCGATATCAACCGATACCGTTATATACAGTCGTGCAATTAACACACTATTATGCCTAATTTGAACAACCAGGTATGGTGAAGATAAGGTCCTTTTTTTTTAAATTAATAAATTTAAAAAAAAAAATTGAATTGAAAAAAAAAGTAAAACAATATAAAAACAGTTACATAGAAACTAGTAATTAATGAAAATTAGTAAAATTAACTGTTAAAGGTTAGTACTATTAGTGGACCAGCAGCACGCACAATCATGTGTGCTTACGGACTGTATCCCTTGCAGACTGTATTGATATATATTGATATATAATGTAGGAACCACAATATTAATAACAGAAAGAAACAACCCTTTTGTGTGAATGAGTGTAAATGGGGGAGGGAGGTTTTTTGGGTTGGTGCACTAATTGTAAGTGTATCTTGTGTTTTTATGTTGATTTAATAAAAAAACAAAAACAAAAAACGATACCGATAATAAAAAAAACGATACCGATATTTTCCAATATTACATTTTAAAGCATTTATCGGCCGATATTATCAGACATCTGTAGTATTTAGTGAGGTAAGATTAATCAAATGCGCTGACAGTTCATTGCTCCTGCCAAATGAATTGCACTGAGTGAAGCGGATCACCACTCCAAGATGGCGGCCCCGCGTCTCGTCAGCGCCAGTAGGCAGTAGCGCTCGATGCTGCGTCTACTTATAAAATGTCTATGGGGAAAAAACCTTTTGCGAGATTGTCGCAAAAAGTATTGCGAGACCTGATTGATTGATTGATTTTTGATTGAGACTTTTATTAGTAGATTGCACAGTACAGTACATATTCCGTACAATTGACCACTAAATGGTAACACCCGAATACATTTTTCAACTTGTTTCAGTCGGGGTCCACGTTAATTGATTCATGGTAAGGCCTCGCAAAAAGTATTGCGAGATCTCGCAAAAAGTATTGCGAGATCTCGGAAAACATCCATGTCCCTTTTGGGGCTCCGTAGCTTTCCGTCTTCATGTTGTTTAGTTAGTTAGTTTAGTTCAGTGTGTGAATGGGTGAATGTGGAAAATAGTGTCAAAGCGCTTTCAGTTCCTTAAAAAGGTAGAAAAGTGCTATACAAGTACGACCCATTTACCATTTACCATTTGTTTAAAAACATCACCAGGTAGCCTGCATGAGCATCCTTTTTTTTTTTTTTTTTTTTTTACCAGCTCATTAACATCAGTCAAGTAGTCAAGAGGCAGACAGCAAAATTCACCATCAATTAATTGCAGTCAGTGCTGACATCTTGGTGCAGGGCCTGCATGCCAAAAAAGAAGAAGAAGAAGGCGAATGCATATTTAAAATTAGAATTTCAGTAAACACCCCAACCCGCCCTCATCTCTTGTCTCTTATCCCCAAAATTATTAGTTTGCCCCATCTGCAGCACAAAGCGGATACCATACATTGATGTTCTTCTCTGTTGTGTGCTGAATAAAACATAACCATCATTTCTATGCAGATGATGGTTATGCAAAAGTAACCATTAGGGATGTCCGATAATGGCTTTTTGCCGATATCCAATATTCCGATATTGTCCAACCTTACCGATACCGATATCAACCGATATTGATATATACAGTCGTGGAATTAACACATTATTATGCCTAATTTGGACAACCAGGTATGGTGAAGATAAGGTCCTTTTTTTAAAAAATTAATAAAATAAAATAAGATAAATACATTAAAAACATTTTCTTGAATAAAAAAGAAAGTAAAACAATATAAAAACAGTTACATAGAAACTTGTAATTAATGAAAATTAGTCAAATTAACTGTTAACGGTTAGACCAGCAGCACACACAATCATGTGTGCTTACGGACTGTATCCCTTGCAGACTGTATTGATATATATTGATATATAATGCAGGAACCAGAATATTAATAACAGAAAGAAACAACACTTTTGTGTGAATGAGTGTAAATGGGGGAGGAAGGTTTTTTGGGTTGGTGCACTAATTGTAAGTGTATGTTTGTGTGTGTATGAATAATGAGACCTGAGACAAGTGTATTCTAGTCCGACTGTATTCAACTGGCGCCAGAACTGTATCCTGTGTTTTTTATGCTGATTTAATAAAAAAATAATAATACCAAAAAAAACCAAAAAAACAATACCGATAATAAAAAAAACGATACCGATCATTTCCGATATTACATTTTAAAGCAGGCCGATATTATCGGACATCTCTAGTAACCATTTAGACCACAGCTATCAAAACCAAGGCCCTGGGGCCAGATCCGCCCGTCACATGCTTTTTCAACAACACCCGGCAAAAAAAAATGGTGGAATCGCCAGACGAGGAGGATGTTCATTCAGTTAGTTTTGTAAGGGGGAAAAATGACACAAAACTATGGTCATTGCAAATAGCAACTATCTGGCTTTGAGAAACACTCAAATATATTAGGAGAGTAAATAGTAACAGTTTCATTTGAAGATCAAGCAAAGTAAAAATTCTTAGGAAAATATTATAGACGCACAGTGTAATTTTAATATTCTACAACACAAATACAACGTTGAAACAACATGCTTTTTGACGTTGATTTGACCATTGAAATTTGGTCATTTCCCAACCAATACTGAACAAATACAACCTTGAAAAAACCTGCTTTTTGGCGTCTATTCAATGTCAGGTTGTGACGTTCATTTGACCATTGAATTTTGGTCATTTCCCAACCAATATTCTACAACATGAATACAACGTTGAAACAACATGCTTTTTGATGACGTTTATTCAATATCAGGTTGTGACGTTGGTTTGACCATTGAAATTTGGGCATTTTTCAACCAATACTGAACAAATACAACATCGAAACAACATGCTTCTTGATAACGTTTATTCAATGTCAGGTTGTGACGTTGATTTGACGATTGGAATTTGGTTATTTCCCAACCAATACTGAACAAATACAACGTTGAAACATGCTTTTTGACCACATTTATTCAATGTCAGGTTGTGACGTTGGTTTGACCATTGAAATCTGGTCATTTCCTAACCAATATTCTACAACATGAATACAACGTTGAAACATGCTTTTTGGCTTAGTTGATTTGACCATTGAAATTTGGGCATTTTTCAACAAAATACTGAACAAATACAATGTTGAAACAACATACCTTTTCTACAACCCCTGGCAAAAATGGTGGAATCGCCAGACGAGGAGGATGTTCAGTTTGTTTTTGTGGAGAAAAAAATGACACAAAACTTTGGTCTTTGCAAATAGCAACTATCTGGCTTTGAGAAACACTCAAATATATTGTGGTAGTAACAGTTTCATTTGAAGATCAAGCAAAGTAAAAATTCTAAGTAAAATATTATAGAGTCACCGTGTAATTTTAATATTCTACAACATAAATACGTTTATTCAATGTTGGGTTGTGACGTTTATTTGACCATTGAAATTTGGTCATTTTTCAACCAATACTGAACAAATACAACGTTGAAGCAACATACTTTTTGACAATGGTTATTCAATGTCAGGTTGTGGCGTTGATTTCACCATTGAAATTTGGTAATTTCCCAACCAATATTCTAGAACTCGGGTGTCAAACTCTGGCCCGCGGGCCATATTTGGCCCGCCGTGTAATTTCACTTGGCCCCTGAGGCGATATCATATTAACACTAGAGCTGGCCCGCCGATTATATACAGCGGCGGTGCCGCGGTAACATCCGCATTCACCGCTAATTCTCATACTTGCCAACCCTCCCAAATTTCAGTGCCCCTCCGAAAAACCATCAAGTCTGCTTTTCATTCAGTCCAACAAGTGCTGGCCTAGTCACATAATATGTGCGGCTGCAGCACGCACACACAAGTGACTGCAAGGCATACTTTATCAACAGCGATACAGGTTACACTGAGGGTGGCCGTAAAAAACAACTTTAACACTTTTAGAAATATACGCCACACTGTGAACCCACACTAAACAAGAATGAAAAACACATTTCGGGAGAACATCCGCACTGTAACACAACATAAACACAACAGAACAAATACCCAGAACCCTTTGCCTCGATTGGTACCGGGCCGAACAAGAAAAAAAAAATTGTTTTTTTTTTATTAAGTAAACATAAAAAACACAATATATACATTATATATCATATAGATCAATACAGTCTGCAGGGATACAGTCCGTACGCACACATGATTGTATTTCTTTATGGAAAAAAAAACAAAAAAAAAACACCCCACCCCTGGTCCGTGGGACACATTTTCAAGCGTTGACCGGTCCGCAGCTACAAAAAGGTTGGGGACCACTGGACTACGAGATACAATGACTGATGAACACCTTCGTTCGATAATGAAGGTTGCCGCAGCTCAAAGCCTGAGCCCCGACATTAATGAACTAGCATCCAAGAAAAGATGGCAGGTATCTGGCTTGGGCACATCACATTAGATCAGTGTGTTGCAAACTGAGCAGTTTAAAGTCCTGAATGGTTGGTTTATTCATTGTTATTTTATTTTAAAATGTATTAGCCTGTGGAAAAATTTAATGTTGATATTTACCTCAGAAGGCTGCAAATAGAAAGGAGGCATTCAATTTTTATTTAGATTGTACTTGATATGCCATTGATATTTTTAAATTATTATTATTTGAAACTGGATTTTCCATGTCACTATAAAGTTATACAAGCCTTGCTTGTTCAATATCCAATGCAAAACTTGTTTGGGTCCCTATTAAAAGGTTAATTTGTTCAAACTTGGCCCGCGGCTTTGTTCAGTTTTAAATTTTGGCCCACTCTATGAGTTTGACACCCCTGTTCTACAACATGAATACGTTGAAACAACATGCTTTTTGACGACGTTTATTCAATATCAGGTTGTGACGTGATTTGACCATTGAAATTTGGCCATTTTTCAACAAAATACTGAACAAATACAACGTTGAAACAACATACCTTTTCTACAACCCCTGGCAAAAAAAAAATGGTGGAATCGCCAGACGAGGAGGATGTTCATTCAGTTTGTTATTGTGGGGAAAAAATGACACAAAACTATAGTCATTGCAAATAGCAACTATCTGGCTTTGAGAAACACTAAATTGTGGTAGTTAGTAACAGTTTCATTTGAAGATCCAGCAAAGTAAAAATTCTAAGGAAAATATTATAGAATCACAGTGTAATTTTTCATTTCCAAAACTAATGCCTGCATCAGGTTAAATATGTTCATTAGTCCATCCATCCATCCATTTTCTTCCGCTTATCCGAGGTCGGGTCGCGGGGGCAGCAGCCTAAGCAGAGAAGCCCAGACTTCCCTCTCCCCAGCCACTTTGTCCAGCTCCTCCCGGGGCATCCCGAGGCGTTCGCAGGCCAGCCGGGAGACATAGTCTTTCCAACGTGTCCTAAAGACCTCCGTAGGGAGGTGTTCGGGTGGCATCCTGACCAGATGCCCGAACCACCTCATCTAGCTCCTCTCGATGTGGAGGAGCAGCGGCTTTACTTTGAGCTCCTCCCAGATGACAGAGCTTCTCACCCTATCTCTAAGGGAAAGCCCTGCCACATATTATTCAGTTACAAATGGTAGCCATAACTACGCCCTAATGAAACACCTTTGACACCTCTGTTAGGGTTTAAATTTGCACTCAATGTATTTAATCCTTCAGTTTGTCTACTAGATGGCACTACTTTGCCACCATTCAAGGCATGCAGCAACATTTAACCTTTTCTGCGAAGGTGCCTTGCTGCTGAAATGATGAAAGTGCATTTCTTTGTGATTAGTGTGTAAGACTTTAAACAGTGTGTAATTATTATATAGTAATAAACAGTGGCCTTGCATAAAGGTTAAAAGCACCAAAATATACTATGTAGTAGTTTTTAAAAGACTTATTCAACATGACATAATAAAGACAAATGAATGAGGATATTTAAGGAACTTTTTACAGGTATATCATTTTCAGGCTGACTTACTTAGTAACAATAAAGACCAAATGACTGTTACAGTTGGCTTTTATTATTTAATGCAACTTCTGTACCACCTTCTGCATTTGTACCTCGCTTTTCCTGACCCGAGTAATGCATTCTATTCCAATATGTTCCACCCAAGTAGGATCATTCTTCATACATTGGGGGAAAAAAAATAGCTAACAAAATCCTTATCAGTGTGTAGAAAAAGTAGAATAAACACAGAGAGTATTTGCTCTGTATCATCTCATTTAATTCCAACAGTTTGTAAGAAAAACAATATTCTAACATGTACATACGGCATAAATTCAGTTAATCTTAAGGCCTTAAACTTTGCTATGTTACATTGGACTCAAAGAGTTGACATGATGCTCCTGCAAGTGCGTCAAACAACGGCAGCAACATTCCCTTGATATTTCACTGCTATAAATTAACAGCCATTCACACAATGTTCTTCTCGCTCGCTCTTTCTCTCGGAAACACACACACACACGCAGATTGACTCCTGTCTAATCAAGGCAAACTGTACACACCCAGTGGTGTGTGTTGTTCTCGTGATGAAGCGGTGGTAATGTCCATGTTTTACTGCGGGTAGGCTTCAATCACCATGGCGTGGCCCTAGGAAAAAAAAACATGTCAGCAGTCAACAAAAGGTTCATGAAGTGGTGAAGCGCCATGGCTCACCTGTCCTCCTGCAGCACATGCCGCCACCAAACCGTACTGTCCTCCATCTTTCTGGAGTCTGTGTGCGACCGTGGTGACCAGTCTGCAGCCGGTGGCACCGAACGGATGACCCAGAGACAGAGAGCCTCCCCAGTTGTTGAACTTCTCCATAGGAGGAGTACCCACCTGTTAGGAGATATTAGGTCAGTGGGGTTGTCAGGATACCAGAATTTTAGTAGTCGATAGATACCTGTGAATTTCCACAATTCTCGATAAAAATAATAAACTGAACTATGTACTTTAAAATCCACTACTTCATTGAAACTAGAGTTGTACAATATACCGGGACTAAAAGTACTGCAGTAATAATGAATTGAAAACGGTACTATACCGCCTTTGAAAAATACCGGAACTTTATTTCATCCGCATGCTGCTGTGCGGCTGTGACGTACAGAGCTGAGGATCATGTTCAGTGTGTCAGGGCGCACACACTCACAGACTGCACAAGCAGAAACAGTGTCGAGAGGAAACAATGACCAAAGGCAATTCTACTGGTTAATAAAGAGGTTGCGTGAAGCGCAATATGGAGGAATTTGGGGTTCAAAACAATCGATCAAGGTGACGCCACTCTGCAAGCTGTGCTTTAAAACATGCCTCGACAAATGTGGAAAGACAGTCTTTCCACCTGCGCTTCAAACTTGGGAAACATGTAAATAATCATCCAGACCTGCAAAATGATTATCAGCTCTCTTATTGTACACATACAGATACGTAGACGCGCACACAGCTGTTTGGCTTGATGCCAAGTATTAGTGGAGTCAAAACCGCCCACATAACGCAAACTAATGCAAATGAAATGACTGAATTTTGTAACAAATAGCTACAATTTGTATTTTATCTTTAACAATCTGTGTTTTTTTCCGCTACATGTCTTATTTGTGTACGTTTATCCATAGTATTGTTTTCAGTATTTATTTATTGTATTTCCTGCTATGTGTCCCATCTGTGTACTTTTATCCATAGTACTGTTTTCAGTATTTATTTATTGTATTTTTCTTCAAGCACAGACCAAGAGTGGCAACCCTAAATCATGAAGCGTTTATTAATACAATGTCAATACCGCTTTCTATTCTAAATGATTGTAGGCTAAATGTAATATATACAATTGTAAATTTGTTTTCGGAGTGCATCAAAAAAAGCCAAAATGTACTTAATGCATTTTAATTTGTTTTTTTGAGTGCAATATGAAGCATGTTTCATGTATCGTAAGATTTTTTGATAATATGAAACCAAAATTAATTTTTTTTGTGTCGCCCTTTATTTTAAAAAGTATCAATAAGTATTGGAATAAATGTTGGCACCGGTACCAAAATATTTGTATCTGGACAACCCTAATTGAAACTGTTTTAAAGTATTTAAGATTGTTGTGCTTCAACATCTTTTTGCACAGAATTGAAATTGCAGTAGCAGCAGCGAAGAGGTAACTAAACATAAAAAATAAAACAATACTGTAATTATAAAAATAACAATAGTCAACTATTCTATATTCTAAAAAAAGAACAGCAGTGACGTGGAGCCTTCAACTACATAAACAACCTTGCTCCTAATATTCCTACAATGAGGTGGTGTGACCAGGGGCGCCGCTAGGGATTTTGGGCCCCATGAAAAGAATCTTTACAGGGCCCCCTGTATTATAATTTCATCATCATTAGGGGCCTCTCTAGGCCCCCCTCCATCATGGGCCCCTAGAATCCATCTCCTTTACCCCCCCTTTTCGGCGCCCCTGGGTGTGACATCATGTAATTTTAAGGAAATAGGCTAATAATAAGGTTAACCATGTTTTTAAAAGTTTAAAGTTTTGTGTTTGTATTAATTATTAGTACCAGCCTTTTCTCATTAGGTTATGTCTTTTTTCTATTTCTCCCCTTGTTGCTGTTTTTTTTGTTTATTATTACATTGCACCACGGGCCCATAACAAGAGCTGTGTTCAGCAAATGGCCCCCAGGCCACATGTTGCCTTCCTGGTGTAAGAAGAAAAGCAGTTGTATTCAAAATGTTGCCAAACGACAGAAGAGTGTCTCCAAGCTGAGTTTTCTTAGCACTTACTTTCGCGATTGCTTGTATTTCATTTCATGATGCAACATACACTGCTTCACTTTTAAACATGCGCATCTACTCAAAAAATACAGCGAAAAAAGTGGCATTACAGATAACTTCTGCTACGTCTTATTCTTTGGCAAACCAGAAAAGAGTTGTGGAGAGTTCTGCTACACTGACACTTCCATTAGCAGTTTATTCATCTAGGATAGCAGGCGTTCTTTCTCGGTGCTCAGGGGCCAAGAATTGACAGGACTTGCAGAGGAAAAAGTGTTGTACAGTATTCGGTATAGACGATACTGAAAATACTTTGTATATAGATTAACATAAATACTAATTATAGAACAAAGACAGCTGATAAGCATGTTTACCTTTGATTTTCTGCCCATGTATGTCTGGGCGAACCAGTCAGAGTCCATAGCCTTCAGATTTGCCATTATCTGACCCTGGAACACATTATTTTAGAATTAATACACAATAACATAGCATTTAATCCAGTAAGAATCTTGGTTATCACAATCTTCAAGCCCAAGCACAGAATATTTAGGATCTTACTGCAAACGCCTCGTGGAACTCAAACACATCGATGTCATTCATGGTCAAACCAGCACGTTCCAGAACCTTGGGTGTACCGTATGTTGGTCTGAAAGGGTCAGAGAGGAGTTTTATCTTACATAAAAAAGTATATGGACAATATATTAAAAATGTACTGTAAAATAGGGATTCGTAACAAGTCTGGTATGTTTTTTGGCACCGACTGAATCCCTGGTTGTATTTAATAAAATTCTACCCAAACATTTAATAAAGTCAAATACAAATAAGGCAACAAGAGAAGTACCCAACACTTCTATATTCTATAGTAAGTCTGTACAGCAGATATGATCATCTACATCTACAATGGGATTTCCCTGAGTGGCTGGACAGGACAGATTCAAAAAATAAATAAAAATACACTTTTTATTTTTTTTTAATTGATTAAAAATAGTTTCAAATATAATGGTTTCATTTTAAAATCAATTTTTTTCCCACCCTTACTATTTTCTTTACAGGTTCACAGGTGGACTTGAGCCTATCCCAGCTAAAAGGGCACATATAGATAAACAACAACTACTCTCATTTACACCTGTAGACTTACAACTGTCAATTAGCCCTAAAATGGAGGTAGGTGGTGATGGAAACCCAAGAGACTCACCCGAGCAGCAGCTGATCTTTAGGATCCTGAGACACGTAGACAAAGTCTCTGCAAGGAAGCAAATAAGGAAAGATCAACAAAGTGTAAATTAAGGGAATCTAACTAAACCAAGAGCAGGCACAGCTACCTCAGGTAGGCCTTAGGCTTGTAACCCATCGCTAGAGCTTTCTCTTCAGACATGATTAGCACAGCAGAGGCACCGTCGGTCTGAAAGCACCAACATGCATGAAAACATCACTGGACCCCACAAAAGTTGCACCGAGGTGAATGTGCTTACCAGGAAGGAGGAGTTGGCGGCGGTGACTGTGCCGTGAGGTTTAACGAAGGCTGGTCTTAGTTTGGCCAACTGCTCCATGGAGGATGGACGGATACCGTTGTCCTTGGAAACAATGTCCCTGCCTGAAAAGACACAAATTAAATATCATATTTTGTGTTTTTTTCTGCATTCTTTATATTTATTTACTAGTACTTCATTATTGTATGGGTGTTAAGATAGTGTTTTTGTTTTATTATTTATCTATACATAGTGCAATTGATAGTGTGCAATACGTATTATTTACTACTAGTTTTTTAGTTTTTCCATATCGTTTCACTTTTGTTTCTGTATGTAAACATCTGCGTTGCAACCATATGATTTCCTCATTTGAAATAAAAATGTATCCTATATCCTTTATTATTTACATGCATGCGGTTACCGCATGCATCTTCTCCTCCTCAATAATATGCTTCAAGATACACTTTGTACATGTAATTATGTTTCGAAAGAGGACAAAATGCTATTTGAAGTGGGTTGTTGAGGGGAAAACGTAGGTCCCAGGGAGAGACTAGATAAGTATCTGTGTGTCCGTAAACAGTGGCAATATGCCTTAGGGATGTAACAATATGAACATTTCATATCACGGTTATTGTGACCAATATTATGACAATAATTATCACAGTATTGTCAGATGTGCCCAAAAAGTACTTTTGACACACACTGAAAGTTTTAAAACACTAATAATGTCTTGTATTCAAGCTAGCATTTAAGGTAGCTAGGAATTAGTGGGCTAGCTGAAAGGGGCAGCATCACTAAGTTTGTCAACTTGTGGTAATTAAATACAATTCTACGATAATTCATATTTAAATCGGTAATACTAACCGTCAGGAATGTTACAGCGGTTTATAATTATACCTGTATTTGTTGTTAAGGCCAATATATCGCTCACCAGAATTAATTGTTTCACAAAATTTTGCCGATAGACACTATAATCAGCATTATTTTAAGGCCATAATAGGCACTAACATAGTCAGAATATATAATAATTATGCAAGTAACATTTTCATATGCAAAAAACTTTAATTTCGCATTAGCATTTTGTGCTATTGTAATTACAAAGTGAGTAACTTTAAATTTCCCTGAAATAAGTAAACAAATAAATAAAATTTACTTTTAACCTGTGTTACCAAAAATTGCCGTCAGTAATTATTGTACATTGTGAAGTACAGTTTTACCCTACATTGAAAAACTGGGTCAGGTGGTTTGTTTTGTTGTCTTTTTTGTTGCCATCACTTTCTAACAAATTTGGAAGATTGTGTTGATGGGCTCATCTTGCTCACCGAGTTGAAGCAGAAATATTCCCACACCATGACATTTGGCATTGGAATCATCCTTTGTCCTCCTAATTTTTGTTAATTTGCGGTGCTTCTCACGAGCGACTAGCAAGGCTCTGTCAGTGCATCCTGTGTTTAAGATAGCAGCCCCGCCTCCACCCACACAGACAAAGATTGTGGCTAACGGACAAGAGGAATCTCTGGATTTATTGAATTCTGCTAATGAATAAACACGTTTGTGCTGACCGTAGGGCTGCAACTGACGATTATTTTGATAGTCGATTAGTCAACGATTATCTTAATGATTAGTCGACTGATCAGATAATAAAGCTTACACAAATTTAATGTCCTTAATTTTTCCATCGACTTCTAAATACAGCTTAAATTACTAATCGTTGCAGCCCTAGCTGAGAGGGATGCAGAGTGAACCCTCTTGCACTCTGTTTGAAAGCAGGAGACAAAGAAAATCAAAGAGACGTGGCAATTTAAAGACTTCAGCAAAATAATTGAGTTCATATACAGTATAATTATCGTACGATTACTTTATTTTTGGATTACCCGCCCAAACTTGCAGAGTGCTACTTGTACGCACCACTTTTCGCACGACTTGGCTGTTTGCCCGCGTATCATTCCGCAGAATTGAGTGCCCAAACAAAGAATCCCTTGGTCATTCAGTTTTGTTGTGTTTAAATACTGTGTGAGTCCAACTGTGTTTGAATTTGAGTGGCCAGCTGCAACGATCGCGTTGTTTATCCACAGTGCGAAGCTGCTTCTAAGATACTAATTCTTACCACTATGGCGGAAAATAAAGTTTCTTCCACGTATCATTATCCCTGGAGGACTAGAGGATAAGTAATGTCTAAGCATGCTACACACACACCGAGCAGGACGACATAAGAAGCTAATCGCTAAGGCTTACATGTAGAGTAGGGGTGATCGATCCAAATGTTGATACTATCGATACCTACTATAGTATTAGTATATTAACAATACTAAAGTAATTAGATTGATATTTTTCCTGTTGTTATCATTACTAAACCTAACAATGTTTTGCATGTTTATTGTAATTTGTACGTAAAAAAAAATTGAATGTAGCATTGCGTACATCATCTGATTTACAACAATACCAGCAAATTAAAAATTTAAGTGTAAAAGCGGTACGTTTCACTTTTGTAACTTACTATAAACTTTTTTAGTTTTATAATCTATTGTCAAAGTATTGGATCGGGACTCGAAATTGGTCCTTCCACTGTTCAATAGGGATGGTTACCGTTGACATTTGAATCGATACGGTACCAATTACCGGTACCTGGGAATCGATACAGTTACAGATTTCTGGTACTTTTGTATGTGTTAATAAATAAATTGTTTTTGATAATAAAATCTAATTTTTTGTTACAACATTTAAAAATGAACTGATTTTAATAACTGATGTCTAGTTGCTATTTTGTATTATCATTTTCAAATATGACATTAAGTTGCCAGTCCAAGACATTAGATGGCAGTAGTGTATTCCTTATGGTGTGTTTTTTTTTTGCACCCTAAGAAGTGTTAATACTGTAAGTATTGTACTTATTAAGCACCAGCTGTTTGATTGTAAGGAGCATCTTAAATGTAGTTTTCATTATCAAATCTGCAGGTGTTGAAGTATGAAGTAGTGAATTATATTTTTATACCGCTTGTCTATAGTGACTCAAAGCATTTAACATAGTGAAACCCATTATCTACATCTTTAAGTTACATTTAAACCAGTGTGAGTGGCACTGGGAGCAGGTGGGTAAAGTGTCTTGTCCAACGACACAACAGCTGTGACTAGGATTGCTGACGCGGGAATCAAACCTGGAACCCTTAAGTTGCTGGCACGGCCACTCTAACAACCGAGCGACGCCGCCCCAAATCGCCATGTAAAATCGCTAATGCTAATCAATAGCATGACAATAGCAAAGCCAATGGATATTAGCATCAAGCTATCACATTCTTGGAAAAATGTTGCCTTACTTTATTTACAAAAGGAGCATTTTGAGACAATTTCTTTGTTGGTAGTGAAAATTGCAACATGACCTAGAGGTAGTTTGACTGAGGTCAGCTGTCAGTACTGCTGGAGTGATCGCCAAGTGCCCAAGTGCAAAGATCTACTGTCGCATGTAAATGAGGTTGATGTTCAAATTTTACCTGGCACTTTAAAGGGGATGACATCCTGCAGCAGACCTTCATCCTGGGCCTTTTTGGCCAGCGAGTGTGATCGCAGAGCGAACTCATCCTGCTCCACTCTGGATACTCCAAATGCAGCAGCCAGACGGTCAGCGCTGTGGCCCATCGTTTCCGCTGTGGAGAACTCGGCTACAGCAGGAAGCTACAAGTGCACACAGCAGATAAAAGGTCCGCTATCATAAATGGAATAAAACTCTTACAGTGTATTTGCTAAGTATACACTGTACCTCTGGTGCGAAGTGCCCCATGCGGATGCTGCCAATCAAGCCGAGCCTCTGGCCGAGGGTCTTAGCCTTGTTGAGCGAAAGCATGGTCTTCCTCATCTTGCGGCTGTGACGGATAGGAACGTCGGACATGAACTCGACTCCGCCTGCCACGACGGAGTCACACTGGCCGGCAGCAATTAGACCAACCGCTGGACCGAAGACAAAAGCAGGTCAAACGGCGTAACGTGACGTAAAACAACAATAGGAAACATTTCTGTTAAAGATTGAGCTATTCTGCTTTCACTTATGGTTTCACACCATCCAACAACTTAAATGGGAACAGCACTTTTTTTTTTAGAATTTTCCCTATCGTTCACAATCATTATGAGAGAAGGATTAAGATTAATGGTAGTCGTCACCGTTGTAGCCTTCCAAGCCCTCTAAAACAACTTCAAAACCCTCCATAAACGTTTTATATACACACTGCAAGTCTATATATAATGTTCATAACAATATGTAATTTGTTGAATATTTACCATATTTTGGTCATTTTAATCATGTCTTCCACGCACTGAAATCCGTTTCCATAGCAGCGCACGTCTGACTTCTGGCAAAACATGTGTGTTCCTACTTCCAGAAAGCAAGTGTGTTCTAATCATTGCAGACATGGTAATAAACAACAGACAACTATTTTTGGTCAAATAAGGATTCACAACCTTATCTTTTTGAAGCTGAACATACGAAGGATGAACTACTGCTTATAGAAGCAAGCAAGAAGGAAGGCTGAGACGTTGGAGCAACCGGAAGCAGGAGAGAGAGGTCTGTGTGACATGAAGCTGTAAATGTGGAATTTGAAGCAAAGTTATTTCAACATAAATGGAGTGCTTACCCAAATAAACCTGAAAAACGTCCTGGCTAGGTGGTCCAAACGCACAACTTTCTGTAATGTGTGTTAGTAAAACTACAGTACATAGACTGTCTGACTAGCTGTGTACAAACAAAACATGAAATGTGGGATAATAATTTACAGATACCGTTATATGATTGTTCACGTTATTCAGTCAGTAAGATTGGTGTCTTATCGCTTTGTGTTGTGCATCACAAACTCAAAACGTGTTTCTTGCTGACGTAGAAGCCAGCTTATCTTTTTCCGTAGCTAGCGTTTACAGCTAATACCGAAGCATGCAGATGGGTTACTACGCTAGAAAAACAGTTTCCCAGTGTTCCCTCTTACAATAACAATGTTGCTACAGCTTGGTTATTATACAGGTTATGGAACGTAAATGAAGTATTGTTGACTGTTTTTAAAAAGCATTTCAAAGTAATTTAAAGGCCTACTGAAATGAATTTTTTTTATTTAAACGGGGATAGCAGATCTATTCTATGTGTCATACTTGATCATTTCGCGATATTGCCATATTTTTGCTGAAAGGATTTAGTATAGAACAACGACGATAAAGATTGCAACTTTTGGTATCTGATAAAAAAAAGGCTTGCACCTACCGGAAGTAGCGTGACGTAGTCAGTTGAACATATACGCAAAGTTCCCTATTGTTTACAATGATGGCCGCATGAAGTGAGAGAGATTCGGACCGAGAAAGCGACAATTTCCCCATTAATTTGAGCGAGGATGAAAGATTTGTGGATGAGTAAAGTGCAAGTGAAGGACTAGTGGGGAGTTGAAGCTATTCAGATAGGGAAGATGCTGTGAGAGCCGGGGGTGACCTGATATTCAGCTGGGAATGACTACAACAGTAAATAAACACAAGACATATATATACTCTATTAGCCACAACACAACCAGGCTTATATTTAATATGCCACAAATTAATCCTGCATAAAAACACCTGCGTGTTTGTTATGCTAGCTCCTAGCTCCTCTGCTAGCTCCTAGCTCCATAGAACACGCCAATACAATTCAAACACCTGATCAACACACACAATCACTCAGCCCAAAAGACCGTTTACCTAACCCAAGGTTCATAAAGCTTATATATTTTTAAAAAGTTACGTACGTGACGCGCACATACGGTCAAGTTATCGAATGTTTAGCAGCCAAGGCTGCATACTCACGGTACCTGATATTCAGCTGGGAATGACTACAACAGTAAATAAACACAAGACATATATATACTCTATTAGCCACAACACAACCAGGCTTATATTTAATATGCCACAAATTAATCCTGCATAATAACACCTGCGTGTTTGTTATGCTAGCTCCTAGCTCCTCTGCTAGCTCCTAGCTCCATAGAACACGCCAATACAATTCAAACACCCGATCAACACACACAATCACTCAGCCCAAAAGACCGTTCACCTAACCCAAGGTTCATAAAGCTTATATATTTTTAAAAAGTTACGTACGTGACGCGCACGTACGGTACGGTACGTGTTATGCTAGCTCCTAGCTCCTCTGCTAGCTCCTAGCTCCATAGAACACGCCAATACAATTCAAACACATGATCAACACACACAATCACTCAGCCCAAAAGACCGTTCACCTAACCCAAGGTTCATAAAGCTTATATATTTAAAAAAAGTTACGTACATACGCAAAAAAAAGCCAAAGCTGCATACTCACAGTAGCACGTCTGCGTCTTTGTCATCCAAATCAAAGTAATCCTGGTAAGAGTCTGTGTTGTCCCAGTTCTCTACAGGCGTCTGTGTATCCAAATCAAAAGTCCTCCTGGTTAGAGTCTCTGTTATCCGAGTTCTTCCATCTTGACTGCATCTTTCGGGAATGTAAACAAAGAAGCGCCGGCTGTGTACTGTTGTGGCTGACTACGTTCGAAAAATACGTCCATTTCGCACCGACAACTTTCTTCTTTGCTTGCTCGGCTTCCTTCTCCATAATGCAATGAACATGATTGAAACAGATTCACGAACACAGATGTCCAGAATACTGTGGAATTATGAAATGAAAACAGAGCTTTTTCGTATCGGCTTCAATGTGGAAGGCATACCCGTGTTCGTCGGGCTACGTCACACGCATACGTCATCCTCAGAGGCGTTTCGAACCGGAAGTTTAGCGGCAAATTTAAAATGTCACTTTATAAGTTAACCCGGCCGTATTGGCATGTGTTATAATGTTAAGATTTCATCATTGATATATAAACTATCAGACTGCGTGGTCGGTAGTAGTGGGTTTCAGTAGGCCTTTAAAAGGTAGAATTGATTGGTCTCATTAGCTGCATTGCTAGCCACCTAAAACGAGCCGATTTTTAGAACACAAAACCCCCCCAAAACATTTCTTATTGTCTCTCATAATGATTGTGAACAATTGCAAAATTAAAAATAAAAACTTTAAAAAGGGGCCATGTTATGCAAAACCCACTTTTCTTGCCTGATGGCAATGTTTTGTGTATTTGGGATCCCCCGAGTGCTGAAAATGTGAATTCAAACCGCAGACAGGAGATATTGATAAAACCTTTGCCTTGTTCCGAACGAGCTGTTTGAGATTTGCCATTATATTAATGGCAATTATCGTTGATTTGAGACGTACCCGAGGTCATTGCCTGGTTGGAGGAGATGCAGGCCATGGTGACGGTGTGAGCTGGGATCTTGTCAGAGAAGCCTGCACCCAGCGCAGCCTGAGTATAAGCATGACACTAATTAACAACCCAACAGCAGCTTGTGGTACGTCTGAAACGTGTGCGTTTTAATACCTCTCTTGCTACATTGCTTGTCTTGACTTCCTGAATTACAGTTCCGTAGATTATGTAGTCCACAGCATCTTTAGGAATACCTGTCTTGTGCAGCAGACCCCTAATAAAAAACAAAATAGTCATAGTATAGTACTGGCGGCCCGGAAATGACGACATACCGGCCCCCAAGTTCAATTCAAAACATTTTGTATTGGACCACTGTAAACACAGTGGCAGATCATTGCATTGACATTTTAACCTTCCTAGCAAACATAGAACACTGAGGTCCAAACTTGTGATTTACATAACTGAGGCGTTCCTCAAGGCACCCCTTGTGAGCAACAATTTTTTTTCGTAATGTGACTTATGTAACCAAGGTGTTGCTGTAGCTTGTTTTATATCGATTATATCGATATATTTAAGCTTTTTGTTGCAGACGATTTAGGAATTTAAAAAAGCCATTTTTTTTCTCCTCTTATCTGCCATACTTTTGGCCTCTAAGGAGCTTCCATAGCTTGTGCCGTCCCCTTACTTCCTTAGCGGCACACATAGTAAAACATGGCTAACGCTAACAAGAGCGGGAGGTTTGTTCTAAAGAAAAGAAAAGTGTTCTCATCACTTTGGTTTAGTGGCAACATACAGGGAAAAAAGGTTGTTTCAAAAAGGCAGGAGCATAACAAAAAACAGCATCTGAAACCAAAGCCTCCAGCCGAGTGCGGGAAATGCAACTCTTTACGAGGCGAACAAGACGCAACAACAAACAAACTACGGGCTAAAAATCACCTTACTATGGTGGAATCCTTTACACAAAGTATGTATGATGAGAAAGAAGCACAATGCGTAAAGCAATCACTAAAGCAGTCGCTCTGCACACCGCCAAGATGTGTGAATGAAAACAAATGTGTTTATCTACTTACTGAAACAAACTATAGTCCTCTCAATGTTTTACTTCATTATTTATTTGGACATGTTTAATGCAACCATTTTTATTTACAGATTTTATTCAAGACATAAGTTTACAGTTTGCAGTTTATTAATCTCAATATTGGAGATTATTTATTTGCATGCAATGTGCAATGCTGCATTTTTGTTAACAATAATATGTTATTCAAGCTTAAGTATTGCTTCCTAAGGGAAGCTCTTAATTCAATTTTAAAATTATTCCATAAAAAGTACAATTTGTATCTGGTCTAAAAAGAACATTTTACAAATTATAATTTTGCTAAGAGTAAGATGCAGTGTATGCAGTGTCATTTCAAACTACTAGTTGTAAACAAAAACGGTTTCTTTAAAAAGTAGGGAAAAAAATCGGAAATCGAGTTTTTTGTAAAAAAAATTGGTGGATTTTATCTTCGCCCAGGCATAGCTTGTTTACTTGCAATGCAGTCAGATTAATTTGTTCAACTAATTTGTTTATTTTAATAGGGCTGGGCGATAAAATCATAATATATATCGCTGTAGACACAGTCCTTATCAATGAAAAATGTGTTGGATAAAAATAGTTTTTTTTGGTCAGTAGAAACAAGAAGTTGCGAAGCATGGTTGTTTGCATGAACAAAGGCACGCGCTCTTCTGTAACCGCGCAATGCAGGAAGTGATTCGCTAACAACCAATCGGGTAACAATATAAACTATCAAGTTTGGTTGTGCCATCTTGTTGACTCAAAGTTGATTATTTGCATGGAGTGAGAAGAGGAAGTAAAAATGAGTGCTGCACAGAGCTAAAAAATTGTGGATAAAACTGGAAAAGTCACCTCGACAATATGGCAGTTTTTTAAAATTGTACTTATATATAGATTTTTTCAAAATGTACTGTAGCTAGACCAATACGCTTGTAATCAGTAATACCACACCACCTTTGTCAGCCCTGCTCACCCATGAAATAGTTGTTCTCAGGTTTCTTTGTTTACATTTTCACACTTTGCACTATTTTCTTTAGGGCTGCAACTAACGATTAATTTGATAATCGATTAATCTGTCGATTATTACTTCGATTAATCGATTAATAATCGGATAAAAGAGACAAACTACATTTCTGTCCTTTCCAGTATTTTATTGAAAAAACCCAGCATACTGGCACCATACTTATTTTGATTATTGTTTCTCAGCTGTTTGTACATGTTGCAGTTTATAAATAAAGGTTTATTTAAAAAGAAATAAAATAAATAAATAAATACAAATTATTTTAAAAAAAAGCCTCTGCGCATGCGCATAGCATAGATCCAACGAATCGATGACTAAATTAATCGGCAACTATTTTTATAATCGATTTTAATCGATTTAATCGATTAGTTGTTGCAGCCCTAATTTTCTTACACTTTAGTGAGCATTTCTTACATATTGCTTATTTTTGCAACTTAATTTTAGGAGGTTATTGTGTTATAACTATTCAACGTGATTTTAGAATGTTATTTACATTGAGTGTTTTCCATGGTTGTGTTGACATTTCTTTTCCTTTCTGTCCTGATAGTTGAGAGGATTATAAGGTTACATTTTAATTACAAATGTTTCCATTTATAATATTTTTCTCCTGGTTCAATAGGTCATAAAAATGATCAATAATTACCGATATAAAACACGTATATCATGATAACATTTTCAGCCATATCGCCCAGTTCTATATTATAGTATTTTATACCTATAGTGTTCGTCAGGGTTCCATTTTAGGTCCTCTTTGTCAGCATTTAAGCAATTCAAAAATATTCTCAAATTTTTGCAGCAGATTCTAAAAAAACACTAGAGAGCTGTCATAGAGATGATCTTTGACTACCTTTTTTTTTGCAGAAGGTCGTTAAAAATAGCAGCTCGCTCCTGTAACTGACAAAATAAATAGACCACAATCTAATGTCTACTGTATGTTCTAAAGCAGGGGTTCTTAAACGTTTTAACCCACTCAAATATTAACACTGAATTAGTAATCTTACTCTTGATTTTAATGTGAAGTGAAGTGAATTATATTTATATAGTGCTTTTTCTCTAGTGAAGCACTTTAAATAGTGAAACCCAATATCTAAGTTACATTTAAACCAGTGTGGGTGGCACTGGGAGCAGGTGGGTACAGTGTCTTGCCCAACGACACAACGGCAGTGATTAGGATGGCGGAAGCGGGGATCGAACCTCGAACCCTCAAGTTGCTGGCACGGCCACTCTACCAACTGAGCTATACCGCTATACTAATTTAATCATATTCTATAACTACATCTAACCTACTTACAGTTTCACAGGATAAACCTTGTCAAATGATATGAAAGTATGTGTTAATTACAAAGATTATTGTCAAGGCTCTTGGGTTAGGCTGCAATAAATACATTCTAACAACATCAATGATGAATAGTAATATATGTTCCTTAAATAAACTGTAAAAATGTTTTTAGCGCATACAAAAATACAGCTTCACCACTTTAGTCATAATTTCTGCACTTGAGAAACTTCTCTATGACTTTAGCTCCAGACTTCTTCTGTTTGTGTGTTATTATCATTACTGCCACAAGTGGTGGAAAAGTATATTACAACTGAGTACCGCTGCGGCCCATATTGACCACAGCTGAGAAAGATGTTTTTTGCGGCCCAACAAAAGGGCCCAATAGGGCTGGGGTCCATATACAAAATAATGTTAATAGTGAAGGGAGAAGTCCTGCACCCAGGTCCTTAGCTTTTCTTTCTTTTTTAAAAAAAAATGTGGCTCCCAAAATGATTTAGTTAAACATCCATAGTACAGAGGCTGATGCAATTGCTTGCTATGGCAATAAACATTGGGACCCGATTATGTGTTCCGAGCTGGACCTCTGTAGCATCAAACACTTACTGTAGAGCTGCCCTGGCCAAGTCATGAGGCATGAGGTCAGCATATCTGTAAACACACAGCAAAGTCAGTTTGATGCTACCGAGATCATTTGTCAGATTAAAACTTTGTTTAAAAGTAAAGACATACGTAGTTCCAGACAATAGAAAAGGGGTTCGTACTCCTTCGACCAACACTACGTTCTTCACGCCAGGGCGGGCCAGTGTCTTCTTGCTTTTTGCCTGAGCTAGGAAAACAATTGCAAAGGTTAGCATCAAGCAACATTGTGAAGACTGCTTTCATTATGGTTGTAATGTGGATGCAGCAGCTACCTTGAGCATGTAGCTGAGCTGTCGTACCGAGGGATCGTGCAGCTGAAACAAAGATATTCCTCGTAATCCACTTCAAAACCAAATATGTGGCGCCTCTGCAAATGTATTTTGGAACGATGAGTATTATGCTTACCAAACTGCACAGCCCAGGTAGAGCTGACAGGGGAGCAACGCACTGACTTCAGTAGCATGGTAGCCATTGTGTTCTGCAAAGGAAGACTCCAAAGTTTCTCATAGTCATTCACATCGACGTCCCATTGGGGTTGTGAGTTTTTCCTTGCCCTTAAGTGGGCTCTGTACCGCGGATGTCGTTGTGGCTTGTGCAGCCCTTTGAGACACTTGTGATTTAGGGCTATATAAATAAACATTGATTGATTGAAGTGACACAGGTTGGATATTTTCGCCAGTCTAAATGCTCCAAAGTGCTTCAAATCTGATATTTTCGCATCAGATTTGGGCCACATCAGGAGGTAGCCCGAATCCGATTGGAATCTCATCTTTTTAAATGTGACTTTAGTCTTTAGTCTGAACAGAAATGCGACTGGAAGGCGACCTTTTTGGGCGAGCTACCACATTCATGTGCGCGGGGAAGGACACAGCATTGCCAGCGGAAGTAAATACGTCATCACAACATCCCGCACACTGTATATACTTTGAGTCAGAAGAAACAGCGATTGTTGAAGGACCAGAAATGACGGGTACATTTTGACCTATTTGGTTACATGTTACATAGATTGTGTAAGTTGTTGATGTAAGTAAGTTGAAAAATAAAGCTAGTGTAGAGCCACGCTGATGTCCGTGTTTCCTCTACAGCTTCGTTCCCACAGTGTACGATTCAATAACTCCTTCATTCCGCACTCCATCCAACTGTATAATCACTCGCCATACAGCAATAGATGATATCTGTCTATTACCTGACCACTTCTATGTTAGCTACCTCTCTTTGTTTATAATATATATTTTCTGCTGGATCTACTCTCTATTTTATGCTGCAGCTTTTACATATACTGTAATATTGTACATGGTAACTGTTATATATTGTATACCTTATATAAAAATATAATGTAATATATCAGTATATATCATATACTGTATATATAATATGTAAATATTACATATGTTATATTTTATATTGCTACTACGGTAAAATTTTTTGTCTACTTTATACCGTATTCTTTCCATCCTTACACTTTCCATCCTTTGTAACTGAGCTACTGTGTGGAACAATTTCCCTTGTGGATCATTAAAGTTTGTCTAAGTCTACTTAAATGTCATGAAAAGATTAGAACCTTCCCAAATATATTCATTTCAATATATATTTATTATATTACTTTAATTCATTTCCACGTTAAAAAAAAAACTTTTTTTTAAAAGGTGTGGCGGACCTTTATTTTATTTTGTAGTAAGTGTAGCGACTTTCTTGTTAATTTACCAAATTCGGCCAACCTTCTTCGTTTTCACTTCATCTACTTGTGCCTGCAAGTGACTTCGAAGCCACATTGGGGCCCGAGCGCGTTTATACTGGAGTCTGATAGAGATCACATTTTACTTGTAATCTAAATAGTCAGCTGGGAAAAAATCTGATTTCTAAAAAATTCAATATGGTCCGCTTTGGCCTGCAATGTAAACGTAGCCAGTGATGGATCTACAAGATGATCATATAGCAACTATGCGAACATGGTTGTCTTGTTTAAGACTTAAATAGCAGGTGTTGATAAGACTTATCTGCTGTGAGAAGTTACATGATGTTGTGCTAATAAAAATGACTTATTCCCCACACCTTTATTTACACCAATTACATAATGTGCCGATAAGGATACCAAATACTGGTATTGATAAGGAATATCGTATCAATTAAATCCTAATTATATACATCCCTAGTTACAATACACATACTATTTTTTTTTTTTTTTTAATATATAGTTTTGTACAATTGTATGCAAACTGTGTGTTTCTACAAAGAGAATTAGGTTAAATAAATAGAAATAACATTTAATGCGCCAATATTTGCTTTACTAATGCGTTAACACAGTCTTTTTCAACCTTTTTCAAGCCAAGGCACATTTTTTTCATTGGAAAAATCCAGAGGCACACCAGTAGCGGAAAACATTAAAAAATGAAACTCAGCAGCCAGTATTGACAGTAAAAAGTAGTTCTCGCAATTGTTGGATATCAATTCAAACCATAACCAACCATGCATCACTATAGCTCGTCTCAAAGTGGGTGTACTGTCACATCACGCCGTGACATATTTTGAGTTTTTTGGTGTTTTCCTGTGTGTAGTGTTTCCTATTTTGTTGTTGATTGTCATGTCATGTACGGATGTACTTTGTGGACGCCGTCTGCTGCTCCACACGCTGTAAGTCTTTGCTGTCGTCCAGCATTCTGTTTTTTTTACTTTGAAGCCAGTTCAGTTTTTGTTTCGTTCTGCATAGCCATCCCTAAGCTTCAATGCCTTTTCTTAGTGGCACTCGCCTTTTGTTTATTTTTGGTTTAAGCATTAGATACCTTTTTACCTGCACACTGCCTCCTGCTGTCGTCTGCATATTATGATCACGACAAACCATGTTCCCAACATCCACAAAGCAATTAGCTACCTGCTGCCACCTACTGATATGGAAGAGTATTACACGGTTACTCTGCCGACCCGAGCTCTAGACAGTAAAGACACTCAACAACGGCACATTATTTGTGGATTGTAATTACCGGTTTGCTAAAAATATTTTTAACCCAATTACCGTATTTTTCGGAGTATAAATCGCCCCGGAGTATAAGTCGCACCGGTCAAAAATGCATAATAAAAAGGAATAAAGCATATATAAGTCGCACTGGAGTATAAGTCGCATTTTTGGGGGAAATTTATTTGATAAAACCCAACACCAAGAATAGACATTTGAAAGGCAATTTAAAATAAATAAAGAATAGTGAACAACAGGCTGAATAAGTGTCCGTTATATGACGCATAAATAACCAACTGAGAACGTGCCTGGTATGTTAACGTAACATATTATGGTAAGAGTCATTCAAATAACTATAACATATAGTACATGCTATACGTTTACCAAACAATCTGTCACTCTTAATCGCTAAATCCCATGAAATCTTATACGTCTAGTCTCTTACGTGAATGAGCTAAATATTATTATTTAATATTTTACGGTAATGTGTTAATAATTTCACACATAAGTCGCTCCTGAGTATAAGTCGCACCCCCGGCCAAACTATGAAAAAAACTGCGACTTATAGTCGGAAAAATACGGTAGGTGAAATTACATCTTCTCCCACGGCACACCAGACAATATCTCACGGTACACTAGTGTGCCGCGGCACAGTGGTTTGAAAACACTGTGTTCAGTGGCCTAGTGGTTAGAGTGTCCGCCCTGAGATCGGTAGGTTGTGAGTTCAAACCCCGGCCGAGTCATACCAAAGACTATAAAAATGGGACCCATTACCTCCCTGCTTGGCACTCAGCATCAAGAGTTGGAATTGGGGGTTAAATCACCAAAAATGATTCCCGGGCGCGGCACCGCTGCTGCCCACTGCTCCCCTCACCTCCCAGGGGGTGAACAAGAGGATGGGTCAAATGCAGAGGACAAATTTCACCACACATAGCGTGTGTGTGTGTGACAATCATTGGTACTTTATCTTAACTTTAACTCAAAAAGTAGTGACTGCGCAGGTCAGGTGGCTTTGAGTAACAACTTATAGATAGACGTGGAAACTATACGCGTCGCCCAAAATAAAACAAACATTAAATGTAATTGACATAAATTCGAACTTTTAATACGTTACGCATTTTTAAGAATTTGATTCAACTGACAGCTGAATACTCAAGCCGCTGATCCGCCTGTGACCTTTTACCTAGATGTGCGAGCTTGACAACGTCCTACACGTTGAAGCCCAAAATAGGTTGAGACCTGTTTCAAGGTCGTATATAAATGAAAATAAAGCAACGTGTTCCAAGAATAAAATAAAAATAACAATACAAGGTTTGTTTTTAACCGAGAGGAGAGAATGTTGCAAGCGTGTTAGCTTGTTGCCAGTGCCAGCATTGCGTTCATCGGACAGTTTTCCACTCCGTTTGGAACAGTTGTCAGGCGGTCATAGCGTACTCTAGACATTTTCCGAAAACTTCACTTTATCCACTTAAATGAAACGTGCTTACCTGTACTGAAAGTGTTTGTTCACAGAGGCTGCTTCCCTGTCAAAGGCTTGGCGGCGCACAACTGAGCTGGACTACTAACCCGCATTCCCTATCAAGGACCCAAGTTCTTTTTAGCTGGCTATAGATAAGCCGAAGCAGAAATACTCGTTACAAGGGTGTTAAAAACCCAACTGTTTTGTTTTACTGGTTTAAAACATATAATTTAGTATATTTAAAGTCATAAAATAATATTTGTATTAAAACTAGTATTGTCATATAGATTTGAGATTTGTTTTTATTCTGGCGGACTCTAAAGGGCCTACGTCATTAAACTTCCCGTAATCAATTGCGCCCTCTTGAGTGTGAATTTCCTTCCCTTGCTCGAGTGTCAGTTAAACATGGCTGCCAGTCTTTCTGCCGGCGTTTTCTCTCGGTTTGCAACCAAGAAGTACCTCCTTTTGCCAGGTACGTGACAAAAGCCCTCTAACATATAACTGAAAACCTTTCCTAAATGCTCCGTCTGACAGTTTCCATTGCTGGACCCGAGGCGAACTTTCACCTATATCACTAGCGGCAATACGTAGAGGTTACGCACGATGGCGCTAAAAGCTATGCTTTTAAAACTTTCTTTGAAATACGTTTCACAATCGTGTATTTTAAATTCACTACGTGTATGGAGCTTTATTAACACAGTTTAGTAACTTAAAACATAACTGGAACGAGTTGGCCAAGCAAAGGGTAAAAAAAAAAAAAGGTTCAACACTGATGTGCGGACAATGTGGGTCAGAGGTCATTGTGGTTAGAGTGTCCGCCCTGAGATCGGTAGGTCGTGAGTTCAAACCCCGGCCGAGTCATACCAAAGACTATAAAAATGGGAGCCATTACCTCCCTGCTTGACACTCAGCATCAAGGGTTGGAATTGGGGGTTAAATCACCAAAAATTATTCCCGGGCGCGGCCACCGCTGCTGCTCACTGCTCCCCTCACCCCCCAGGGGGTGATCAAGGGGTTGTGGGTCAAATGCAGATAATAATTTCACCACACCTAGTGTGTGTGTGACAATCATTGGTACTTTAACTTTTAACTTAATAAGGCCTTAGTGGCCACATGCGTGGACAGCACCTTTTAGCTCTTATTTCCAAAATTGTGCACACTACTGAATTGGGGTCTTATGGCCGCTTATATGGACACTTATACTGCTATCTGGTAGTGTCAGAAGAGTATAACATACAATGGAATTTAGCATGTCACTACACAGGAAGTACACGTTTGTGTACTTATGAACTAAGTACATCATATCAAAAGATGATTATTAGTTTTTATTCTAATTAGGATCTAACAAGCCCAAATAGCAAAGAGAAATAAAAAAAAAGCATGTAAACAAACAGATTGGGCCTTAATTAATATTGCTGTCTCTTTTTTAATTTTATTAGTATTTTTTATTTGTAT
Organism: Entelurus aequoreus; assembly: GCF_033978785.1. NCBI lineage: Eukaryota > Metazoa > Chordata > Actinopteri > Syngnathiformes > Syngnathidae > Entelurus > Entelurus aequoreus. The sequence continues at coordinate 18,880,415 of NC_084753.1, read as the reverse complement.
TTTATAAACCTTTATTTAGAATATGCAACATTTACATACAATCAAGAAATAATAAACAAAACAAGTACAGAAACAGTACAAAAACAGTACAAAACAGCGCCAGGGGGTTTTAAACTCAATAAAGTAAATAAAATAGAATGCAAAATATATATATGTAACAAAAAGCTAAAGCCATAGGCTCACACAAGTTCCGTAAATAATCCAAATTTGGCACACAGCATCATAGTTTTCACAGCTTTTTGGTTGTTAGAGGTAGAGAGTGTTTTAAAGTAGAGTTCTAATTCTTTTTTAAAGGCACAAAAATTAGGTTGGGTATTGAGAAACTTACATTTATGAATATAAAACTTAGCCAATAGTATAATGAGGTTGCAAAGGTAAAATTCCTTTTCAAATTTTTTTTCATACAGTGTAAAACCAAATAGCACATCTTTAAAACAAAGCACACATTTGTCATGAATATTGTCCAGGATGAAACGACAGATGCCCCGCCATAGTGATCGAGTGCTTTCACAAGTTCAAAACAGGTGGTAAACATAATGCTGTCTCTTTTGTTTTTTAGGCCATGCAAGGCGATGCATCTCAGTGTCTTCATCACTGGCAGGTAACAACCATGCTTTTTTTTTAAATTTTCACATCTAGACCATGTTTTAGGTCTACATTCTTAAATGGGGAGCTGTTCAAAGTTTATCAATCAAAGTTTATTTATATAGCCCTAAATCACGAGTGTCTCAAAGGGCTGCACAAACATCAGGGCAAGAAAAAACTCAACCCAATGGGATAGAATGAGAAACATTGGAGGGGACCGCAGATGTGGGGACCACCCTTGGGCAACCGGTGCAATGGATGTTGAGTGGATCTAGTTAATAGTGTGAGAGTCCAGTCCATAATGGGGCCAGCAAGGGTCATCTTGAGTGGAGACAAGTCAGCAGCGCAGAGACTTCTCCAACTGATGCACAGATGACTGGTCTGCCCCGGGTCCTGACTTTGAACAGCTAGTTCATCATCTGTTAAATTTGCAGATACAATTAATGTAGCTCTGGCCGCCATACGTCTGACAATATTTGATCTATTTGTGTGTTTGTCGCCCCCACCACCATTCAGCTCGAACACACGTCAGCTACGAGCTCAAGGACGATGTGGCGGTTATCCGACTCAACGATCCAGCATCCAAAGTGAGTTTGCATTCGTGACTGAGACTAATGCCAGAGGGTTTGCGACAGTCTCGTCTTGCACGTCCGTCTCACAGTGACATGCAAGACATGATTATTCACGTTTATGTTTGTGTATGTAGGTGAACACACTGTCTGTGCAAATGCAGTCTGAGTTGAAAGAAGTAATGGGTGAGATCTGGTCCAATGGAGCTGTAAAAAGTGCCGTCCTCATCTCCAGCAAGCCTGGCTGCTTCATTGCTGGAGCGGATATCAAGTAAGATGTGGTTTTACAGTACTCTGTCCAGTGTAGGTTTGTCAAAAGTATCGATACCAATGCGCAAAAGATACATCGATAACTGCCTTTTTCAGTACCGAATTAGGCCTGGGCAATATGGCCTGAAAATTAAATCTATAATTTTTTCACAACAAATTCGATTTACTATTTTGTTAGATTTTTTGTCACCCTTCTTTTTAAAGAAACCAATGAATACAATAACAAGTTTCACTTCTATTTGATCAAAAATTAGTAGTTTGAAATGGCACTGCATACACTGCGTCTCACTCTTAGCAAAATTCAAATATTTATAGAGTTGGTTCTTCTTAAAACAGATATCAATTGGACTTTGTATAAATTAGTTTTCAAAAGTTTAAAGAGATGAAATTTAGCTATTGTAGATAAGTCTGGCATATTTACTGTGATGCTTCTGCTATTATGTTGATCAATACGCATTGTTTCTAGAATAAAATAAAGATATTCATTATAGAGCTTCCTATGGGAGGCGAAACATTTGCCTTGAATAAAACACATCTGCAAATAAGAAAGTAGCATAAAGAGGTCTCTATAGTTTAGTAAGTGGATAAATGCAGGCTTTTCCATTGTTTGTACATATTTGACCGCTTTGGTGATGGTTTTCCATTGTGCTTCTTTCTCATCATACATGGTACCTTTTGTAAATCATTTTCCCACAGTGAGCTTCTTTTTAGCAGGAGTTTGTTTGTTATATTCTTTTTTGTCTTGTGATTTAGCATTTTTTGTTGCGTTTCTTTGCATTTCCCGCACTCTGCTGAATGCTTCGGTTTCAGATGCTGGAATAAGTTTGTTGTGCTGCTGCCTTTTTTAAACAAACTTTGCAGCGTGCAGTCACTGGTTCCACGCCTGTTGCCGCAAAACCAAACCACTGACGACACTATTACTTTCTTTGGAACAAAGGTCTCGCTTTTGTTTGCGTTAGCATTAATCATGTTGTTCTATGTGTGTGTGAATTTCCGCCAAGGAAATGAGGAGGACGGAAGCTTAAGGGCAATGTATGCCTGAGCATGTAGATTTTTTTGTTTGTTAAATCGTCTACAGCAAAAAACTTGAATTTATTAATGAAATCGATTTATCCCCCAGGCCTATATCGAATACAGTACAACACTTTTTCTTCAGCAAGCCACATCAATTTTCGGCATGTGAGCACTGACTTAGTGCCAAAGAAGGACGCCCCGTGTCTGTAAAAAAATATACAGGGTTAATATATTTACTTATTCGTCATGGAAGCCTGTCACAAATGCAGATTTGGTGCTTCGGTTCGCCCCTGCTTGTTCATAAACAAACAATAATGGCAGTGTAGCATAACTGTAGGTGTGGTCTAACTCTGCTTCACAACACATCTCATACGTGCCTGGTTTGCCAGAGAATAAGACGTAGCAGAAATGATCTATGATGCACTTTAGCTACTTTGTCGCTATATTTAGTGAGCAGAGGTACCTTATTAAAAGTGAAAGAGTGTATCTTGCATCATGTATTTATTCAGTAATCAACTACAAGTGGGCATGAAAGTATTTTCCACGCGAGGCAGAGCGGCGATCCGCCACCACAAGTCCAGGGAGTGTACATTAGGGCAGTGTTTTTCAACCTTTTTTGAGCCAAGGCGCATAGAAAAAATGCGGAGGCACACCACCAGCAGAAAACATTAAAAATGAAACTCAGCAGCCGATATTGAAAGTAAAAAGTTGTTCCCGCAAGTGTTGGATATGAATTCAAACCATAACTAAGCATGCATCACTATAGCTCTTGTCTCAAAGTACTGTCACGACCTGTCGCATCACGCCGCAACTTATTTAGAGTTTTTTTTTGTTTTCCTGTGTGTATTGTTTTAGTTCTTGTCTTTTGGTGGCTTTTCCTGTTTTGTTGGTATTTTCCTGTAGCAGTTTCATTTCTTCCCTGAGCGCTATTCCCCATACCTGCTTTGTTTTAGCAATCAAGAATATTTAAGTTGTTGCTTCCGTTCTTTGTGGGGACATTGTTGATTGTCATTTCATGTTTGGATGTACTTTGTGGGGCATTGTTGATTGTCATGTCATGTTCGGATGTACTTTGTGGACGGACGCCTTCTCTGCTCCACACGCTGTAAGTCTTTGCTGTCGTCCAGCATTCTGTTTTTGTTTACTTTGTAGCCAGTTCATTTTTAGTTTCATTCTGCATAGCCATTCTTAAGCTTCAATGCCTTTTCTTAGCGGCACTCGCCTTCTGTTTGTTTTTGGTTTAAGCGTTAGATACTTTTTGACCTGCACGCTGCCTCCCGCTGTTGTCTGCATATTGTGATCACGACAAAGCAATTAGCTACCTGCTGCCACCTACTGGGATGGAAGAGTCTTACACAGTTACTTTGCCAAGCTCTAGACAGCACAGACACTCAACAATGGCACATTATTTGCAGATTATAATTACTGGTTTGCAAAACATATGTTTAACCCAATTAGGTGAAATGACATAATCTCCAATGGCACACCAGACTGTATCTCACGAAACGCTAGTGTGCCGCGTCACAGGGGTTGAAAAACGCTGCATTAGGGTGCAAAAAATCTACAGAAGGGTCCAACCAGACCTTTATGACTTCCATAAGTGCAGGAAAAGGCCGCTTATAGACACTCTTCTGTCATTTGGCAACACTTTGATCACCACTTATTGTACCAGGAAGGCAACGTGTGGCCTGGGGCTATTGGCTGAACACAAATCTTTTAATGGACCTGTGGTACATTGTAGGAATAAAATAAACAAAACAAAAAAATACAGCCAAAAGGCATAACACAATGAGAAAAGGCTGAAATGTTGATACTAATAACGAATAAAGACACAAAGACTTGTCTGTCAATATGTTTTAGCCTTTTTATTATCCTATTTCATTACAGATGACGTCACACTACCACCATATTGAAAACATTATTAACAATACTGTTTGTTTTTATATACTGTATGTGAAGGCTCCACACCACTGCTGGTCTTTGTAGAATATACAATAGTTGACTATTGTTATTTATAAACATTTTTTATATACTGGGAGGTTATAGAACACAATACATTTTTCAATCCATGTATAGATACCTCTACAAAATGTGATTTATTACTATACCTGCAATCATACATACAGTTTATACATAGAAGGGAAGACTTACTACAAAAGCAATGTTCTCTTTTGTTCATTTAGAACAATGTTAAAAAAGGGGACTTGTGTTTTTAAACCTTATTTACAACAGAACATGAAGCTACTGACTTGAGTGTTTAATTTCGTGCACTGGCAGAATGGATGTGTCTTATAATGCGTACAGGTGATTACAAAAACATTAATTATCTTTCCTGGGCTCTTTAAGTGTGCATTGATTTAAAAGATTTTGTACACGTCATTTCATAATGTTAATTAACAGATGTGTTATAATGCCATCAAGTCAGTAGGATGCCACAGATGATCAAAGCTATGGTATCACGTGAAGCTGATGTCTTTCGTGAGGCAACGCCTGAATTTTGTCCAACTCCAATAGCATATTTTTCCCCGACTTTAGCGGTTCCTTTGCTCTTGTCTCCCCAGTATGATCCAGGCCTGTAAGAGCAGTGAGGAGGTTAGCCGTCTCTCCCAGGAAGGTCAGAAGATGTTTGAGAAGATTGAAAAGTCTCCCATCCCTGTTGTGGCTGCCATCAATGGCTCCTGTTTGGGTGGAGGCCTTGAGGTGCGTGTATCAAAATGACTCATAGAGTGGAAATGTCTGATTACTAAATCAATCTTTTTGTGACTTTGCTGTTAGTTTGCCATAGCCTGCCAGTATCGCATCGCTACCAAAAGTCACAAAACAATACTGGGGACACCAGAGGTCATGCTTGGTCTGCTGCCTGGAGCGGGTGGCACCCAGAGACTACCCAAAATGGTATACATACTCACACTCATGCTAATCAGTCGGCTGCCACATTCTCGCGCTGGTGGCTACTGAATTACACCAGAGTATTTTAAGGTCAAGCCTCTCACCAGGGGGCATATTAGTTGACAACATATGCAATCCCATTGTCGTGTGTGTTTGGAGGTGGGTCTCCCTGGAGCGTTCGACATGATGCTGACAGGCAGAAACATCCGGGCTGATAAAGCTAAGAAGATGGGGCTTGTGCACCAGCTTGTGGACCCTCTGGGTATGGGCTATTGTTTGTTAATTTTGTGTATGCATATGTACATAAACGGCAGTAGTGCAACCCTTTTCTAAAATAAAACCTTTTCTAATTTTCATTGTAATATTAATGATCACATGTACGTGTTACAGGACATTGTTTGAATATACAGCTCTTTTACACATCAGTCTGTATCTGGTAGCTTAAAATACATGAATAAATAAAACCATTGTCTCCTTTCATCTTGATGTAGAAAAAAAATACATACACAAATTAATTATGTTTTCTAAACTGCTTATCTGAACTTCCCATGCAAAGTTTTCAGGTTTTTAGAACTACACCAGAAATTATTCTCTCATTTGCACCCATATTTAAAGGGGAAATGCACTTTTTTTTAAAGGATTTTAGCCTATCATTCACAATCCCAGCTTGCCATGATACTTGTGGCGTCGGGGGCGTGGCTATGACGACGTCATATAATTTGCTTAACAGTCGATGCATATATGTCTTTTAAAAAGGAAAAAAACAAAACATTTGCATAAATCCATTTATCCAATGACTGTTTAGTTTGGAACAACCCACTCTATGCTCCGAATGAATGAGAAGAAAGTCACGTCCTGTCAATGAGAAAGGACGCAAAAGAATAAGGCTCCGCTTCTGCTACCGGAGTTTTTTGTTGAATCTGAAGATTTTGACCACTGATTTGCGATCACAGCCACAGGAGAGTACCCTGGCATCTTCGATCTGATTTTGGACAGTAGAGAGGCACTGTTACGCTGAAATAAGGCGAGTTGGAAGAGCCATTAGCCTCAAGCCAAAGGCGCCTTGCCGCAGTTCATAGCGGTTGCCTAGCAACCAAAAGCTACGGCGAGTTTACAGCTGTTTTAAAGTGATCCCGACGTCGCAGAGTGATATAAGTTGACAGGCTGACACCTCAAATTGATCTCTGAACGGCGCAAGATACGAAATTGTTGGAAAAAACAAGTTAAAGTGCCGCAAGTCGCCAAAGAAGCAACTGCCGTTAAGATACAAGAGGCTCTGACGTCAGCGACTGCCGTGATGCGAAAAGGTAAAGGAAAGATTGAAATCCCGAAACGTTCGGGGTCAGCTGACACAGAACACAACTGGGAACAAGATTTGAGGTTGGACACAGGACATGATGGGAATCAAGAAGCGATTACTACAAAAACTTAACGAAATGAAAGAAGAAATGAAAGAATATCTGAGAAAAGTAACAGCAGAACACCAACAAGATGTGAAAAGTCTGCAGCAAAATATAGAAAATCTGCAATCTCAGGACAACAGAAGAAATAATGAAGCCACTGAAATGAGCAAACAAATGAAGATCCTTCAAGAAGACAACAACATGCTGAGGAATATCATAGATGAAATGGATCAGGACAAACGAATGAATGATATCATCGTGACAGGGCACCGAATTAAACCAAGATCCTATGCGAAAGCTGTGAATAATGAAGGTGAACCTGATGAAATGGATATGGTCTCAGCAGAACAGCAAGTGGTCAACTTTCTGAAATCAAAGGAAATTGAAATTGACATTAATACCATCGAAACATGCATCCCACTGAACGGAAGAAACAACAACGCCACTCCAGTCGTGCTTGTGAAACTCGTAAACAGAAAATCTAAAATGGCACTGCTGAGACAGGGAAAGAAGCTGAAGGGAACAAATGTGTACATGAATGAGCATCTCACAAAACGTAATGCTGGAATCGCCAAGAAAGCACGCCACTTGAGAAAGGAGGGAAAAATCCAGGGAACTTGGAGCGCCAACTGTAAAATCTACATCAAGCTGAATGGAGGTCCAGAAGCAAGAGTTATTGTTGTCCATGACATCAAGGACCTGGACAATTTTTAAAGTTGAAACAGCTTCCACAACAACGATGATAATGGACTCTGACAGAAAACAAACACCCAGCATCGACACTACTATGTTCCAAGGGACGACTAAACAAGAGGACCTACATTCAGGATTGCATCCACCTACACTTATAGAGATTATTGAAACAACATCAAAGATTGTTGAACAAGAAAATATGGAACTAAAAAATTTCTGCAACAAAGATCACAAAAACCAGGATTTGGAAAATGATATAGATCCAGATACACATTTTTTCTCCCACATCAGTAATAGTTTTTATTGTACAGATGATCAATATAATAGCAACATTGAATGTGATAACAAATTGTCAATTATTCATTTTAATAGCAGAAGCTTGTATGCAAATTACAACAACATTAAGAACTTTTTGGAACACATCAACAAACCCTTCCAAGTGATTGCTGTCACAGAAACATGGATTGATGATAAAGGAATAGATTTTGATCTGGAAGGATATGAACTAAACTACATTAACAGAACCAACAAAAATGGAGGAGGAGTAGCTGTGTACGTGATGAAGGACCTGAACTACAAAGTGGTAAAAAACATGTCATTTGCTATAGATAATATCTTAGAATGTATAACCATTGAAATATGTCAGGAAAAAAGCAAAAACATTTTCATTAGTTGTATATGTAGATCACCTAAGTCAAGTATAGAGCAATTTGAAGAATGGATCAAAGCAACTTACATGGACAATGGTCAAAGAATAATGTTCCTATGTGGTGACTTTAATATTGACTTATTGAACCCTAACAAGCAAAAGTCTATGACTTCATTGATACAATGTACAGCATCAGTTTATATCCTAAAATCACAAAGCCAAGCAGAATCACAGCACACTGTGCCACGCTTATTGATAATATTTTTACCAATGATTCTGATAATAACACTACAAGTGGTCTACTTATAACCGACGTTAGTGATCATCTGCCAGTTTTTACAATATATGATGGAAACTACAAGAAGAACATGGAAGACAAAAGGACATTTCGAAGACTGTGCACAGAGAAGAGGATGATTGCCTTCAAAATTGAGCTACAAAAGCAAGATTGGGACAATGTGTACAATGAAAAAGAGGTTGATGAAGCATATGAACATTTCTTAAACAAGTTCATAATACTTTATGACAAACATTGTCCATGGATACAACTCAGTAATAAGCAGAGAAAGAATAATCAACCATGGATGACAAAAGGATTAAAAAATGCTTGTAAGAAGAAGAATACACTATATAGGAAATTTATAGCACAAAAAACTAAAGGCAGAAATTAAGTACAAAAAGTATAAAAACAAGTTAACAGACATAATACGATCATGTAGAAAATAATATTACAGTGAATTATTGGATAGGAACAAAAATAACATGAGAGCAACATGGGGCATCCTTAATAGCATTATCAAAAATGGCACAAAGAGGGACTACCCCCAATACTTCTTAGACGGAAATAAAAAAAATGACAACATAAAGGAAGTAGTTGAAAGCTTCAATAATTATTTTGTAAATATTGGACCAAAATTGGAAGAAAGGATTCCAGACCCAGTTTCAATCGAGGACTATAATGATACCATAGAGCGAAATCCCAACTCCATGTTCCTCAGTAATGTGACACAGGAGGAAATAGTTACAATCGTGAAAAAATGTAAATCTAAGACTTCAACTGATTGTAACAGAATTGATATGGAAACGGTAAAAAAGGTTATAGAAGAGATCTCAGGACCATTAATGTATATTAGTAACCTATCATTTCAAACAGGTACTTTTCCAAACAAAATGAAAATAGCTAAAGTTGCACCAATTTATAAGACTGGAGACAAACATCAATTTACAAATTATAGACCTGTTTCTTTACTTCCACAATTTTCTAAAATCATTGAAAAACTGTTCAATAACAGATTAGAGAGTTTCATAAATAAAAATAGAATACTCAAAGAGAACCAATATGGATACAGAGCTAATGTTTCAACTTCAATGGCTTTAATTGAAATTACAGAAGAAATTACCAATGCAATAGACAGTAAAAAATGTGCAGCAGCAGTGTTCATGGATCTAACTAAAGCATTTGACACTATTAATCACAATATTTTAATTAAAAAACTAGAACGATATGGCATCAGAGGGTTAGTCTTATACTGGATAAGAAGTTATCTAACGAACAGGAAACAATACGTGAAGCTAGGCGAACACACGTCTACAACGCTAAATATATCCTGTGGTGTACCTCAGGGATCAATACTAGGACCTAAATTATTCAATATCTATATAAATGACATTTGTAAAGTTACAAAAGATTTAAAGTTAGTACTATTTGCGGATGATACAACAGTGTTTTGTTCAGGAGAGAACACACAGAAGTTAATACAAATAATAACAGAAGAAATTAACAAATTAAAAAGATGGTTTGACAAAAACAGACTATCGTTGAATCTCAGTAAAACTAAAATAATGCTATTTGGTAACAGTAGAAGAGAAAGTCAAACACAAATACAAATAGACGGAAAAGAAATTGAAAGAGTAAATGAAACCAAATTTCTAGGTATAATGATTGATGATAAATTGAACTGGAAATCTCACGTAAAAAATATACAACATAAAGTAGCAAGAAACACGTCAATAATGAATATAGCAAAACATGTTCTAGACAAAAAATCGCTTCATATTCTCTACTGCTCACTAGTGTTGCCATATCTGAGTTACTGTGTAGAAATATGGGGAAATAATTACAAAAGTACACTTCATTCATTAACGGTGTTACAAAAAAGATCAGTTAGAATAATACATAATGTTGGATATAGAGAACATACAAATCCTTTATTTATTGAATCAAAGATACTGAAATTCCACGACATAGTGAATTTGCAAACAGCTAAAATTATACACAAAGCAAACTATAACCTGCTACCCAAGAATATACAACAATTCTTCTCAAAAAAAGAGGAGAAATATAATCTTAGAGAAATATGTAATTGAAAACATTTGTATGCACGTACAACACTTAAAACCTTCAGTATATCAGTACGTGGAATTAAATTATGGAATGGATTAAGCAAAGCAATCAAACAATGTACTAATATGATCCACTTCAAGAAACTCTTCAAACTTAAAGTGTTTACAAAGTACAAAGAAGAAGAACCATGATAAACATTCTGAATTTAATTCATCCATTCTTTCACTCTCAAAATAATCTTACTTATCTCATCATATGAAATGTAACTTACTTCACCAATTATTATTTATCTATTTATTTTTATTGTGATTACTTATGGAGTACATTGTGAATAAATTGAGAACAGGAAGTGAACAAAAAAGTTTAGCAACTGTTATGTAAAAGAAAAGGTGTAGGATTAAATAAGCTCTGCTTCTTCCTACTCCTTTTCGAACAGGTTGAAAAGAGAAACTGGAAATTGTGATGTATCATGTTGTATGCTTGCATGTTCGAAATAAACTCAAACTCAAACTCAAACGTCAGCTGTTGTGAGTGTAGCTGATTTTGAACAAAAAGTGAACGCTTTTTAGCGCATATTTAGTCACTTATCTCAAAACACAAAAGTACATATTTGAATACTTTTTAAAATGTATTTTAAGGGGAAGCTGTCTTGTAGTCCTAGAGCAGGGGTGGGCAATTAATTTTTACCGGGGGCCGCATGAGCAACCCGAGCACTGCTGGAGGGCCACACCGACAATATTTCAATTAAATTTTGCTTAAATTATTTTTGATATACCGTAAGATAAAAAATAATAATATTTTCATTTAACCTAACTTATCTTTATACAAAAGCAGATGGCTTTTGATGGTTTTATTTTTAACACTTTCTTACACAACACTTCTTGATGTATAATACCATGCAAAAATTTCAATTTCTGTCACTTTATCCTGCATCCTCTTTGTTGTGAACGTAGCACGCCTGTAAGGTAAATGGCGAAGAAGGAGGAAGCGTTGCTGTTGCGGAAATGAGGAGTGAGGATAGCTGTGCGTGTGAAAAGAACGAGATAAGTTGAGCTGTGATAGTATAGCTTGCTCAATAAAAGTTTAAAAAGAGCGTCAGACTTGGTGTGCACTTCTTCTGGACTCTACAATTGATGTCAGAAGTGGGATGAAATGCCTTCCAGTTTGCCTTGCCATCAAACCTGGGAGTCTTCATTGAGGGCGGAATTCCCCCATGGCAAGCAGCGTGAGCTGCACCTGTAGACACTGCCTCTCTCTCTCTCTCTCTCTCTCTCTTTCTCTGCGGCGAGCTCCTCACGTGGCACGTACCTCTCGATGACGTAGCAGGCTGCGCACACAATTAAGCAGTGCAGTATGCGCAAAGTTTTACTTCTGCCACCAATTGTAGCGTCCAGAAGTGCACACCAAGTCTGACGCTCTTTTTAAACTTTTATTGAGCAAGCTATACTAACACAGCTCAACTTATCTCGTTCCTTCCACACGCACATATCCTCACTCCTCATTTACGCAACTCAAGAACACAACATCAACTTCAGCAGGTCGTTACACTATATTCTTTAAACACAGCAACATGTGTACCACACATTAAGCACACGGCTTTACCTTTACTTGGCAGTCCATGTCTTGTTGAAAACACGCCATTCGTCATCACCTTTTCTTTTTTTAGCGTCTCGGTGATAACCGGGCTGACCGCCCATAAATAACACTTTTCAAAATAAAAGCAGCACAGTTGTATTGCACGCACGACATAGATGTTTTTTTTAATTTATTTTGTAATTTGTGATTGCCGCTGCGCGCACGAGCATACGTCCACACGGAAGTCATACAAATAACGCTTTTCAAAACAAAAGCAGCACCGTTGTATTGCACACTCGAGATAGATACTTTTTAAAATTTATTTTGTAATTTATGATTGGCCTCACGCGGGCCGGACAGGGACGTACAAAGGGCATTCTGCGGCCCGCGGGCCGCAGAATGCCCAGGTCTGTCCTAGAGGAATTGCTACTGTCGTAAACCCACATCTGTGGGGCTGTGTGTGTGTGTCGTAGTTGGGGAAGCAGCCACCCCATCCTGAGCCAAGGTGCGGTTGAAGCGGCTGCACCTTGGTCTTACGCCGAACCTCCAGACAATCGCATGCATCTTGCTTACCGTCGATCAAAGTGTTTTGGTGGCCATATTTTCAGTGCATGACATCACTAGTCATATACTGTATATATATATATACACTACCGTTCAAAAGTTTGGGGTCACATTGAAATGTCCTTATTTTTGAAGGAAAAGCACTGTACTTTTCAATGAAGATAACTTTAAACTAGTCTTAACTTTAAAGAAATACACTCTATACATTGCTAATGTGGTAAATGACTATTCTAGCTGCAAATGTCTGGTTTTTGGTGCAATATCTACATAGGTGTATAGAGGCCCATTTCCAGCAACTATCACTCCAGTGTTCTAATGGTACAATGTGTTTGCTCATTGGCTCAGAAGGCTAATTGATGATTAGAAAACCCTTGTGCAATCATGTTCACACATCTGAAAACAGTTTGGCTTGTTACAGAAGCTACAAAACTGACCTTCCTTTGAGCAGATTGAGTTTCTGGAGCATCACATTTGCGGGGTCAATTAAACGCTCAAAATGGCCAGAAAAAGAGAACTTTCATCTGAAACTCGACAGTCTATTCTTGTTCTTAGAAATGAAGGCTATTCCACAAAATTGTTTGGGTGACCCCAAACTTTTGAACGGTAGTGTGTATATATATATATATATATATATATATATATATATATATATATATATATATATATATAAATGATAAATGATAAATGGGTTGTACTTGTATAGCGCTTTTCTACCTTCAAGGTACTCAAAGCGCTTTGACAGTATTTCCACATTTACCCATTCACACACACATTCACACACTGATGGCGGGAGCTGCCATGCAAGGCGCTAACCAGCAGCCATCAGAGGCAAAGGGTGAAGTGTCTTGCCCAAGGACACAACGGACGTGACTAGGAAGGTAGAAGGTGGGATATAGTATATATATATATATATATATATATATATATATATATATATATATATATATATATATATATATATATATATATATATATATATATATATATATATAAATATTAGGGCTGTGAATCTTTGGGTGACCCACGATTCGATTCAATATCGATTCTTAGGGTCACGATTCGATTCAAAATCGTTTTTTTTTTTTTCAATTCAACACGATTCTCAATTCAAAAACGATTTTTTCCCGATTCAAAACGATTCTCTATTCATTCAATACATAGGATTTCAGCAGGATCTACCCCAGTCTGCTAACATGCAAGCAGAGTAGTAGATTTTTGTAAAAATCTTTTATAATTGTAAAGGACAATGTATTATCAACTGATTACTATAATGTAAATTTGTTTTAACTATTAAATGAACCAAAAATATGACTTATTTTACAGTGTGTTGTCAAGCTTTTTTTTTATTTTTTTTTATAAATGTCTAATGATAATGTCAATGAGGGATTTTTAATCACTGCTATGTTGAAATTGTAACTAATATTGATACTGTTGTTGATATTATTCATTTTTGTTTCACTACTTTTGGATTGTTCTGTGTCGTGTTTGTGTCTCCTCTCAATTGCTCTGTTTATTGCAGTTCTGAGTGTTGCTGGGTCGGGTTTGGTTTTGGAATTGGATTGCATTGTTATGGTATTGCTATGTATTGTTTTGTTGGATTGATTAATAAAAATAAATAAATAAAATAAAATCGATTTTTTTCAAAATGAGAATCGATTCTGAATCGCACAACGTGAGAATCGCGATTCGAATTCGAATCAATTTTTTCCCACACCCCTAATGTGTGTATATATATATATATATATATATATATATATATATATATATATATATATATATATATATATATATATATATATATATATATATATATATATATATATATATATATATATATATCCATTCATACAAAGTATTGCTTCAATTTGTTTTCATGTAAAAGACCCTGATTTTTATGGTGTCATTTTTAAGGTGTGGTGGCTTTTATATTGCTGTGGCTCTGCACCATGATCAATTTACAGGTACGGTCAAACCCTGACATACTGTATGTCTTTCTTTTTTTATGCATTCTAATTTGTAATATACAAGGTGGCTAACAATGCAGCTAATGGGAGTATTCTATTGCAGTGGTCCCCAACCACAGGGCCGCGGCCCGGTACCGGCCCGTGGATCGATTGGTACCGGGCCGCACAAGAATAAAAAAAAAAAAAAAAAATTATTATTATTATTATTTTATTTTATTTTATTTTTTTATTAAATCAACATAAAAAACACAAGATACACTTACAATTAGTGCACCAACCCAAAAAACCTCCCTCCCCCATTTACACTCATTCACACTCATTCGCACAAAAGGGTTGTTTCTTTCTGTTATTAATATTTCTGGTTCCTACATTATATATCAATATAGATCAATACAGTCTGCAGGGATACAGTCCGTAAGCACACATGATTGTATTTTTCTATGACAAAAGAAAAAAAAAATCCCCCCTCCCGGTCCATGGTACACATTTTCAAGCAGTTACAAAAAGGTTGGGGACCACTGTTCTATTGCGTCCATAAATCTCTCTAAAACATCCAAAAACTACCAACAATACTTTATTTTCATGTCATGACCTGAATATTAACCAAGTATTAACGATATTGTTATTATAAGCGCTAACGCCGAGGCCCTACTTTTAGCGGAGCCTTGATTACAGAGAGCTATACTTATGCAGCTATTGACATACTGAGCCGGTGAGCTGCTGCATCGCCTCTGAGTTGGGGAAAGTTTGTGCTGGATTATGATTCCTGCTTCACACTTATATAGTAGAAGTTTGTGGCCATAAACAGAGAAGTTGGTCAACTTTGACATTCAACTTAGAACCAAAGATGGCGAGAAAGATACGAAAAGACGCTTGTTTGCGCCCGCCTTTTAAATTAATTTTTTTACCTGCTTTAAGATTATGATTAATTCTTCATCGAAAGGGAAAATATAAACATCCCAGCAGTCGGCATTCTAGTGAGAGCAGACAGTGTACAGTAAGTTATTTTGTTATGTTCGTAGTTTGAATTTCTTCACGCCATTGTCTGGAGCGTTGTCAGCATGTCTGCGATGTGGACGTGATTTGTATGTATATTGTCGTCAGGGAAATGGGTACATTTTATAATAACACCAGAAGAAGATGCTAAATTTGTTGCTATTTTTTATTTATTTAAAAAAGTCATTAAAAGTCTGAAAACACTTGAAAAAATCTCAACAAAGTACATTGTACAAAAACCAGCAACAATTGAAAAGATGTCAAAATGATAAAAATATATAAATGTTAATACTAATTCATAATAACATATTTGATTTAAATGTATGTATACATTTTATGAGCCATTTGAAAGAAAATCATGTCATCATAGCAAATCATGCAAATTACATGATGACGTCATGGTGACCACGCTTATAACCACACCCCCACCACCACAGGTATCTTGGCAGTTTAGGGGAAACCCTGATATATACTTACAGTATGTATATAAAACATTGATGGAAGTTTATGGATGTTTTTTTAGAGCGCTTTTTATGCAAAATAGAGTCAATCCCATTACCTCCATTGTTAGCTGACTTTTGCTCACATTTATTTACAACTTAGAATGCATAGAAAAATAAAAATATGTGTGCTTGTCTTTCATAAAGTTTGCGAATGAGAGGCAAAATTCCCTCAAAAGACTGCAGATCCCTTTCAGGAGTTGCATTCAATCAATCAATCAAATTTTATTTATATAGCACTTTTCATGCACAGGCAAGTTGCTTTGCAGCGGTAAAAAAACACACAGTAGAAAACACACACATGAACGCACAGCACTATTGACAATAACAAAACCTTGCATAGTACTAAGGATTGAGGAAAAACGCCACCTTTGAGGCATCCACACTGTAGAATAACTAAGTAATAAAATGTCATTTAAAAATATATATAACATTTTAAAATATATGTAAAAATAAAATATTATTTATAAATGATTGAAAACATAAAATGGTGAGAGTAATAGTAGCAATAACTAAAAATAAAAAACAGAATGCAAATTAACAACCTAAGAAGAAAATAAAATGATCAGTAAAGAGCTTGATTAAAAAGTGTGCCTTTTGTAGGTGATATTAAAAAAAAAATCAAAAACCAACCTTTATTTGGGTTAATACAGCATGACTCCACCTTAACTGACCGTGTCCAATCATTCCAGGTCCCGGTGTGAAGCCTGCAGAGGAAAGAACAATCGAATACCTGGAGGAAGTAGCAGTGGGCGTGGCTAGGGGAATAGCCAACAAGAAGGTTCCCCTTTCAAAAGAGAAAAGTCTCATGCAAAGTAAGCTGAGTCACTGTTGATCACAGCAGAACTGAACTGGGATTTATTTGATCATTCATCAGCAGAGTAAGGTCAATATTTAATTATTCATACAGCACAATTTTAAAAACAACCTCAAAGTGCTGCACAAATTAAAAACAGAAAGGTAAAATAATTAGAACAAAAATCACAATAAGTAGAGACAAGACTATAAATACACAGCTGAAACAAACCAACAATAAAAAGGTAAAAGCAAAATATGCAGTAGAAATTAAATAAGAAATATCAATAAAAATAGTAAAAACTCATTAATGAAAACATACAATTTTATTGCCACTGAGCCGATTTGTTTGTCAAGTTTAAAATAATTATCAATAAAAACACTAAGACTCGTTGCAGACTGTAATGGGCCAAGGGCACTGTTATTCAGGCCAGTGAAGAGATCGAGCTCACTAAAAATTACAATCTTTGTTTTTTTAGTCATTCAAACTGAGGAAATATATGGACATCCAGTCTTTTACCGAATTTAAGTAGTGTTTCTGGTAAGTCAGTTTTGGAATTATAAGGTAGATACATTCATTTGCACATCATCTGCAAAGAAATTAAATTGTATTTTATGTAAAAAAAAAAAAAAAAAAAAGATCCCTGTGGCAGCATGTAGGGGACCGCACAGATAGAGGGGCTTTTTTTGAAGTAAAATGTCCAAAGTGGACAACGAAGGACCGTCGTCTGTCAGATAACTTGGAACTTTAGGACGGTCCTTTTTAAGACAAGCACATGACTCAAGATGAGATGTTAAAAGCACTAGCACAGTGGAGCGAGTATGAACTTTGGTAGAATTAAGTCGAATTCAAGTGATTCCCATTGGACAGCAAAAAATGGTCACACATTTTGACCCTGACCTCGTGTTTGTGGGTGCACAGAGCTCCAGGACACAGTGATGGGTCTTGGTCCAGTGAAGAAAAAGATCTACAACACTGTCAGTGAGAAGGTCCAGAAACAAACTAAAGGACTTTACCCTGCTCCTGTCAAAATCATTGAGGTACTGAATGCAAAATGTAGCAAACAATTGACATAAAGAACAGGACTCACTTATTGTTTGTTTGTGTGATGTCATCAATTGAGTAGTCAGTCAAGACTGGAGTGGAGGAGGGAAGAGAAGCAGGTTATCTGGCTGAAGCCGAGGTAAGTTTGTCCTCTATTATTTCAGGCCTACTGAGTTTAAAGGGAAATAAGAGATGGCTGATAAGAATATTAATAATAGTGTTGGGTGTAGGGGCGAAGAAAAAGTAGACTATCACAGCAGGGAAAACTTAGGTTGTAATAAAATAAATCCAGAAGGGTGGATGGGAAGAGAGGAGCTGCTGGGTGCATCAAGAGACGTTCCTTAGCAGGCTAGGCCCAGAACAGCCAGTCCTGAACATAAATGTATTAAAAAAGGCAAATGAAGATATTTACACTGGAGGGTAGTGTGATGGTAGGCCATATAAGGCTTGAATACCTCTATTTTCAATGCATACATTAACTACATCTGCTATGCTTGTGCCTGATTTTGCCTGCAACACAGAACTTTGGGAAACTGGCAGTGACATCAGAGTCCAAAGCCCTGATTGGCCTTTATCAGGGTCAGGTCACTTGTAAGAAGAACCGATTTGGGACGCCACAGAAGGAAGTCAAGTAAGAGCTATAGTATACACACTGGCTAGTTCATTTATTTGGTACATTTGGAAGGTCTGTTTGTTTATTTAAAAGGACAATGCACATTAATGGATAAAAGGGACAATACACATTAATGAACACAATACCACCAAAGGTTTGCGCGTATTAAAACCTGTGCAAACTTGATAGCACATGCAAAGTTGATCTACTAAACTTGTGCGTAGAGGATTGGGTCTCTTAAGTGAGCAAAAGAAGGAGTGCAATCCATTTAGCATATCTCTTTATAAATAAACAGAATATATGCTGATTATCAGAACACCCTCGACACTGGGAGGAGCAAATGCAAATATAACTATTGAGCACGCAGTGTGATTTATCAAGACTAACTGTTCTGCGATCACTGTTTTGTGTCTATTTTAGTACATCTAGGAAGGACATGCAAACTGGCTGTTGCGCAGAAATAGCTGTGGTAAAGGAGGCGATGGCAGAGAAGCTCCATTCTATGTATTGTTGTCAACGTATATGGATTGTCAAAAATAACAATATTTGACGTATCGTCTATTCAGCAATATCATTTTATAATTTTACAGCTGCTTGGTGACTTGAGGGGCAGATTAAAACAATTTAAATAGTTGCGTTTTTGTGTCTGCTCCAGGCTTTTAAAAAAAAATGAAATGTATGAGAAAAATACTTCTCATAATAATATTTTTTTGCGTTTGTAACATTTCAGCGCATGCTCCATGCAGTTAGTGCCAGCATCTCTTATGAGTGCACCTTTTAGCACGGTAAAGAAGTCGGTTCCGTTGATGATGCACTCCAGTACTGCTTCTAAAATGCCCATAAAAAGTGGCACATGTCCGCTGCATGTTTCAAAACATAGCAAAAACATTTAAGAACATGATACGCTAAATGTACAGTAAATGGTGAAAGCTGCGTAGTACACACCAAAACTCCATTTGATTAGGGCGGTCTGCACCAGTATCAATTGTATGCGCAGT
This sequence comes from Entelurus aequoreus, assembly GCF_033978785.1. Taxonomy (NCBI): domain Eukaryota; kingdom Metazoa; phylum Chordata; class Actinopteri; order Syngnathiformes; family Syngnathidae; genus Entelurus; species Entelurus aequoreus. Next base: position 18,860,949 of record NC_084753.1, on the reverse strand, counting down.
TTTAGTAGATTACACGCAACAGGACATGCCAATTTTAAAGTTTGCACACGCTATTTAGCACGTGGTATTTGGATCTTAGTAGGTTATGTGTAAATATGACGGATGATAGCAATAGCCCAATTTCCATTGACGCAACAGCACAATATGTTAAAAATAGATCTGTTTTGGAATAGGTTATAATGTTTACATGTTTAGATTTGCTTGTAATCATGCTTTAGGTTTTACCTTGAAAGAAAGAACGGTGGTGCTCTCCCTGATTGCGATTTGCAGATTTGTTCGTCGTTGTATGGAAAAAATGTTTTGTCCAAAGTTGTTTGTTTTGTGTTGCATCTCGCAATCATCTTTAGTTCCCAAGTACTGTAGCTCTTCTTTTATGGATGTGTTCCTTAACGGGGGCGGGCGCTTGTCCATTTAATACATTTTATAAAATAAAAAGGCACTTTTGAATACTTTCAGGTTTTTATAGTGTAAAAACGTACATTTCTCTAAAGCATTACAGCGATGATGAAGAAGGTTCTGTCAAATATCTACATCTATGGTCTGTATCAAACAAATCGGCCTTTACAAAAACACCCTATTGGCCTAAGTATAAGATTGTATTCCCTAGAAAAAAAAACCGGGAAAATGTTGTCATTATTTGGGGTTTGTATTTACAGTATATACCCTCTCCGAGCATGTCACAGTTTGTAGAGGGAGTCGTCTTATATACACGGTGCGCTCAAGTTATAATGCTCACAGTCTCATACATATCTTGTATTTTACACCATTAGGTTCTGTAAATGAAGTGTTCTTTCAGTGTAGCTATGCCCAAATGTTTTCTGGGCGATGCTGTCTCTTCCTCAAATGGCCTAAATGACTATTTATTCATGTTCTGTTTGCCAGGAGTCTTGCGATTTTGGGTGCAGGTCTAATGGGTGCAGGTATCGCTCAGGTATCCATAGACAAAGGACTTCACACCATATTGAAAGACTCTGCAGTTGAGGGCATCAGCAGAGGAGAAGAGCAGGTTTACAAAGGGTAATCTTTTTTTTCAGAGCTGCACAAAGCAAAGACCAAGTTGTAAAAAGGAGAAATGCATATTCTTTTGTGATTTTATTCTCAGTTTGAACACTAAGGTGAAGAAGAGAGCACTGTCATCGTTTGAGCGGGACACGACAATGTCCAACCTCTCGGCACAGTTGGACTACACAGGCTTCTCGACCGCCGACATGGTGATAGAGGCCGTGTTTGAGGATATCGACATTAAACACAAAGTCCTCAAGGAGGTGGAGGCTGTGAGTACACTCTGATCACATCGGTTCACGCCAAAATGTATAATCATTATTTTTAACATGCGTCTTATCTTTGTTCAGGTGATCCCTCCTCACTGCGTGTTTGCCTCCAACACTTCCGCACTGCCCATAAAGGACATTGCTGCTGCAAGTAAACGGCCTGAAAAGGTCAGAATACACTTCTGTCATCATACAATATGGTGCTTAACACACATATAGGACCACCCAAAATAATATGGCCCCTTTTTTTGGGATAAAATCAAAGACACAATGACAGGACCAGTCAAAGCAACTGGTAGATAACAATAAAGTCTAGTTTATTTCTTTCAAATTGTCATTATATGGTGGCCTTCAGAGGGCCGCTTGTAACAGTAAAAATCTATGAATAGAAATGTATCATGACCACATGATGTTAAACTACACAATTGACTACGCATTTGATTATTAGATTGTTTTTACGTACAAATTGATGATAACCTGCTTTGAAATAATTAGTAAAGGAGACGAGCAGTATGGCTGTGCGATTAATAAAATTTGGATTTTGGCATAATTTGTAATCGAAGAAAAACAATTGAGCCGTGCGATATTTATTCAAATTCCTGAGCTTGTAAATGGTAAAAAAGATGATTGTTGTTATGAGTGACAAAAAGGCAATCTACCAAATTACTCACATCCATTCAGTTTCAATGAGGATGAGAATTAAAAAAGAATGAAAAAGGAAAGTCAGAGCTCTTGTTTGCTTGTTACTAATTTATTTCCGGTTGTTATTTTTAGTTAGGGGTCCTGTTATGCAAACAAACTTTTCATACATGTTTGTACAACTCATATTTGTGTATTTGGGATCCCCATAAGTCCAGAAAATTTGAAACCAAACCATTGAAGCATACTTGAGATATTTATAAAACAGTCTTGCCTTCTTCCAAACTTGCTCCAAATGAGCTGTTTGGAATTTGAGACTTAATTAACCTATTTTGCCTTAGTTACGTCAGCTTTGCGCGAGTCTGACATTTTTATCCAATTGTAGTCCATAAATCCCTTCTTTTTCTCTATTCTCATGTTATAAGGCAGACTGGCTCGTACATGCACATACATCATCCGCTGTTGCCATTTCTAATACAAAGTAGCCTATAGTTCTAACTTACCGTAATTTCCGGACTATAAGCCGCACCTGACTATAAGCCGCACCAGCTAAATTTAGGGGAAAATACAGATTGCTCCATATATAAGCCGCACCCGACTATAAGCCGCAGGGTTTTGATGTGTAATTACCGTAGTACAGTGTTTTTCAACCACTGTGCCGCGGCACACTAGTGTGCCGTGATATACAGTCTGGTGTGCCGTGGGAGAATATGTAATTTTACCTATTTGGGTAAAAATATTTTTTGCAAAGCAGTAATTATAGTCTGCAAATGATGTGTTGTTGAGTGTCTGTGCTGTCTAGAGCTGGGCAGAGTAACCGTGTAATACTCTTCCATATCAGTAGGTGGCAGCCAGTAGCTAACTGCTTTGTAGATGTCGGAAACAGCGGGAGGCAGGGTGCAGGTACAAAAGTGTGTAATGCTTTACCCAAAAATAAACAAAAGGTGAGTTCCCCTAAGAAAAGGCATTGAAGCTTAGGGATGGCTATGCAGAACAAAACTAAAACTGAACTGGCTACAAAGTAAACAAAAACAGAATGCTGGACGACAGCAAAGACTTACTGTGGAGCAGAGACGGTGTCCACAATGTACATCTGAACATGACAACAATGTTCCCACAAAGAAGGATAAAAACAACTGAAATATTCTTGATTGCTAAAACAAAGTAGATGCGGGAAATATAGCTTTAAGGAAGACATGAAACTGTTACAGGAAAATACCAAAAATAAAGAGAAAAAGCCACCAAAATAGGAGCGCAAGATAAGAACTAAAGCACTACACACAGGAAAACAGCAAAAAACTGTAAATAAGTCATGGCGTGTTGTGACAGGTGGTGACAGTACACCTACTTTGAGACAAGAGCTATATTGATGCATGCTTGGTTATGCTTTAAATTCATATCCAACAATTGCAACAACAACTTTTTACTGTCAACTGAGTTTTGTTTTTTAATGATTTCTGCTGGTGGTGTGCCTTCGGATTTTTTCAATGAAAAAAATGTGCCTTTGCTCAAAAAAGGTTGAAAAACACTGCCGTAGTATATAGGGGTTCCTGCTACCACGGAGGGGATTGTCGGGACAGAGATGACTGTTTGGGAACGCAAAGCGTCCCATTTATTAACTATAAATCATTCAATCAAACTTTCACATCTTTGACATGGCGAACAGCATTCGTGCAGAGTACAAATAATACAACGGTGCAAAGTAATACAAAGTGCTCGCCTGTACGTTATCAAAATAACCAGCCTACCGGTATATGAAAAGTCAGTCTTTAATCATTGTGTCATCGTCTTCCTCCTGCGTACTAAAACCACCGAAATACTCTTCGTCGGTGTCGGAGAAGAACAGGCCGTAAATAAGCCGCACCCTTGTATAAGCCGCAGGGACCAGAACGAGGGGAAAAAGTAGCGGCTTATAGTCCGGAAATTACGGTATATATGTCAGTAAACTCCATATGAAAGCACTTAAGACTAGAAAATGGCTGACTGGATGTAGACTTAGTCGAATGGGGCTTCTTATCCTAGAGGAAAGCTTCGGCATGTAATTAAGACCGCCCACAAAACAGCACATGCTGAAGAGACGGTCAGAAAGCGGCTTGAAGAGGGTCTGTAAAATATAATCCGTGCAAAATTTTGACCAAAGAACCACACTTACATGTTATGTAGACAACAATGAAGTGTTTTAAATGTAGGACAAAAATCATGTTATTATATTTTTAAAGTTGAGTTTTGGCAATTCTATAAATTTGCATGTTTCCAAATCATCGTGTTTATTAATCATGATTTTAGTATCAATCCAAATAATTGTGATTATTTTTGACATAATCGTCCAGCCTTAACAAGCAGATACTTAAGTTTTTAAGTGTTTTAATACAGGACTGTCATTTTTACTGCAGTTTCTTGCAGTACATACATTTTGTTTGTCAAAATGAAAAAAACGAAAGAGAAAATACTTTATTGGCGCAATTTATTTCCAGGCTTTCGCGGGCCTAGTCAAATTATGTGGCCCTCAGGAGCATAAGACGATCCATTTTTTTTTTCTTTCAGTACAGTAATAACATTATGGTTGTCTTTTATTGGAACCTAAATCAGGTGAGATATTCAACAAACTCAAAACCAGAAAGGGTATGGTTTATTTGCTTCAGACTTGCATAATAGGTTACATTAAAGAATATGGCGTGGTTACACTTGCACAATTCAACATGTCTGAAAAGGAGTAGGAAGAAGTCGAGCTCATTTAAACCTACCCTTTGTCCATATCTTTTACCAGTAATTAATTTTGTTTGTTTACATTTTTATCTTTTAAAGTTTTTTTTACACAGGTTTACATTTTTATCTTTTAAAGTTTTTTTCACTTCCTGTGTAAAGAAAACAAATGAAGGTGTTGAAAAGTTCAAACATTGAGGTTTTATTTTGCAATGCAATTCTATAACCTCTTTTTGGGGGCCACTTGACTAATTGTGTGACTTTGGGATGCAAGGTGATCGGCATGCACTACTTCTCGCCGGTGGACAAGATGCAGCTGCTGGAGATCATCACCACCGACAAGACATCAAAGGACACGCTGTCTTCGGCGGTCAGCGTGGGTCTCAAACAGGGCAAGATCGTCATTGTTGTCGGGGTAAGAGCAGTTCTTCCTGAAGTTGGCCACCAAGCAGTACAGCAGTTGTCATGGTACAATTTGGAAAAATAATCCTGCTGCATGGTCTCTCCACTTGAAACACAGGACGGCCCTGGGTTTTACACCACTCGTTGCTTGGCTCCCATGCTGGCAGAAGCTGTCCGGGTGCTTCAGGTAACGAAAGGTTTATCACAGCTCTGGCATCTCGGTGAATGTTGATGGACATGAAGAGCACTTTTTTTTATTAGAAGCAACCTCAACAGTGATCTTTTTCTATTACAGGAAGGCGTTGGTCCAAAGAAGCTCGACAGCTTGACAACCAGCTTTGGCTTTCCTGTCGGCGCGGCAACGCTTGCTGATGAAGTTGGCATCGATGTGGCAGCTCATGTGGCTGAGGTAATGTTGTCTGCACTACAGGCATCGCATGTATTAATTTGGGATGTCCAATGTGACCTACTCAGTGGCCTTGTGGTTAGAGTGTCCGCCCTGAGATCGGTAGGTTGTGAGTTCAAACCCCGGCCGAGTCATACCAAAGACTATAAAAATGGGACCCATTACCTCCCTGCTTGGCACTCAGCATCAAGCGTTGGAATTGGGGCTTAAATCACCAAAAATGATTCCCGGGCGTGGCCACTACTGCTTCCCACTGCTCCCCTCACCTCCCAGGGGGTGAACATGGGGATGGGTCAAATGCAGAAGACAAATATGTGTGTGTGACAATCATTGGTACTTTAATTTTAACTTTAATTTATATTAGTGTGGATGTGAGTGTGAATGTTGTCTGTTTATCTGTGTTGGCCCTGCGATGAGGTGGCGACTCCCGCCTTCCGCCCGAATGCAGCTGAGATATGCTCCAGCACCCCCTGCGACCCTAAAAAGGGACAAGCGGTAGAAAATGGATGGATGGATGTTATCATGAAAAGCTGAACAGCAAGTTAACATCTAAATGTCTGCCATTAAACACACAAGTTTGGTCTTGTCTTGTATTTCACTGAAGTCATTTACAACATAGTAGGCTATAGGCTACTAAAAGCTAGCAGCTACCAAAAAGCTAAGCGCACAATAGCCCATAAGCTAGACATATGTAATAAGTGTCCTTAATTGAACAATATTGCCGTCTAAAACACCACATTTGTCAATATAAACAAGTATCAAATAATTATAGTTGCATATTACTCACATAAACAAAGTATTTAAAGGCCTAATGAAACCCACTACTACCGACCACGCAGTCTGATAGTTTATATATCAATGATGAAATCTTAACATTGCAACACATGCCAATACGGCCGGGTTAACTTATAAAGTGCAATTTTAAATTTGCCGCTAAACTTCCGGTTCGAAACGCCTCTGAGGATGACGTATGCGCGTGACGTAGCCCGGGGAACACGGGTTTGGCTTCCACATTGAAGCCAATACGAAATAGCTGTTTTCATCTCATTCTGGGTGTATTCTGGACATCCGTGTTGGTGAATCTGTTGCAATTATGTTCATTGCATTATGGAGAAAGAAGCTGAGCAAGCAAAGAAGAAAGTTCTCGGTGCAAAGCGGACGTATTTTGCGAAGGAAGTCAGCAGCAACACAACACAGGCGGTGTTTCATTGTTTACATTCCCAAAAGATGCAGTCAAGATGGAAGAACTCGGATAACAGAGACTCTAACCAGGAGGACTTTTGACTTCGATACACAGACGCCTGTAGAGAACTGGGACAACACAGACTCTTACCAGGATTACTTTGATTTGGATGACAAAGACGCAGACGTGCTACCGTGAGTATGCAGCTTTGGCTTCCAAACATTTGATCGCTTGACCGTACGTGCGCGTCACGTACGTAACTTTGTTTAAATATATAAGCTTTATGAACCTTGGGTTAGGTGAACGGTCTTTTGGGCTGAGTGATTGTGTGTGTTGATCAGGTGTTTGAATTGTATTGGCGTGTTCTATGGAGCTAGGAGCTAGCAGAGGAGCTAGGAGCTAGCATAACAAACATGTAGGTGTTTTTATGCAGGATTAATTTGTGGCATATTAAATATAAGCCTGGTTGTGTTGTGGCTAATAGAGTATATATATGTCTTGTGTTTATTTACTGTTTTAGTCATTCCCAGCTGAATACCAGGTACCGTGAGTAGCAGCTGCGCTTCCAAACATTTGATCGCTTGCCAGTACGTGCGCGTCACGTACGTTACTTTGTTTAAATATATAAGCTTTATGAACCTTGGGTTAGGTGAACGGTCTTTTGGGCTGAGTGATTGTGTGTGTTGTGCAGGTGTTTGAATTGGATTGGCGGCTTATATGGAGCTAGGAGCTAGCATAGGAGCTAGGAGCTAGCATAACAAACACTGAGGTGTTTTTATGCAGGATTAATTTGTGGCATATTAAATATAAGCCTGGTTGTGTTGTGGCTAATAGATTATATATATGTCTTGTGTTTATTTACTGTTGTAGTCATTCCCAGCTGAATATCAGGTCACCCCCGGCTCTCACAGCATCTTCCCTATCTGAATAGCTTCAACTCCCCACTAGTCCTTCACTTGCACTTTACTCATCCACAAATCTTTCATCCTCGCTCAAATTAATGGGGAAATTGTCGCTTTCTCGGTCCGAATCTCTCTCACTTCATGCGGCCATCATTGTAACCAATAGGGAACTTTGCGTATATGTTCAATTGACTACGTCACGCTACTTCCGGTAGGGGCAAGCCTTTTTTTTTATCAGATACCAAAAATGCGATCTTTATCGTCGTTGTTCTATACTAAATCCTTTCAGCAAAAATATGGCAATATCGTGAAATGATCAAGTATGACACATAGAATAGATCTGCTATCCCCGTTTAAATAAAAAAAATTCATTTCAGTAGGCCTTTAAGGCAGAGGTGTTTTAGAAAGTATGCAATATCGGCTCAGTACACACCTGGTATTAACCGTACCTGTCAACCCTCCAGTTTTCTTCTGGATTACTCTCGCATTTCAGTATTTTCCCGTTTGCTTTAGCTGGCATTAAAAGCTTCAGCTTTAGGTCCATTCTACAGTCACTAAACATTTGCATAAAAATGCGGAGCAATTCGATCAAATGCACAGCGTGAGAGGGGGATAAAAATGAAGACCACGCCAGAGAAGGCGTCTCTGCCAAAAATACTCAAAATGTGTGTAAATATCTTTACAAATGGGAGGCTTTTTATCCTTACCTAAAGAAGAGCACAGTCGTACACGCTCATGCTTTTTGTAAGATTTGTGACACCAGTTTAATTATACCACTTAAAAATTTCATTTTTGTTTTCATTTAACTGTTGTGTAATGTTGACAATTTTGGTTGGGTTGGCAGACCATTTTTCTCAATGGAAATTTTACAGTAGCGAAAAGGTAGCAAACAGCGGGCTAGCCACACCCATGGTAAGTACATTTCAGCAAAGTAGGGACGTTATTTATTTTATGATTTGTTTTAATATTACATGCGTTTAAAGCCATTATGTTAAAAAAAAAACACCCAAGAGTTTATATGAAAAGTGTGAAAATATGAGCGGAGTCTGCACAGCTTGCTACTGTTGTGCCAGCACACTGAAAATATTCAGCAGTCTAGCCGCTACTGCCGGAAGGGCCACTGGACCGATATTTTACTTTGGAATTGTCCATCTGTAATGTCTATAAAAATGATGCTCATGTATAACACAAACAGTGTATGTAGCATCACAATTGTTAATGTCTACATTTTAAAACGTCTTCATTATCCCTGATGGGGCAATTTGTTTATTTGGGTGTTGCATCCCTGCATAAACACTCAGTAATAGTAAAGTCACTAGTAATAGTTCACTTTGTTGTTTCATATTTTTCTACATTTGTTTTACTGTTAGTATTATTTTATGTTCAGCCTATCCAATTTGCTTTGTTATTTACTCAGTGTGTTAACTCATCTCTAATGCATTTAGTTTTTTATTACTGAAGTTTTAAAACTGGCGGGTTTATGAATGTGCAGGACTCCATTGAAAAATACATTCTTCATCACAATGAGATTTTCCTTGATAAAAAAATTAAAACATAAAAGAAAAAAAAGAAGGTAAAAAACAATATATAAAAAAATTGTGATACTAATTAATATAGGCTGCTATAAAAAATAATCTAGATTTTTTTCCCATATCACTCAGCCCTAATTTAAAGTCTTTATAACTTTCACACACACTTATGAAAACCATATATGCTCTTAAATACTCATAAAACCTACGTCGTTTTAACATTAAAACGTAAATTTCAATGTTACATAAAAAATGTGCGATGCACTAAGACCCGCAGTAAGAGAACCGCAGTAAGCGAACCGCAGACTAGTGAGGGAACGCTGTAATAGCAGGTATATTCTTGTATGACTAATATGTATTTGATTGCAGGATCTGGGGAAAGCTTTTGGTTCTCGTTTTGGAGGCGGGAATGTGGAAGTCCTTAAGACCATGGTGGAGAAAGGCTTCAAAGGTAACAATAATGGTACCGGTAACGTACTTTCACTGACAGAAAAAGAAAGTCCTCAAGGTTCACTATTTTGCAAAAATTACATTTTAATTATAAAGTAACTTGTGCGTTTTATCTCAGTAACTCATTAGCATTAAAGCACAATAGTGTGTAGGGCTAACTAAAAGTGCTTTAAAGTGTGTAACCTCCTCAAACTTACCTAAAATTGCTGAAAATGCTAAAATATGGCCCTTTAGATTCAGAAGTTTTTAACAGGAGGCCTCCTGCGACTCCCAGAGGTCCGAAAAGGTACTGCAAGGGGGGGTCGTGAAATTTTTGGTTGATTTTTTTTCCCGTATTTTTAATACTCCCCTTAGAATTTTTCCACTAATTTAAGTGTCTTAAAATACACATTGACATTGCTCCAACACACTGTAGAGTCGTTTAAAAATGGCAGTGACTTGGCCCCCCTACTCCCTGTACCTTGCAGGTTTCATATAAAAACATGAATAAATAACTATTATATAATTGTATTTAATGTTAACATTTAAGATAGCTTGCAATTAGCGAACTAGTTGTCAACTAGCAATTAGCGAACCAGTTGTCAAGTTGATTAGCACGCCAGTTAGCTATTAGCGCTAGTTGTCAGTTCGCTATTAGCGTTAGTTGTCAGCTAGCCATCAGTGCACCAGTTGTAAGCTAGCGATTAGCACGCTAGTTGTCAGTTATCAATTAGTGCGCCGGTTGTCTGTAAGTGATTAGCGGGTCAGTTGTCAACGAGCAAAGAGTGTGCCAATAGTTAGCGATTAGCACGACAGTTGTCAGCTAGCTATTACAACAGAAGTTGTCAGCTAGCATTTAGCGCAGCAGTTGTCATCTAGCGATTAGCGCACCAGTTGTCAGCTAGTGATGAGTGCACCAATATTAAGATATAGATTAGCAAGGCAGTTGCTAGTAAGCGATTAGCCCAGCAGTTATTTGTCGCCTAGCCATTAGCGCACTAATTGTCTGATAGCGATGAGCGCGGCAGTTATTAGCTAGTGATTAGCGCATTATTTGTCGGCTAGCCATTAGCGCACTAGTTGTCTGATAGCGATTCGCACACTAGTTGACTGCTATCTGGCGATTAGCGCGACTGTTGTAAGCTAGCGATTAGCGCACCCGTTGTCAACGAGCAAAGAGTGCGCCAATAGGTAGCGATTAGCACGACAGTTGTCAGCTGGTTATTACCACAGAAGTTGTCAGCTAGCTATTACCACAGAAGTTGTCAGCTAGCAATTAGCGCAACAGTTGTCATCTAGCGATTAGCGCACCAGTTGTCAGCTAGTGATGAGTGCGCCAATATTAAGATATAGATTAGCAAGGCAGTTGCTAGTAAGCGATCAGCCCGGCAGTTGTCAGAAAGCAATTAGCGTGCCAGTTTTTCAGCAAGCGATGAGCGTGGCAGTTATTAGCTAGCGATTAGCGCATTATTTGTCGGCTAGCCATTAGCGCACTATTTGTCGGATAGCAATTCGCACACTAGTTGACTGCTATCTGGCGATTAGCGTGACTGTTGTAAGCTAGCGATTAGCGCGCCAGTTGTCAGCTAGCAGGTTTGGAGTCCTTGGCCTGAAAACGTTGAAGACCCTCCTCCACCCCGGGTTAAGGTTCTAGTGGGTGGCAGTACTTCACATTACTTACTTTTTGATATATATTTTTTAACATTTATTTACGGTATACATGTATTACACCATTGTAATTTATAAGACAACATTTTCGTATATTGTCAGCTTAGTACTCCTTTAATGCTCTGAAGGTGTTTGTCACGCTTGCAATTGTTCTCTTGTGAAGGCCGTAAATCAGGAAAAGGCTGTTTCATCTACGGCAAAGGCAAAAAAGACAAGAGTGTCAACCCCGATGCTGAAAACATCCTCAAGAAGTACCATCTCTCTGCCCTTCCCGCAGTGTAAGAGGGCATCTGGTGTAGTATTTCGCTGTTTTAGTGTGTCACTTGCAAGTCAGGTGGTGTGTATCTTCTGTTGCAGCTCATCAGACTCTGACATCCAGCATAGACTTGTGTCTCGCTTTGTGAACGAGGCCGTGCTGTGTCTCCAGGAGGGAATCCTGACCAATCCAGTAGAGGGAGACATCGGAGCTGTGTTTGGACTCGGATTTCCTCCCTGCCTGGGTGGTCCGTTAAAACACACACATACACATAAACACACGCCTTACAATAAAGGCGCGCGTCACTAATTTGGTTCTTTGTTTTGCATTAAGGTCCATTCAGGTTTGTGGACTCCTTCGGTGCCGAGCGTCTCGTCAGTACCATGCGGCGCTTTGAGGAAGTGTATGGAAACCAGTTCACGCCATGCCAGCTCTTACTGGACCACGCTAAAGATCCCAGCAAGAGGTTCCACAAGTGATGGATTTCTCAAATTTTGCCTTAAGGTAACAAAAATATTAGAAATGTCTCTCTGTATGAGTTAGCTTTATTTGTAAAAGCAGAATATTTTATACAACTCTTGAATTGGATCTAATGATACCAGTTACGCTCAATTAAACTCTGGAACCCTGAGGTTTTCAAAGTGGAACAGTAAACCTTCCTTTTAGGGAATGTAATATTTTAGGGGTGTTCCGATCCGATATTCATGTCGGATGTCTGTCTATCAGCAAAAAGTGATACCGTCTTGCATTTAAAATCTCCGATACAAGCAGTTCTGCTGCATGTTTACTTATCTATATTTATTTCAATAAGCACACAAGGTTATTTTTTCTGCTATTTTAGTCAAGTCATTTACAAAAGGTAATAAACATGGTAGGCAATAGATTACTTGGAGCTAGCAGCTACACAACAGCTTAGCACACAATAGCACACAAGCTAGACATACTGTACATAATAATTAAATAGTATTGCAGTCTTAAACAGCACATTTGTCAATATAAACAAGTATCAAATAATTTAAAATGTATACTTTTAAAATATTACTCACAGGTACAAAGAAGAAGCGTATTAGAAGGTGTTCAGTAAAAAACTTGTCCGCATCATTTAACTTACTGCATCACGAGTTTAGCATCATGAATTATTGTGGCCTATAGGTGTTGCCAAAACAAGATACCACTCCACTTCAGTTTAAAGAGAGCATAAAAAGTTGGTATGGTAAATATTAAATATGTCGTAAGTCTAAAATTTGTCATACAATGGGTCTCAGTTTTTTTGAGTGAAAAATGCGCCAAGATTGCACTACCAGCCTGATAAGTCTGAAAGAGAAAGAGATGATAGAGTATTATCTGCTCACAGATGCTACCTGGTGGTTGTTTGAGCACACTGCAGCTAGTCCCACTCATTAGAGCTTCAGTCACACACAGGATTCTCACAAGAATGAGGCAAAAATACAACCTTACCCTTCTACTGTGCTATTGTTCTCTGAGAAATGTTTGTAACGTTCCACACTAAAATGTAAAAGTCTACTATTGTTATCGACGTTGGTCAATATCTGTATCATATAGGAAGTGAAAAAGTTGAATCGAGACACCCCTAAATCATTTTTAATATCAGTTTTCTACTATCCCCAGATTGTTTAGTTGCTGACTGTAGCATTTACGTTGCCAATGATCCAAACAACTGAAGTCAGCTTAGGACAGGGGTGTCCAAAGTGTGGCCCGGGGGCCATTTGCGGCCCGCAGGTCATTTTTTTAACGGCCCCACGGCACATTTTAAAAATACGATTGAAAAAAATAGAAAAAACTTATAAAGTGGTATAAAAGAGCAAACAGGTGAAATGTGACAAGAAAATGTTGCAATGTTTACTCTAATAACACAAAGCTGCCTTGCAGGCTGTTTCTTTCTTTAAAAAATAATATGAATCAAAATCAGTGTCATTATGAATTATTGACCTATTCAAGGCTCCAATTACGTTACATTAAATATTCCACTTTGAGATATTTTTGGGGGAAAATGTTGCATATTTTGTATTTGCCATATAAAAAAACTGAGCTGTTTTTTTTAAAGAAGGGCCTAAAACGAACAAACAAAACACATAAACAACAATAAAACTTATAATTGACGGATAGATCTGAAGTTGATCTCGAGATTATTGTGTTAAAAGTAAACAGTAAAAACAATTATAATTTATTTTTTAAATTATAATTTTTTTTACTGTTCCTGTGGGATCCCCAATAATTTTAGTGTGATTTGTTTTTAAGTGTCATTGCTCAAAAAATAATAATGAATTAAAATCAATGGTGTTATGAGTTATTGCCCTTTTTAAGGCTCCCATTGTTATATAATCTCAAATATTCCACTTAACATTTTTATTGGGTGAAAATATTGCATATTTTGGGCTTTTTCCATAAAAAAACAGGGTTTTCTTTGACAAAAAGAGCATACAACTTAAATCTTTAAAAACTTTATATTGACTGATAGATATACCTAGTATTGATCTAGAGATTTAAAACTTGAATAATAATAAAAATAATAATACTGAATAATGACACATTTTTAATATTTTTTTGACCAAAACCCTTTGGGGTCCCCGGGATCAAGCCTGAGTAGAGGCCTAAATGTAAAAATATTAAAATGGCCCCCGCTTGCTTTGATTTTTCAGTGTGCGGCCCTCAGTGGAAAAAGCTTGGACACCCCTGGCTTAGGAAGTTTAGGAAAATATGTTTTTTTAAAAAATGTTGTTAAATTAACCTGGTGAATAGAATTTGTTTTGTTCCAGTGAATGTTTTTTTAATTGATCAAACGCTGTGTTCATGAACCTTTTAGACACACAATGATGTCCTTGTTGCCTCCCTCCGTATGTACAGTCCAAAACAATGACATTCAATTTTGTCATCTCTTTGCGCATTTGTATTATTCAACAGTCCTGAAGATGTTAATATGTCATTTCACTCTTTGTAGCGTCACTGTGTTCAACGATGAAGTGAAATAAATGTCAACAAGTAAATTCAAGCATGATTTAATTTATTATTTATGCATGGCTAAATCAAGCATATCAACCAAAGAGTTCTGAGGTACATTTTAGAAACTATCATTTTTGAGGCAGTCAAAAAAAAATCCATGATAGCTGGGGCAAAAACTACAAACAGCAGTGTGTGTTACCCATACAGGGTATGTTAAAAATTTACAAAATAAATTGTAATTTATTTATTTATGGCGGCTGGCTTCCAATATTTTTTAAGCCACAATACCATCACAATATGGGTTTGAGGTTCCACAAATGGCTGTGAAATACAACTTAGGTTCATTATAAACCAGAATCGTGTAGAAAGATCAACCAAACTCAGCCATTCAGTAAATGTATTGACCCAAATTTAAGAAACTATTAAAAAAAAGTCTGGAAAAAGAGGTCTAGAGATTTTTACATGCAAACCAACAGGTGGCGCCGAAATTAATTCTCCGTAAAGGAGTCAGAGCTTTTCTTCCTGTCACTTGCACACACCAGTGGGCAGGTTTGCAAACAACATAATAATAATTTTTTGACTGCAAAAAAAAAAAAAAAGGTGTTGTCTTATATTTAGGTCAATATAGTACTTTGTTGCCGTCTTGTAGCGTAACTAACGAAGACCCAACTAGACATCCTCAGAAAGTCAGGCCATTTGTAAGTAAACTTCTTCCAGTCTGGAGTCTGAGACAGGAAGTAGTCTGGATACGACAGCCAATGAGGGGACTGAGACAGGAAGTAGTTTAGTTATGACAGCCAATGAGGCATCTGAGACAGGAAGTAGTCTGCATACGACAGCCAATGAGGGGACGGAGACAGAAAGAAGTCTAGTTTTGAGATCCAATGAGGCATCTGAAACAGGAAGTTGTCTGTATACGACAGCCAATGAGGCATCTGAGACAGGAAGTAGTCTGTATACGACAGCCAATGAGGCGTCCGAGACAGAAAGTAGTCTAGATACGACAGCCAATGAGGCATCTGAGACAGGAAGCAGTCTGGATACGACAGCCAATGACTGGACGGAGACAGAAAGTAGTCTAAATACGACAGCCAATGAGACATCTGAGACAGGAAGTAGTCTGGATACGACAGCCAATGAGGTGTCGGATGCAGAGTGGGAGCGGTTTCATTCAAGTCTCGCAGTGGAAGGCACATTAAAGATGGCTACCAGGCACATTCTAGCCCTGTAGTACCGTTTGGTTCAGCTCTATGCTATTTTGATGTTTACAATGAAAAAAAAAAATCGTAAAACTAATCGGGTACCAGGTACAAGTCAGAGCTAGACATAGTCCAGTCCAGTGTTTGGTGACAGACAATCTTTAGATCTTGGGTCTCCATCCTTGTATGAACTGCGTGATCTTAGTGACGTGGAGTCGGCTCAAATGAAAGTCATGTGACAGGATGTCCTCGGTCAGCTGAACCAGGAGGCTGCCGTCAATCCGCTCCCTCTGGAACACGGAAACCGCCGCCTCGGACAAGCCGATGAAACGCAGACAGGCCGACACCTCCTCCAGCGACAGCGCAGACAGGTCGGCAGGGGGGCGCCAGGTGGGGTCGGTAGTTGCGAGCGCGCCTTCGGTTCCGCCTCCCTCCGCGCCTCTGGAGGAATCTGGATTGTCCGTGGGCTCGGGTGACGGGCAAGGTGACTGACGGTTAAAAGGGTTCAAAGCGCCGAAAGGTGCAAAGCGACTCTGCGGGGGCGGTCTTAGTTGCCCGGTGGCGAAGGAGTCCACCCACGGCTCTGCCCAGGTGGCTTGTGCTGTCTGAGGGATGGCTGCGGCGTCCGCGGGGACTGTTGAGACCGGGTCAGGATTGGTAGTGTTGGGGGCGGGGCAATCCGCCCAGGAACATGGATAGCAGTAGAGGGAAGCGTCTGGGGAGGGCAAGCAGCTTGGACCAAGCAAAACAAACACAAGTCACATTATTAGCACCTAGCTAATCAATCCAACTAATCTGCATGACTCAAAATAAACTCTATATTATGAGTTGGTATAGAAAATGTCACAGTGGTCCCTGTCAGATCCAACCAAAACATGCAGGTCTCACTCTCTAGCTAACTCTAGCTATTAGATGGATAAGTAGACAAGACAAAACATTGTTTTTCTAACCACGGTAATGAAGAAAGGGAGTGTGAAAGGCAGCGCTGTGAAGAAGCCGATGATATTCATTGAATTAAAGAAATAATCCAAAAAACATAACTGAGTTGTGCAATTAGCGAAGCAGCATTACCCTAGCAAGCGCTGTCGATAAAGGCTATAGTAACCTAGCTAAGCACTAAAGTATTTTTTTAAACGGCAAATATTTGCCTATGAAAATCTGGAGAAGCAGCTTAAAGTAGATATGGTACTCTACAAGGTTAATGACGTACATTATTATTACTACGGTTGTGGGAAAAAATCGATTCGAATTCGAATCGCGATTCTCACGTTGTGCGATTCAGAATCGATTCTCATTTTTAAAAAATCGATTTTTAAAATTTTTTTTTTTTTTTACATTTATTTATTTATTTTTATTTTTTTATCAATCAATCCAACAAAACAATACACAGCAATACCATAAGAATGCAATCCAATTCCAAAACCAAACCCGACCCAGCAACACTCAGAACTGCAATAAACAGAGCAATTGAGAGGAGACACAAACACGACACAGGACAAACCAAAAGTAGTGAAACAAAAATGAATATTATCAACAACAGTATCAATATTAGTTACAATTTCAACATAGCAGTGATTAAAAATCCCTCATTGACATTATCACTAGACATTTATAAAAAATAGTGTCACAGTGGCTTACACCTGCATCACATCTCATAAGCTTGACAACACACTGTGTCCAATATTTTCACAAAGATAATAAAATAAGTCATATTTTTGGTTCATTTAATAGTTGAAACAAATTTACATTATTGCAATCAGTTGATAAAACATTGTCTTTTACAATTATAAAAGCTTTTTCCAAAAATGTACTACCGGTACTCTGCTTGTATGTCAGCAGACTGGGGTAGATCCTGCTGAAATCCTATGTATTGAATAGAGAATCGTTTTGAATCGGGGAAAAAAAATCGTTTTTGAATCTAAAATCATGTTGAATTGAAAAAAAAATCGATTTTGAATCGAATCGTGGGACACCCAAAGATTCACAGCCCTAATTATTACATTACTCCATAAAACTACTGTAGTTGTTTGTACTACATTCTATTGTTTTGATGATAAAACAATTGTTTTCCAGAATTATTCTTTAAAAACGTGTCACTTGTAAAATTGGGCTGTTTTTGGAGATCTTATAACTTATAATTATTGATATCTAAAAGTAGTCTTCTAAAATTATTATTTTTTGAAACCATGGTACATGTTAAATGGTGCTGTTTTTGGGGAGCCATGAAAGTGTCCAAAATGTGTCCTTCTGTTGATCCGCAGCATATTGTTGAAATAAAAACAAAATACAACAGTAAAATGTAGGAAAAACAAAAGCAAAAAGATGTCTTTTTGATATTAAAAACTAATAATATGCTTTGTCACCTATAATTAGATACCAAATATTTGTATAAAAGGTTATTATGTAATGTATTGTTGACAAAGAAACAGATAATTATTATTATTATTATCACTAAATCTGAGTGATGGGGCAGAACATTATAAGCTTTTTGCTTCTTCCTGCCCCTTTTAGGAAACACACAGTTTATTTTTCTTTCTTTCTATTTTCCTTTCAGATTTACGATTGTTTTTTCAAATGACAATATTTTATTGCCGTTTTTATGTGTGTAAATTATTTAATAAAATTTCCATCAATGCTCTTTAAATATGTGTTTTTATCTTCTTTTTTTTTTACAAAATAAAAACGGTATCAAAATGGCCCCCTCATGCTTGACTTTCACTAAGCAGCCCTTGGTGGAAAAAACACCTTTGGATTAGAACATCCATCCATCCATTTTCTACCACTTGTCCCTTTCGGGGTGGCGGTGGGTGCTGGAGCCTATCCCAGCTGCATTCGGGCGGAAGGCGGGGTACACCCTGGACAAGTCGCACTTCATCACAGGGCCAATACAGATAGACAGACAATATTCACACTCACATTCACACACTAGGGACAATTTTAGTGTTGCCTATCCCCAGGTGCATGTCTTTGGAGTAGAACATAATTTAATTTCAACTGAGAACTTTGACTTGTGATACGAGTATTTTAGAATATGAGCTCCCTCACAGAACCAATTAAATCAAGGTACATACCTGTACATGACGCATTGTAAGGTTTTTCTTTGATCGTGTGATAAATACCAATATTAAAAACTTAGTGCTCTCAAATATTGATATTTTTATTAGATTAATCACACTTTTTGAATGTTTGATTAATACCATACCATACCAACTTTATTTATAAAGCCCTTTAAAATAATGGTGAATAATCACAGTTGACAACATTTTCGATGTTACTATTATACTAGTAGTGTTTTTGCTACCAGCTGCCTTAAACATGTTTTGCTTTTACATTATAACTTGTTGCGCTTTAACAGGAGAATTAATCATTTATGCAACTTTCCTTGGTTTTATCTAAAGTCATGTCGGGTTGTATTTAAAGCGAAATTTGCTCATCACTGACTGTAAAACAACACACGCCGGGCCGCCTTTCAGGTAACCATGCACTGCTAAGCCAAAGGAGCATGTATAGTCAAAATAATAGGCATGAGTATTGTGCGTTTATACATGATCAATACCATAACTTTTTTGATTACGTAATCGCATGCGTTAATTTTGACAGCCTTACTATGCATATATAATCTATTTGTGAGTATGCTGTTCTTTATAATGGATATTTTGTAAACAATATTATATACTATGTGGCCACAGTTTTGAATATATATTATTTGGTGAAAATACACACAATACTAAAATTGGAGCAAGAATGAATAGATTATCATATCTTTTGAGAATATATCCCATTCAGAGGTGGGTAGTAACCCGCTACATTGACTTTGTTACATTTACTTAAGCAACATTTTGAAAAATTGCACTTGTCAGAGTAGTTTTAATGCCACATACTTTTACTGAGTATTTTTGTTAGAAAGAAATGCAACTTTTACTCTTACATTTAATTTTATTCTGATCGCTACATTTATTTACATCATTAGTACGTAGCCTTGTTATAACATAAGTGACCGTAATAAAGTGCATCTTTGGTAGTACATGCTGTATAGCAGGGGTGTCAAATGTACGGACGGTTTTATCCAACCCGGATGAGTTTGCTAAGTATAAAAATGAGCCGAAATTTTTGAATGGAATAGACTGCTGTTCTAAATGTGTCCACTAGATGTCGCAATATCAATTCTTTGTATCTTTGTAGATGATGCTACATTTAAAAAAAATAACCACATGATGTTAGTGCACAAGTGGAGGAAAATGAGCAAACTACATAAATAACATCCTATAATTTGATTTTGATATATTATTTTTTTATCTTGATGGATTGAAAATTAACACCAATAAGTTGAATGATGAACATTATCCCATAATTTATTCAGAAAATATAAATAACGACAAATAAAGATAGAATACTATTAACCGCAACATATAAGTGTAAAAAGACCTCAACAACATTATGATTTGTACATTTTCAGAATGTGCTTGTTCTATTTTTAAAGAAAGAAAACAATCTGAAGTTGTCTTTATTTTTAAGTTATCGAGCCGTGATTTTACCAGTCCGGGCCACTTGGGAGTAGATGTTTCTGCATGTGGCCCCCCATCTAAAATGAGTTTGACACCCCTGCTGTATAGTATGGCTACACTAACACACACGCACACACACACACACACACACACACACACACACACACACACACACACACACACACACACACACACACACACACACACACACACACACACACACACACACACACACACACACACACACACCCCAACAACAGTTGTAGTGCAAGTATCATTAAAAAAAATAGCTACTAAATAAATGAGAAGTTACTTACCATTTACTCAGTACCTGAGTAGTTTTTTCACTAAATAAGTAATTATTTGGATGACTACTTTTTACTTTTACTAGTCATATTACTCTAAAGTAAGTACAGTATATGATATGCTTGTTGTAAAAATACTTTTTGTTTGTAAAGATAGTTACACGTTACTAATGTGGGTGCGAATGAAGTGAGTGTACCTGTCCTGCAGCCCTGAGGAGTAGAAGGAGAAGTTAGGTCTGGGGGAGGTGAAGGCCTTCTGAAAGCGTGGGGGGAGAGGAGGGCTGGGGGCGGGACTGGGCACGGAACCCACCTTAGAGCAGCGAGGCGGCACTGGGGGAGCGATCAAGTAGCGACATTCCTCTCTCACCTACATAGTCTCACACACACAGAAAAGAGAGCATCAGCAACACAAAAAGGTTGAGTGTGTGTGTGTACTGTTGCCCTATGTTCCGCTTGGTAAATGTCAAACTTGGGTGACCTTTACACTTCCGACAAAATACTTGACAGGGCTGTGGATATGGCAGACGAAATATCAGGAATTAGGAACACCTTGTGTGTCAGGCTATATTTCAGCTCCCATTTTGGTTCTGCTCTAAGCCGCCTTTAAACAAAACAAGCCTTTTAATTCAACCATACAAACATCCACGATTACTTATAAACAATTTTACGCAATTTTTTATTCAAAGTTACTACTCATTATCAAACTAACCTCTGCACCATTAAATCTTTTTTTGGGGGAAGAGGGGTACTAATTAAAAAATAAAACATTTTTCACTGCTTCTAAATTGAGGTGTCAAATGAGACAACATTAAATAAATACAAGACGTAGTAAATGGATGGATGGATGGATCTTTAAATAATTACTTAATATTTTGATTAGTATTTGAATGAAATACATACGTGTTATTAATTTAATGTAATCATTAATTAATTTAAATATTTAATTAACAATAATTAAATAATATAGAATTAATATTTAATTCCAATATCTAAATCATTGATTTCATTGTTTACATGTTTAAAAAATTAAATGTCTCAATCTTTGAATAATTACTTAAATGTATGATTAATTGTAAAATTAATTAAATACATAAATGTGTTAATTTAATTATTTCAATATCTAATTATTAATAAATGAACACTAAATAAATAATATAGAATTCATAATTAATGTATACATTTATATAAGTGGGTTCATTGTTTACAAATATAAAAAATTACTTAAATGTGTGATTAATTATATCAATTAAATACATAACTGTGTTATTGATTCAACGTATTTATTTATTTCAAAATGTAATTAATATTGAATAACAGTTAAACAAATAATATAGTTATTTAATTATTTGATTTCATGGTTTACATATTTAATATACTTAAATGTTTCAATAATTAATCTTTAAAGAAATACTCAAATATAATATGAATTAAATACATACATTTAATGTAATTATTTAGATATTTCAATATTTAATTTATATTAAATAAACAATATACAATAATATAGAATTTATATTATTTTAATAACTTTAATAATTTATTTGTTTACATCTTAAATGTGTCCATCCATCCATACATTTTCTACCGCTTGTCCCTTTCGGGGTCGCGGGGGGTGCTGAAGCCTATCTCAGCTGCATTCATTAATTATAATTGGTATTAAATGCATAAATGTGTTGAATGTGTCAATTTATTTTATGTAAGAGTAAAATATATATTAAAAGTACATAAATGTAATCAATTTTTTCAATACTTGAGTTTTTCATGAATTAATGATTTATTTCATGAACCTGTGTGTATCATGCGCATCGTGAATGTATGTACTGTCAAACTCAGCCATCAAAGTCAGTTAGCGAATCTAACAGGAATCTAGTTCAATGGTTGCTTTTAGGGATGTCCGATAATATCGGACCGCCGATATTATCGGCCGATAAATGCGTTAAAAAGTAATATCGGAAATTATCGGTTTCAAGATTATCGGTATCGGTTTCCAAAAGTAAAATTTGTGACTTTCTAAAACTCCGCTGTGTACACGGACGCAGGAAGATATACAAAGCGCCAATTAATCCTTGAAGGCGCTGCCTTTGCGTACTGGCCCAGCCACATACTATCTACGGCTTGACACACGCACCAGCGAATGCAAGCATACTTGATCAACAGCCATACAGGTCACACTGAGGGTGACCGTATAAACAAATTAAACACTGTTACAAATATGCGCCACACTGTGAACCCACACCAAACAAGAATGACAAACACATTTCGGGAGAACATCCGCACCGTAACACAACATAAACACAACAGAACAAATACCCAGAACCCCTTGCAGATGCTTGTTTTCATTTAGAAAAATCTACCTCTCACACATGATGACAAGGAGAAAAAGAATTAGCCCACTCTTTGAGCTTCATCTGTTGCACAAATAGACTAATAGTTTGGACTGAGTGAAGCTGTTTTATTTATGTTTTGTGCCTTTTTTCCCCACGCACTTTAAATGATTGCTGTGTTTTCTACTAGTCTAGACTGAAGCAGTTTTATTAATGTTCATGCACTTTAAAGGATTGTTTTTGTAGATGTTGTTTTGAGGCATGTTTAAAATAAAAAAAAATGCACTTTGTGAAAGTCAAAGTACAGTGTTTCCCATCATTGTAGTGGGTATCAGGATTATTTCAGGGAGAGCATGTCCCACATTACAAGCTGCTGTTTTGAGGCATGTTAAAAAAATAATGCACTTTGTGACTTCAATAATAAATATGGCAGTGCCATGTTGGCACTTTTTTCCATAACTTGAGTTGATTTATTTTGGAAAACCTTGTTACATTGTTTAATGCATCCAGCGGGGCATCACAACAAAATTAGGCATAATAATGTGTTAATTCCACGACTGTATATATCGGTATCGGTAATTAAGAGTTGGACAATATCGGAATATCAGATATCGGCAAAAAAGCCATTATCGGACATCCCTAGTTGCTTTGGTCTGAAGCCTGGAACTTTGGAAAACATGGCAGCTCAGGAGGATATACTCTTTACTTTTTGGGGAGTCCAGTGAGTTGAGCTCATACTTGCACCGTTTGGAGTGGCTTAATAATTAACATTTGCAGTTTGTCATAGATATCCTATGATATTTCTTTATGACGTTATTAATGACATCAGCTAGTCTCGGCGTATTTCGCTAACTGTTTAGACATTTGCCCATGTAAGTGCTGTTAGTTGACATTTGTCACGTTTCACAGCTGGCAATAGTGATTATGGATTATTAACATAGCAATATAACCAGGCACAACATTAATATTATAATTTATATTATTAACCTATCTAATGCACATATGTCTTCTGTTGTTATAATAATCAGTTTTGTGTTTATCTAATTTTTAATGAGTTATTGTGTTTTTTAGTTCGATAATATTCCAGCCTTTATTTTAAGCAGTGTAGCGAAGCCTGCTTCTTTTTTTTTTTTTTCTCTCATAAAATTGTCCTCTAAAGTGGTGGCCGTATAAACAAAACCTTTAGGTAAAGTAACATTTTTATGAGTTCATAAAATCATATGTAGAACATATTTTTATTGGGATCATATCTCCTGCCAGTTTTCGCTGTCCTTTTTTTTTGCCTTGTGTGGCCTTATGTTGTCAAGGAAACACAAATCCAATAATGGATACGTTTTATATTAATCAAATAGTGTGTGTACAATACGAGTATTGCAGTATGTATTTTACCTACAGCTATTATTTATATTCACAAAAGCAGATGTTAATTAAATGTTTGTCAACATAGTACTTTAAAATCAGTAGGTTTTGAATAATTAACTCACAGCATCAGACTTTGGAGGAACAGGAGGCGGAGCAGCCACTGTTGTCACCATGGTACCAAGGGAACCGTCCAGCGAGGACGCAGAACGGAAGGAAATAAGGTTTGCCTCCTTTCCTATGCCCTCTGCGTTCTGATTGGTCCAAAGTTCCTCATAGGGGATCTCCTCAGTGGTCCTCATTTCATCCTCAGTCCACTCAGGGGTCACGTACTCCCTTTCCTCACCTGGCCCCTCCCCCAGCTGAACTCCAAGAGAGTCCGTGCAGCGTTGTGATAGACTGTCCGAAACCCCGCCCCCGTATCCGCACATGGACAGCTGCTGCAGCGCTGGCGCCAACGAGTCCTGCGCCGTCACGCACGTGCGCGAGCGCCGTGGGCTCACACACTCCTCCGTCATGCACTCCAACTCCGGACGGGTTTCCCTCACGGCACGGGAGTAGGTGTCGGTGTCGAAGGCGTACCGCAAGAAGAGGCTCTCCAGCGCCGCCGTGTGCGCGGACGCCTCGGCCACGTTGAAGCGCGGCATGCAGCGCAGCAGCAGGAAGTGAGAGGGCGACACTTCCTGTTGGCGGAGGACCATGCAGAGCACGACCGTCTTGCTGACGATGTTGAGCAGCTTGTAGCGGTGGCCTTCTCGTACGGCGTGGCGGTCGTAAGGGTTTCGCGGCGGGCGTGACGGCACGGACACATTGACGGGGAGGCGGACCCTCTCGATGATGCTGCGGACCGTATGCTCTCCACCCAGCATGCCTTGCTCCAAAGGGGAGCGGGTGCAAAAGCGTCCACGGCAGGCAAAAGGCAGGCTGACGCTCTGATTGGTGCGATGGTTCATACACACCAAGCAGGGAGTCTTACCTGCAACACAAGCAATACAAACCAACTTAAAGACACAACCAACAAAAATGCAGTTCAACTACGTTTATAATTACATATCCATCCATCCATTTTCTACCGCTTGTCCCTTTTGGGGTTGCGGGGGGTGCTGGAGCCTATCTCAGCTGCATTCGGGCGGTAGGCGGGGTACACCCTGGACAAGTCGCCACCTCATCACAGGGCCAACACAGATAGACATAGACACCATTCACACTCACATTCATTTGGAAGTGAATTATTATTACCATTTTATAAGTTATACAAATATTTGTATTTACTAAAAATACCGTAAATTCCGGACTATAAACCGCTGCTTTTTTCTTACACTTTGAACCCTGCAACTTGTAAGACGGAGTGGCTAATTTATGTATTTTTCTTTGCTGGCGGCCATAGTAAAAATAATTTTGTAAAAAAAAACAAAACAAGCAAAAACACTGAGAGGGTGTTTTATTTATGCTATGGCACCATCTTTTGGACAAATTCGCTCACTGCAGAAGCTGCAGTTTCTTTCCATTTACCGGCAATCCTTTTTTTTTTTTTTTCAACCGGAGCATCGTTCAGTCTTTTAGCCGTTCATAGTGTTTATACTCATATGGATTCTTCATTCATCATTTCAAGCATTGTGTGCAAGTTTGACAAAATAACTAAAAACTGTCTATACTTAGTACACTGTCCTATGTGTGATGTGTGTAGGAGTGTTTAAATGTATATCGTAATGTAAAGACGCTAGCGTTGTTAGCATTAGCTAATATGCTAACATGTTTACGGGTGCCTGTTAGTATTATTACCTTACAACTGCATTATTTTTGTATTGTTTCTGTTTTAAAAATTGCTCAGTAAACTCATCTAAACAACAAAGCGGAGTTATTGAGTCTGTTGAGCTGATTGGAGAACTAGCTTCCACAGCTACTGGGTCCATGACGATTACTTCTGTTTTGTTTGATCCCCCGTTTTACTGCCGTGTTACAGGCACCGTTTGGAAACAATTAAGGTATAAACATAAACATTTACAGAATATTTCTGTGTATATAGCTCATTTCACAATGTATATATTTGCGGCTTATAGTCCGGTCCGGCTAATATATGGGAAGAAAAAATATTTTGTGGGTGCGGCTTATATCCCGGTGCACTCTATAGTCCGAAAAATACAGTAATCAGGTATAAACAACAAACCAAAAGGCTATATTGACAACTACAATTCAAGTTCAATTCAATATGTTCAATAGTCATGTGTTTTTATTCCAAATAATGTTCAAAGTTCATATGAAAAGCTAAGAATAGGTTTATAGGTCCAAGGGTAAAGAAAAGTGTTTGATAGCTCCTATCGCAGTTAAGACTATTCAAAACTGCTGATTAATTTAAAAATAAAACAAAACACAATAAAAGGGAAAAAAACTGTGAAAAAACAAATGTTCCTTAGATAGTATAAATAGTAAGGTCATTTTAAGAAATGAGTCTGTAATTATAGCGGTATAGCTCGGTTGGTAGAGTGGCTGTGCCAGCAACTTGAGGGTTCCAGGTTCGATCCCCGCTTCCGCCATCCTAGTCACTGCTGTTGTGTCCTTGGGCAAGACACTTTACCCACCTGCTCCCAGTGCCACCCACACTGGTTTAAAAGTAACTTAGATATTGGGTTTCACTATGTAAAGCGCTTTGAGTCACTAGAGAAAAGCGCTATATAAATATAATTCACTTCACTTCACACAAATCTGTCATGACAGCGTTTGAATCGAGGCTGGATCAGCGATTATCTCTATGTTGTGGTCCTAAAAGGACATAATGGAGCGTTTATGCCAGGGATTGGCCCGGTTATCCTGTGATTGACTGGTGTCCCCGGCTCTCACCTAAAGTAAACTGAGATAGGCTCCGACTCCTCTGTGACTCACCCAAGGTAATGTTCGTAGTATATAATTACTTCTATTGGGGTGGGGGTGTCACCCAAAGACAATGACAATGACAGCACAGACGCTATTTTTACCCAGACGTAAACATATTGTATGTCATCCAGCAGCCAATTTTTTTTTACCCGGAAATAAACAGTTTGCAGTTCCAAATAAATCTGCCATTTTAACCGGATTTATACGTCACCATGATTTATGGCACAATATGGATTTATGGTCTCATACAAGTATAGTTTTTAATAAACTATTTTTTTTTTCCAAGAGCATCATTGTTAGATAATACTTGATGCATTATTTGACTTACCCGACCGAGCACAAGGCGGTGTAAGTAGTAGGCTATGTAATGACACTTATTTGGGTGTATTGTGTGTGGAGGGGCCTAGCTTAGATCACATGGCCAATTACACCACAGAGCCCATTTTTACCCAGAAGTAAATGTCAAGAGGTATCAAACGGTGCGTCGTGGAAGACGCCAGAGTAGGGGTGTAACGATACACAAAAATTTCGGTTCGGTACATACCTCGGTTTAGAGGTCACGGTTCGGTTCATTTTCGGTACAGTAAGAAAAAAACAAAATATACATTTTCTGGTTATTTATTTACCAACATTTGTAAACAATGGCTTTATCCTTTTAACATAACAATAACATACATATACACACAGGGTCCATTGCCAGGGTTAATGCAGTAAACATATATAAAATAAAAACTAAATAAAATAAGGCTCAGAATTGGTGTCTTAACAAAACCTTTCTACATATAAAGTGCAACATTTCCACATATAAAGTGCAACATTAAACTGCTTAAAGTTGTTGCTCAGATTAAATAAAATGACAAAACTTTTCTTTTACATGCAAAAAGTGCAACATTAAACAGTTTCAAGTCAACTCAGCCTCAGATTAACTTCCCCCCCGCCCCAGCCTTTAACCCTGGGGACTTTCACTCAATTTTCATGTTTTTTGCCAGAAAAATCTGTTCATCCACATTGTCTGCAGAAAGAGCAGACCTGCTTGCAGTTAAAATGTCTCCAGCTGTGGAAAATATCCTTTGGCTGGGCACGGAGCTAGCAGGTATGTCAAGGTAGTGCCTGGCTAACTTGGCAGTAAGAGGATATATGGGCTCATTGTTCTTCCACCATAGAAGTGGGTCAAAATCTAGTTTGTAATGCAATATGGTCTTAAATGTGCTGCTATTAAAACACCAAAGGCATTTGTTATTGCTTTAGCCCTGCCTGACTCGCTGAGGAGAGGCTGCTTGAATGCGGTGGGAGCTGTGTTTGTTCGTCTTTATCTTCGTTGAAGCGATGTTATCCATTGTTGTATCGCACCGCGAAACCGAAATGTTCCCAAATGGGGGATCTTAACGAGGCAGGAGGCTCTGGCTTTTGCATGTTGTAGTAGCCCGGTCGCTGCTAGCATGCCGTGTGTTGTGCCTCAGTGTGCATTGTTTACACAATGTGCGGTACGCTACTTAATATGTCCGTGTAGAAACTCCTTCGGTACACCTCCGAACCGAACCGATTCCCCCTTACCGAAACGGTTCAATACAAATACACGTACCGTTACACCCTTACGTCAGAGTTCGTTGTTTTTTTGAGGATGCAGACGAATGAGGTAGCAGCGTGAAGTAAAAAGGCGTATTTATTACTTAAACAGAAAAAACAAAACAGAGCAGAAGGGAAGTGCTCTGAAGGGCCAGACTATGATGACAACAAAACAAACTGCTGAAACCCAGCAAAACACTCACAGGAATTGTGGAGCAGACGGCGTCCACAAAGTGTGTGCGTACAAGAGCTTGGCATCAAAGGATCGTCAATAGTCACCAGTAAACAGAGAATAATGTCCCGACAACAAAGGTAGCAAAAGGATCAACTTAAATAGTGCTAATCACAAGCAGAAAACAGGGGAGGGGAAGAAGTGCTTGAAGACATGCGTAAAGCAGTTATGAAAAAAACACCCACACAACAGGAAGTGCCACCAAATTAAGAGCACAGGACAGGAACAAAACACAACATAAGGCACGGCTGGTTACACATGTCATATCTAGAAGCCAGGTTTTTTTGTTTTTTTTACTCGTACACACACACATCATATCCGATCTCACCATTTTTGAAGTTCCAAATAAATCTGCCATAATTTATTTGACAAAAATTACATCATGATGATCATCTTAAGGATGTATGGTCACACATTACCCTGAGTAACTTGCTGTTGACACACTACATAAGAAATGCATGGCTATGTGAGATTATAGCCAGAAATCATTCTTACTACGGTTCTAACTTTTTTTTCCCCTTAAAAGTAAGTTTGTCTGTGAGTAAATGTTCCAAATAATCAGGTAATATATTTTTTATAATGTAAATAACCGGAATTTAAAAAATGGTTACGGATATGACGTATGTTTACTTCCGGGTTAAAATAGCGTCTGTGAACGTTGAACATGTTGTCTAAGCCCCACCCCCTTTGGGTGACGTCACCCCCTCAAGAGCCACCCCCGAGTAGGTGTCACTATATACTATTGGTGAAGAAAATAAATGCATTGGGTTTCTTACTTCGGGGAGTCTTTCCCAGGCGTCTCAAGAGTGCGCTCAGTCCTGTCCTTTCCTTAGTAGGCGAGGCACACAGAAGCTCCGCCTTCCCCATGAGTGACAGCTCATCTCCCGCCTGCAGAGTGAAGCTGTACGGCTCGCTGTCCTCGCTGAACTCCCCCGAGACCACCTGCACAGTTGTACACACGACACAGTAGAACATTTGAAAAGTGAACTACTATCTCGGGCCCATTCATTAGGTACACACAATCTAATGAGATCCAATACAAGAGTGGTCTCTGCATACTGTTCCAGATATTTTACTCATCCTGTCAAGGGTCACGGGTGAGCTGGAGCCTATCCCAGTGTTCTGTGGGTGAAAGGTGATGTGCACTACATATAAACAAAACTAGCAGTCACTCACTTTTACACCTATAGACAATTTAGAGTCTCTAACTAACGCAGTCCTTCTCAAATAGTGGGTCGTTTATACTCGTATGGATTCTTCATTCATCACTCTAAGCAACGTTTGTTAAGTTTTACACAATAACTAAAACCCTTTATACTTACTAGACCATCCCATGTGTGATGTGTGTAGGAGTGTTTTCATGCATATTTGTACATGCAATCGTAATGTAATAAAGCTAGCGTCGCTAGCATTAGCTGATATGCTAACACGTTTACGAGTGTCTGTGTTAGTATTATTAACTTACAATGTCATTCTTTTTGCATTGGGTCAGTTTCACAAATTCCTCAGTAAATTCCCTAAGACGTCACCGTGGAGTTATTGAGTCTGTTTAGCTGATTGGAGAGCTGGCTTCTGCAGCGAGTGGGTCCATGACGATGACTTCTGTTTTGTTTGATCAGACGTTTTACTGCCGTGTTACAGGCACCG
The DNA here is from genome assembly GCF_033978785.1 of Entelurus aequoreus. Lineage (NCBI taxonomy): Eukaryota > Metazoa > Chordata > Actinopteri > Syngnathiformes > Syngnathidae > Entelurus > Entelurus aequoreus. The sequence goes on along the minus strand of NC_084753.1, from coordinate 18,830,592 downwards.
TTTGGAAACAATTAAGATATGTAAATAAACATTTACAAAATATTTCTGCCTAAATAACTAATTTCACAATTTATATATCTGTGGTTAATATATGGAAACTTTTTATTTTATTTTTTTAAATTTAGTGGGTGCGACTTATATCTCGGTGTGCTCTAAAGTCCGGAAAATATGGTAATCTGGTATGAACAACAAACCATAAGATTACATTGACAACTACAATTCAAGTTATATCCAATATGTTCAATAATCATGTGTTTATATTCCAATGTCCAAAGGTTATATAGGAAGGTAAAAATGGGTTTATAGGTCCAAGGGGAAACAAAAGTGTTCAATAGCTCATAAGCCTATTCAAAACTGCTAAAAAAAAAAAAAAGAAAACATTAATTGTAAAAGACAATCTCCGGCTCATAGTCCGGTGCGGCTAATATATGGGAAAATATTTTTTTCTTCTAAAATTTAGTGGGTGCGGCTTATTAAGATTAAAGATTAAAGTACCAATGATTGTCACACACACACTAGATGTGGTGAAATTTGTCCTCTGCATTTGTCCCATCCCCTTGGGGAGCAGTGGGCAGCAGCGGCGCCGCGCCTGGGAATCATTTTAGTGATTTAACCCCCAACTCCAACCCTTTGTTGCTGAGTGCCAATTATATGTCGGTGCGCGCTATAGTCCGGAAAATACGGTAGTTTTATTGCTTTGAAGAAGACGAGCTGGGCTACATCAGCACAAGGTAGCATTGAGGTAAATGGCAATAGCATTTCAGGACATTCAGCGAGCAACTCTTTGATCCCGTTAAACATACCGTATTTTCCGGACTATAAGGCGCACTTTAAATCCTTTTTTTCCCCTCAAAACTCGACAGTGCGCCTAATGTAAGGAATACGTTTGGTTGAGCTTACCCACCTCGAAGCTATTTTATTTGGTACATGGTGTAGATGGCAGTCACACATAAGATATAAGTTCAGGCTGCACTATGATGGGTCTCAAGTAAACAACACCAACATTTTAAATGTTCCATTGAAAATATAGAACATTACACACGGCGCTCAAAAATCTATCAAAGTGTTTTAGTACGACTTTGGTAAGCTATGAAGCCGCACCGCTTGAAGGATTGTCGGCGCATTAAACATACGAGTATTATTAGGTGTGTGTATAAGGTAAGACATATCTGGCGTTTTGTTTCACAATATTATGTAAAAGCAACTTTTCTTACCTTCTGGTACCTGCTGATCTGTATTTGGGATCTGTATAAGTCCTGAAAAATTGCGCGTGTCCGCCTTTGTAGTCCGTGCCGACACCGTAGTCAATAAGCTTCTTCTTTTTCTCTATTTTCTTGTTATGTGACATTCATCCTCCGCTGTTGCCATTTCTAATATAAAGTAGTGTAAAGTTCTTACTTATATCTGTCAGTGAACTCGCCATGAAAGCGCTAAAACATACCGGTGTTGTGAGTTTACATTATTCACCCAAGGAACTTTAGTTATTACAGTTCCGGTCGAGCGCTTTTTCACGGGACACATTTCCTGTGTAGTTGTTTCCGGATGAGGAGATGCTGCTCCGTTATTGGTTTTAAAGGCCTACTGAAACCCACTACTACCGACCACGCAGTCTGATAGTTTATATATTAATGAGGGGCGGCGTGGCGAAGTTGATAGAGTGGCTGGGCCAGCAATCGGAGGGTTGCTGGTTACTGGGGTTCAATCCCCACCTTCTACCATCCTAGTCACGTCCGTTGTGTCCTTGGGCAAGACACTTCACCCTTGCTCCTGATGGCTGCTGGTTAGCGCCTTGCATGGCAGCTCCCGCCATCAGTGTGTGAATGTGTGTGTGAATGGGTGAATGTGGAAATACTGTCAAAGTGCTTTGAGTACCTTGAAGGTAGAAAAGCGCTATACAAGTATAACCCATTTATCATTTATTTATTTATCAATGATGAAATCTTAACATTGCAACACATGCCAATACGGCCGGGTTAGATTAGTAAAGTGCAATTTTAAATTTCCTGCGAAATATTCTGCTGAAAACGTTTCGGTATGATGACGTTTGCGCGTGACGTCACGGATTGTGCGGACATATTGGGACAGCATTGTGGCCAGCTATTAAGTCGTCTGTTTTCATCGCAAAATTCCACAGTATTCTGGACATCTGTGTTGGTGAATCTTTTGCAATTTGTTTAATGAACAATGGAGACAGCAAAGAAGAAAGCTGTAGGTGGGATCGGTGTATTAGCGGCTGGCTACAGCAACACAACCAGGAGGACTTTGAGTTGGATAGCAGACGCGCTACCGTGAGTATGCAGCTTTGGCTTCCAAACATTTGATCGCTTGCCTGTACGTGCGTGCCGCTATGTGCATGTCACGTACGTAACTTTGGGGAAATATATGTGCTGTGTGAACTTTGGGGAGGTAAACGGTACTTTGGGCTGTGGGATTGAGTGTGTTGTGCGGGTGTTTGATTTGTATTGGCGGGTTATATGGACGGGAGGGGGGAGGTGTTTGTTATGCGGATTAATTTGTGGCATATTAAATATAAGCCTGGTTGTGTTGTGGCTAATAGAGTATATATATGTCTTGTGTTTATTTACTGTATTAGTCATTCCCAGCTGAATATCAGGTCCCACCCGCCTCTCACAGCATCTTCCCTATCTGAATCGCTTCCACTGCCCTCTAATCCTTCACTCTCCTTTTCCTCATCCACAAATCTTTCATCCTCGCTCAAATTAATGGGGTAATCGTCGCTTTCTCGGTCCGAATCGCTCTCGCTGCTGTTGGCCATGAGTGTAAACAATGTGCAGATGTGAGGCGCTCCACAACCTGTGACGTCACGCTACTTCCGGTACAGGCAAGGCTTTTTTATCAGCGACCAAAAGTTGCGAACTTTATCGTTGATGTTCTCTACTAAATCCTTTCAGCAAAAATATGGCAATATCGCGAAATGATCAAGTATGACACATATAATGGACCTGCTATCCCCGTTTAAATAAGAACATTTCATTTCAGCAGGCCTTTAAATAAAGTCTGAATGTCATTAAAACAGTTAGCTCCATCTTTTGACACTTCCACTCCCGTCCTTGCACGCTACACCGCTACAACAAAGATGACGGGGAGAATACGCTGCCGAAAGTGAGCCACATAAATAAGACCGCCCACAAAACGGCGCATCCGGAAGCGACTGTCAGAAAGCGGCTTGAATATGATCTGTAAAACAATCTATGCAACATTTTGACCAAAGAACCACCATTACATGTTATGTAGACCTCAAGGAAGTGTTTTACATTTAGAAAAAAATAATAATAATATGACTCCTTTAATGCGCCCTATATTCCGGTGCGCCTAATATATGAAAAAAGATAAAAAATAGACCATTCATCTGCAGTGCGCCTTATAATCCGGTGCGCCCTATTGTCCGGAAAATACAGTATTAGTAAATGTTCCCCATGTTCAATGAAGGACGTGTCGTCAAAATTCAACAACAAAGTTGAGGCGTCTGCAGGAAGGCAGACTTCTTGTGCTGGATCTCACTGTGCGTGTGTGTACTTAATGTTTGGGCCAGTGAGTGCATACAAAGGCCAGTGTTTAAAAGTCTGAGAGAGAAGCAACAAGGGCATGAACCTTGACGCTGAAAGTGACTGTTTCCATGACGAAGACACGGTCGGGGAACACTGCAGCCACCTCTTCCACGCTGGAGAAATACTGGACCGGATCCCTGATGTCTCGGTCTTCATCCAACAACTTGAACTTCCCTGCAGAGACAACAAGGAGGTTATCGCCATGGAGCTGAGAAAGATAAGGGATAGAAACCAGGAGGTGGGGAAGAAGGGTTTCTGACAAAAACACCATACTTTGCTTAGGGTGACAGGGGCACAAAGACGCCTCGCTGACCTCTGACCTGGCACGAGCTCTCCAGCCAATCGACAGCCGACAGGGTTGGCATGGCAACCAGTAAAGGAACCCCATTCTCACGCAGAGCAGACACACATCACCATGGAGACACTTACACACGTTCACTTCCTCATCCCCTCCTCCATTTGTAAATCTTTCACACGCCGCGATGGGAAGCAGACTAGCAACGGTTTGTTTTTCTTTCTTGTGAAAGTTACCAATAAGACGAAGGTATCGACGTTGAACTAGTTTGCTTCATTGAAATGCGGCACGGAATGCCAAAGGATCTTTCTATTTCTTATAAGAGAGATGAGAACTTTTTTTTTTTTTTTAGTCTGAGAGGCAGAGCGGAATACCAAACCTCCTGCATCCACCGCCCTACTTCAGTCTTCCCTTCTCCCACCCCCGAACTTTCCATCCAAACACCTCCCTGGGTAGAAGGACACAGAAGAAAACCAGCTTCCAAAACGCCCCCCCCTGCGTCGAGTGATAAGTGACGGATCGAGCCCGGGGCCTGAAAATGACGACAGGGGATTCCACGAAAGGAAAACACGTTACCAGGCAGTGAGCCTGTAAACATCACTAAAAACATCAAAACGGGAGGTTGTCACGATTCTACCACAAATACAAAGGGCCTGATCTAAGGTTTGCGCGTACTAAAACATGTGCAAACTTGATAGAACACGCAAAGCTGATCTACTTGCGTCTCTTTAGTGAGCCAAAAAGGAGCGCAATCCATTTAGCGTGTCTGGAAGTCTGGGCTTCCCTGCTTAGGCTGCTGCCCCCGCGACCCAACCTCGGATAAGCGGAAGAAGATGGATGGATGGATGTCTTCATGTAAATGCGGAATATACAGTCATGGTCAAAAGTTACACTTGTAAAGAACATAATGTCATGGCTGTCTTGAGTTTCCAATAATTTCTACAACTCTTATTTTTTTGTGATAGAGTGATTGGAGCACATACTTGTTGGTCACCAAAAACATTCATGAAGTTTGGTTCTTTTATGAATTTATTATGGGTCTACTGAAAATGTGAGCAAATCTGCTGGGTCAAAAGTATACATACAGCAATGTTAATATTTGCTTACATGTCCTTTGGCAAGTTTCACTGCAATAAGGCGCTTTTGGTAGCCATCCACAAGCTTCTGGTTGAATTTTTGACCACTCCTCTTGACTAAATTGGTGCAGTTCAGCTAAATTTGTTGGTTTTCTGACATGGACTTGTTTCTTCAGCATTGTCCACATGTTTAAGTCAGGACTTTGGGAAGGCCATTCTAAAACCTTAATTCTAGCCTGATTTAGCCATTCCTTTACCACTTTTGACATGTGTTTGGGGTCATTGTCCTGTTGGAACACCCAACTGTGCCCAAGACCCAACCTCCAGGCTGATGATTTTAGGTTGTCCTGAAGAATTTGGAGGTAATCCTCATTTTTCATTGTCCCATTTACTCTCTGTAAAGCACCAGTTCCATTGGCAGCAAAACAGGCCCAAAGCATAATAATAATACCACCACCATGCTTGACAGTAGGCTTGGTGTTCCTGGTATTAAAGGCCTCACCTTTTCTCCTCCAAACATATTGCTGGGTATTGTGGCCAAACAGCTCAATTTTTGTTTCATCTGACATCACATGGACAAACATAAGACCTTCTGGAGGAAAGTTCTGTGGTCAGATGAAACAAAAATTTAGCTGTTTGGCTGTTGATTACCTCCAAATTCTTCAGGACAACCTAAAATCATCAGCCCGGAGGTTGGGTCTTGGGCACAGTTGGGTGTTCCAACAGGACAATGACCCCAAACACACGTCAAAAGTGGTAAAGGAATGGCTAAATCAGGCTAGAATTAAGGTTTTAGAATGGCCTATCAAAAGTGGTAAATGAATGGCTAAATCAGGCTAGAATTAAGGTTTTAGAATGGCCTTCCCAAAGTCCTGACTTAAACATGTGGACAATGCTGAAGAAACAAGTCCATGTCAGAAAACCAACACATTTAGCTGAACTGCACCAATTTTGTCAAGAGGAGTGGTCAAAAATTCAAGCAGAAGCTTGCCAGAAGCTTGTGGATGGCTACCAAAAGCGCCTTATTGCAGTGAAACTTGCCAAGGGACATGTAAGCAAATATTAACATTGCTGTATGTATTGTATGTATGCAGATTTGGTCACATTTTCAGTAGACCCATAATAAATTCATAAAAGAACCAAACTTCATGAATGTTTTTTGTGACCAACAAGTATGTGCTCCAATCACTCTATCACAAAAAAATAAGAGTTGTAGAAATTATTGGAAACTCAAGACAGTCATAACATTATGTCCTTTACAAGTGTATGTAAACTTTTGACCACGACTGTATACTGATTGTTTGAACGCCCACAATACTGGGAGGAGAAAGTCCACATAGACGTATTTAGCACAGGCAGTGTGATTTATCAAGACTAAAACTCTTCTGCGGCCGCTGTTTTTGGTCTCTATTTAGTACGTCTAGAAAGGACGTGCGTACTGGCAGAAAAGGCTGTGAGAAAGGAGGCGATCGCCGTGCTGCTCCATCCTACGTATGCTTGTCAACTAGGGAAATAACAATATGAACATTTCATATCACGGTTATCATTATTATCGTGGTATTGTTGAGTGTGCTCAAAAAGAACATACTATGTATGGGTTGTCCCGATACCAATATTTTGGTACCAGTACCAAAATGTATTTTCATATTTTTCTAAATAAAGGGGACCACAATAAATAGCATTATTGGCTTTATTTTAACGGAAAGTTTTATGATTAATTACACATTTGTTTCTTACTGCAATCTGAAGACAAATTTGTCCTTAAATAAAATAGTGAACATACAAGACAACTTGTCTTTTAGTAGTAAGTAAGCAAACAAAGGCTCCTAATTTAGTCTGCTGTCATATGCAGTAACATATTGTGTCATTTTCCATTCTAATATTTTGTGAACATTATGAGGGACAAGCGGTTGAAAATGGATTATTAATCTATTTGTTCATTTACTGTTAATATCTGCTTATTTTCTCTTTTAACATGTTCTATCTACACTTCTGTTAAAATGCAATAAGCCCTTATTCTTCTGTTGTTTGATACTTCACATTAGTTTTGGGTGATACCACAAATTTGGGTATCGATCCGATACCAAGTAGTTACATGGTCATACACTGCTCATAAGTCCTCATGTGTAATATTAAAAACATAATACAACATAATAAAAATAAAAAAAAGATTTTGTGTTGATAAAAGATGTCGATGTAATCATCTTAATTTCCCCTCGGGGATTTTTAAAGTACTTCTGATTTGGGATGATGTTTGATAAGAAATTATCGAGTTCGAGCCTATTATCGAATCCTCTTATCGAACCGATTCCTTATCGATCCTCTTATCGAGTCCAGATAGGTTGTTGTATATGGAAAAAAACACACAATATTTGGTTTAACAAATCACTTCACATTCTCTACTGCTCGCTACTATAGTATTACCATATCTGAGTTATTGTGCAGAAATGTGGGGAAATAACTACAAATGTGCGCTACATTCGTTAACCGTGTTACAGAAAAGATCAATTAGACTGATACATAATGTTGGATATAGAGAACATACAAACACTTTATTTATTGAGTCAAAAATATTAAAGTTCGATGATTTGGTGAAATTGCAAACAGCTAAAATGATGTGGAATGAAATGATGGAATGGATTAAGTAATGAAGTTAAACATTGTACTGATATGATCCACTTTAAGAGGTTGTTCAAATGAATAGTGCTTACAAAGTACAAAGAAGAAGAATTATGAGAAATACTTTCAACCTTATTGAAAATAAGATATTCTTCATCTCAGTATATTAATAATGACTGAATTAATTAATTGCATATTACAAAACTGTTGTATACACTAATTCACAGATATTTTATTTAAAAAGGTGAGTAAATGATTTATATATTTGTCGGATCATGTTTTGTTTAGTTATGTTCTGTTAGTTTTGGACTTCCTTAGTTGTTTTGTGCACTTCGGGGGTTTGTTTTAGTCACCATGGTTACTTATGATTTTCACCTGCCTTGTGCGCGCACCTGTTGCTCATCAGAGACTCTATTTAAGCCTGCCTTTTCCGGTCACTCGTCGTGGCTTCATTGTTTGCATTTGCAACAGTTACGTTGGCATTCTGCTTTTCGAGCTCATGATTCCTGTGCTAAAGTTACCTTAGCTTCTAGTATTCCTGTGCTAAGTAAGTTTTTGCTTTAGCTTTCCTTTTGTTTCGTTCCTGTCTGTTGTAATGTGTATGATTTATGAGAAATAAATCATCTCCTACCTGCACGCTTTCGTCCGGAGCCGTCAGTTTTGCGTCCCGGGAGAACGAACCGCAGCACGCTGCAACCCACCGTGACAAATGACAGAGCTACGTGACGTCATTTCTTGTGATGTCCTACGGGGCATTTCTTGTCGGGACGGGATTCGTTCCCAGGGATTCGAATAAAGAAGCAACTCTTTTTCTTTACTATAGTGGTCTCGATAACGGGTACCGGTTCTCAAAAAGGGATTCGAGTCCTAGGACTCGGTTCTTTTCTTATCGAACAACCGGGAAAACCGGGTTCGAGCATCATCCCAACTTCTGATTCTGATTGTAGTATGGACTAGATATGCCTCTTGTACTTGGTATCGTTGCAATCCATATCTGTGTAGACCCCCCCCTCTTGTTTACACTCAGAAGCGCTAGCTTGCTGTTAGCAGTGACTGTGAGGTATTGTGTTCTCCTTCGTGTTTAATGAAGCATGCTTTGCTATTCCTCGTCCTACATGGGTTTGATATTTGTACGCAACTTACTTTGTCGCCACGGAGGCAAGGATTAGTGATTTAGAAGTAGCGATAACACTACAGAGAGACGTTAGCTGCTAACTAGCGATTAGCTAGCTATGTTTTAGAGCACTGCTTGCAGAGAAGCGCCTCAGTGTTTATAGATCCACCTTTATTGTTAGGTGTGAAGCCAAAATACGTCCATTCTTCATCTTTTGTCTTTACACTGTTTCTGCTTGCAAGTGCTGTGGGTGCGTGTGTTGACTAGCATGCGTCGTGGCTTGTGTGCCAGCATTGTCACCGTGGCGCACATCATGTCGATGAAAAATAAAAGTACCGGTATTTATCAAAAGCAGTATAGCAACCTTTTGAATTAATTAGTACCGCGGTACTTCATTAGTACCATCTTTTGACCAAGTTAATCATTCTTTAGATCAGTGGTTCTCAACCTTTTTTCAGTGATGTACCCCCTGTGAAAAATTTTTTTAATTCAAGTACCCCCTAATCAGAGCAAAGCATTTTTGGTTGAAAAAAAGAGATAAAGACGTAAAATACAGCACTATGTCATCAGTTTCTGATTTATTAAATTGTATAACAGTGCAAAATATTGCTCAATTGTAGTGGTCTTTCTTGAACTATTTGGAAAAAAAAGATATAAAAATAAGTAAAAACTTCAAATAAACAAGTGATTCAATTATAAATAAAGATTTCTACACATAGAAGTAATCATCAACTTAAAGTGCCCTCTTTGGGGATTGTAATAGAGATCCATCCGGATTCATGAACTTAATTCTAAACATTTATTCACAAAAAAAGATATATTTAACATCAATATTTATGGAACATGTCCACAAAAAATCTAGCTGTCAACACTGAATATTGCATTGTTGCATTTCTTTTCACAGTTCTTTTTGACAGACATTTTAGTGAGGGTCAAACCATCATGGCATGGGGGAAACTCTGGGTTTATGGTAATGAATGGAATAGCCTACTTGATTTGATGTTCAGTTTATGAACTTACATTCATATTTTGTTGAAGTATTATTCAATAAATATATTTATAAAGGATTTTTGAATTGTTGCTATTTTTAGAATATTTAAAAAAAAATCTCACGTACCTCTTGGCATACCTTCAAGGACCCCCAGGGGTACGTGTACCCCCATTTGAGAACCACTGCTTTAGATAACTCAAATACATGGACACACTGTTAGAAACGCCACTATTTTGCATGTTTCTCCTGTGCCACTCATAGTGTTTTACTTTTTATATTACGGGTGTCAAAAATACATTTTTGAATGAATCACGATTCTTATTTGTAACTATTCTTAATCGATGAAGAAAAAAAAAAGAAAAAAATGTGTAAATGTTTTTTGTTTTTTGTTTTAAAATCTGTCCTGTCCATCCACTCAGGCAAATCATATCGTTGATGTAGATGCCCATATCTGCTGTACAGATTTATTTTAGAAAACAGAAGTGTTGGGATTATTCCCTTGTTGCCTTATTTGTATTAAATGTTTGGGTAGAATTTTATTCAACAAAAACAGTTTTCTTTTAAGTATTTCAAAATGTATCGGAGCTGTTTATCTAGGAATGTAGTGAATTATAGAACTGGCACCCAATGTTATTAAAAAAAGTATTGATTTTAAATCGAAAATTGTTTTGAGTTGAGAATCGATTCTGAATCGAATCGTTACCCCCAAAAATCGAAAATCAAATCTTGTGGGGCCCAAAGATTCACAGCCCTATTTTATATGTTTTAATTACAGATGTCCGATAATGGCTTTTTTTGCCGATATCCGATATTCCGATATTGTCCAACTCTTAATTACCGATTCTGATATCAACCGATACAGATATATGCAGTCGTGGAATTAACACATTGTTATGCCTAATTTTGTTGTGATGCCCCGCTGGATGCATTAAACAATGTAACAAGGTGTTCAAAATAAATCAACTCAAGTTATGGAAAAAAATGCAAACATGGCACTGCCATATTTATTATTGAAGTCACAAAGTGCATTATTTTTTTTAACATGCCTCAAAACAGCAGCTTGGAATTTGGGACATGCTCTCCCTGAGAGAGCATGAGGAGGTTGAGGTGGGGGGGGGGGGGGGTTAGCGGGAGTCTATATTGTAGCGTCCCGGAAGAGTTAGTGCTGCAAGGGGTTCTGGGTATTTGTTCTGTTGTGTTTATGTTGTGTTACGGTGCGGATGTTCTCCCAAAACGTGTTTGCCATTCTTGTTTGGTGTGGGTTCACAGTGTGGCGCATATTTGTAACAGTGTTAAAGTTGTTTAAATGACACCCTCAGTGTGACCTGTATGGCTGTTGACCAAGTATGCATTGCATTCACTCGCGTGTGTGAAAAGCCGTAGATATTATGTGACTGGGCCGGCACGCAAAAGCAGTGCCTTTAAGGTTTATTGGCGCTCTGCACTTCTCCCTACATCTGTGTACACAGCGGCGTTTTAAAAAGTCATAAATTTTACTTTTTGAAACCGATCCCGATAATTTTTAAACCGATACCGATAATTTCCGATATTACATTTTAAAGCATTTATCGGCCAATAATATCGGACATCTCTAGTTTTAATGGTTAAGCATTAATTGTTTGAAATAGTAGTTTGTACTAAAGCCCTTTAATATCTATTTGAATAAAAAGTGCATAACAAATAATCTATCATTATTATTTATTATTTCTGGTGGGCGTTGTGTCCTTCTCTGTTTAGTGGTCCTTGAACACATCGTAAAAACACCTCCGTCCAGTATTCCTCTGAGTATAGAACGATCACTCTGTTTTAAGTTGTTTTTAGTTGCTCAGACAGAAATGTGTTTATATACGTTTAGATTGGGGTATGTCGTCTCTAAATGGGGAAAGACGTTAATCCCAGACCAAGCCATCAATCTACCGTGCCTACATTTAACCAACCACGAAAGACACTACGCAATTTAAACCAATCAGAAACAACGTAAGGCGGGTCTTGGCGTCTCCCTTTCACGCACTTCAGCTGTACGTTGTTTCTGATTGGTTTGAATCGCGCGGTGTCTTTCGTGGTTGGTTAAATTTAGGCACACCTCAGATATGCACACGCAGATTGTATTACACGCATTCACTTCTGAATGCGCGCGTATTACCGCAGAAGTGTTGCAAAAGTCACGTGTAACTACAAAACCCAAAACCAGTGAAGTTGGCACGTTGTGTAAATGGTAAATAAAAACAGAATACAATGATTTGCTATCATTTTCAACCTATATTCAATTGAATAGACAGCAAAGACAGGATACTTAATGTTCGAACTTGTAAACTTTGTTATTTTTTGCAAATATTAGCTCATTTGGAATTTGATGCCTGCAACATGTTTCAAAAAAGCTGGCACAAGTGGCAAAAAAGACTGAGAAAGTTGAGGAATGCTCATCAAACACTTATTTGGAACATCCCACAAGTGGACAGGCTAATTGGGAACAGGTGAGTGCCATGATTGGGTATAAAAGCAGCTGCCATGAAATGCTCAGTCATTCACAAACAAGGATGGGGCGAGGGTCACCACTTTGTGAACAAATGTGTGAGCAAATTGTCGAACAGTTTTAAAAACAACATTTCTCAACGAGCTATTGCAAGGAATTTAGGGATTTCACCATCTAGGGTCCGTAATATCATCAAAAAGGTTCAGAGAATCTGGAGAAATTACTGCACGTAAGCGGCAATGCCCGTGACCTTCGATCCCTCATGCGGTACTGCATCAAAAACATCTATGAAGGCACCATTAATGATGAAAGGCACATACAAGTTTTGGAGCAACATATGTTGCCATCCACGCTACGTCTTTTTCATGGACGCCCCTGCTTATTTCAGCAAGACAATGCCAAGCCACGTGTTACATCAACGTGGCTTCATAGTAAAAGAGTGCGGGTACTAGACTGGCTGCCTGTAGTCCAGACCTGTCTCCCATTGAAAATGTGTGGCACATTATGAAGCCTAAAATACGAAAAACGGAGACTCCCGGACTGTTGAACAACTTAAGCTGTACATCAAGCAAGAATTCCACCTGAAAAGCTTCAAAAATTGGTCTCCTCAGTTCCCAAAACGTTTACTGAGTGTTGTTAAAAGGAAAGGCCATGTAACACAGTGGTAAAAATGCCCCTTTTTTCTAAGTTAATGATTATTTGCAGTTCCAACATTAAATATCTTGTCTATGCAGTCTATTCAATTGAATATAAGTTGAAAATTATTTGCAAATCATTGTATTCTGTTTTTATTTACCATTTACACAACGTGTCAACTTCACTGGTTTTGGGTTTTGTAGATTAGGGCCAGACAGACAACTTAAAACACATGTACGCGGATCTAAAACACATTTTTCTGTATAACACACACTCTTGATATACATACACACACATTAGTACACACGCACTTGAATCGGATTACACGCGCACAGATTGAGATATGCGTTTGCAAATAATTTAGCTACAATATTACTTCCAAATGTGCCAATTTCACATCAAAAGTGAAATACAGGAAGGGTTTCTTGCATCATGCATTTATTCTGTAATCAGGCACAAGCAATCAAGTATTCACCACAAGACAATCTCCTACAAATCCTTCTCACGCATCGTTTGAGCCACTCAGAAACTTATTGATGAAAAAGAATCATTCAGCTTTTTTGTCTCCGACACTTCATTCATCTCTGATGGCAGAGAGAGAGGAAGCATCCTGTTGTGTATCCTCAGGAGGAAACCTATATTACTCTCTTCCTAAGCATATTCGGACTTCCTGTGTGAAGTCATCGCTTAGACATTAGCTCATCGTTGCCAATGGCGTGTGATTCACCTTGAAAGTTAGTCCGAAAGTCATCATTACGTTTTAAATTCTTGTGTGTTTGTGTTTATATTGTATAGTAGAATATGGGGATAATAACATTAGGAAGAAACTTACATAGGAACTAAATAGACAAGCTAACATTCCCTGATATCGGAACTTTAAAGATGTTGACTGCCTAATGTTTGTAATGGGCGGAAAAAAGTCTAATGTCGCCTCGAATGCCGAGGAGGAGGACGTGGAGGAGAGCCAGGAACAAGATACACTAAGAGGGCGCATGTTGAAATTGGCAAGGACCTAAACAACCAAATAGATAAACAGCATGACGACATGAAATACTTAAAGGAAAACTGCATTTTGGGGGGTATTTCGACCGACATTCACACACTGAGACAAGAACATACATGTCTTTCCCTTTTCTGTGCATTCTAAATAGTGAAATACTGCTAGCAAGAGGTGGCTAACAATTCAGGTAACGAGGATACAATCTATTCTGCCTATACAACCCTTAAACAATACAGTTTTATATACAAACCCCGTTTCCATACGAGTTGGAAAATTGTGTTAGATGTAAATATAGACGGAACACAATGATTTGCAAAACATTTTCAACCCATATTCAGTTGAATATGCTACAAAGACAACATATTTGATGTTCAAACTGATAAACTTTTTTTTTTTTTGCAAATAATCATTAACTTTAGAATTTGATGCCAGCAACACGTGACAAAGAAGTTGGGAAAGGTGGCAAAAAATACTGATAAAGTTGAGAAATGCTCATCAGTGTTTCCCACACATTCGTTTATTTGTGGCGGCCCGCCACGAAAGAATTAAGGCCGCCACAAATAGATTTTTTTAATTTTTATTTTTTATTTTTTTTGTCCTGTCCAGCTTCTCAGGCAAATCATATAGTTGATGTAGATGCCCATATCGGCTGTTCAGATTTACTTTACAAAAGAGAAGTGTAGGATCAAGATTTTTGGAGCTCTTTGTTCAGTGGATCAGATGTTTGATGAAGCTTTGTGTCTATCTACCACCAATACTGTTTTCTGTTTATTTGTTACTGACTGTGGCAGGACACCTCTGCCTCTGTTTCACTTTATGTTGCTGGTAAATAATATGGTTGTAGTAGTGGGCTAAAGTTAAATTATTTAGTATGCACTAATTAAAGGGGCAGAGCTTTAAGAGACATTTTAGCTTTTATATTTTTATAAGATATATTTTTTGTAAGAACCACAATTAATAAATATATTTCAGTGAATAACTTATTGTTCAAATCTGTATATAAATATGTACATAAAGTGTTGTAATTATATTGTAAAATGGATGGATGGATGGATGGACGTTTAAAACAAAACTGTTATTATTAATTAGTATGTATACATTTTTTGAGCCTTTTTAGAGAAAATCATATCATTGTAGTCAATTATGCAAATTACTCGATGATGTCATGGTGACCACGCCCATAGCCACGCCCCCACCGCCACAGGTATCTTGGCAGTTTATGGGAAACACTGCTCATCAAACACTTATTTGGAACATCCCACAGGTGAACAAGCAAATTGGGAACAGGTGGGTGCCATGATTGGGTATAAAAGTAGATTCCATAAAATGCTCAGTCATTCACAAACAAGGATGAGGCGAGGGTCACCACTTTGTCAACAAATGCGTAAGCAAATTGTTGAACAGTTTAAGAAAAACCTTTCTCAACCAGCTATTGCAAGGAATTTAGGGATTTCACCATCTACGGTCCGTAATATCATCAAAGGGTTCAGAGAATCTGGAGAAATCACTGCACGTAAGCAGCTAAGCCCGTGACCTTCGATCCCTCAGGCTGTACTGCATCAACAAGCAACATCAGTGTGTAAAGGATATCACCACATGGGCTCAGGAACACTTCAGAAACCCACTGTCTGTAACTTCAGTTGGTCGCTACATCTGTAAGTGCAAGTTAAAACTCTCCTATGCAAGGCGAAAACCGTTTATCAACAACACCCAGAAACGCCGTCGGCTTCGCTGGGCCTGAGCTCATCTAAGATGGACTGATACAAAGTGGAAAAGTGTTCTGTGGTCTGACGAGTTCACATTTCAAATTGTTTTTGGAAACTGTGGACGTCGTGTCCTCCGGACCAAAGAGGAAAAGAACCATCCGGATTGTTATAGGCGCAAAGTTGAAAAGCCAGCATGTGTGATGGTATGGGGGTGTATTGGTGCCCAAGACATGGGTAACTTACACATCTGTGAAGGCGCCATTAATGCTGAAAGGTACATGCCCTTTCCCAACTACTTTGGCACGTGTTGCAGCCATGAAATTCTAAGTTAATTATTATTTGCAAAAAAAAATAAAGTTTATGAGTTTGAACATCAAATATCTTGTCTTTGTAGTGCATTCAATTGAATATGGGTTGAAAAGGATTTGCAAATCATTGTATTCCGTTTATATTTACATCTTACACAATTTCCCAACTCATGGAAACGGGGTTTGTACATGCTGTTATTATATATATATGTATATAATGTAGTTAGGGAATTATACCGTGTACTGGTATTTTTGGTACCGGTACCTAATTGGATCGATACAGGAAGACCATTTAGATTCTAGAATCTAGACAAATTATACTATTTTTTTTATCCAGCTGACCGTCATAATGACACGCTGTCACATTCAGTTCAAGTGCTGCTACTACGCATGGGTAGATGATAATCAGCTTGGAATAATCACAAATAAAGAATCAACACCACAACAAAGTTTGTAACACAACAATACTTCTTCCTAGTCCCCAAAGTCACGCCACTAATAAGAGTTAATGTCAGTTTAAAGTGAAAATAACTCACAACCACCACTACCACACACTTCATCAACACGACCATCCTCCAAGTATAGTATCCAGTATTACACATGCCAATATTAATCCACTGAAAAAAGAAAACATTTTAAATCACTTGGTCTTTTTATTTATATTTTACACACACGACACAGACACACACATACAGTATATATGTACAGTATATATATTTATATATATATATATATATATATATATATATATATATATATATATATATATATATATATATATACGCGTATATATATATATATATATATAAATATATATATACGCATATATATATATATATATATATGCGTATATACGCATATACGCATATATATATATATATATATATATATATATATATATATATGTATGCATATATATATATATATATATATATATATATATATGTATGCATATACAGTATATGCATATATATATATATACATATACTGTATATATATACAGTATATGCATATATATATATGCATATATACGCATATATATATATATATATATATATATGTATGCATATACAGTATATGCATATATATATATACATATACTGTATTTATATACAGTATATGCATATATATATATACATATACTGTATATATATACAGTATATATGTATATATATATATACAGTATATATATATATATATATATATATATATATATATATACAGGTATATATATATACACACACACACAGCGTGCCGTGTTTTACCCATTTTCCTTTAAGGGGACAACGTTAATATCTGTTTGATGAAACGTGATTATAACAATTCCTGTTTTTACAAAATGCCCACCCCCCTAAATTATTGTATTGATTTATATTATATATTTTGATATGAGCTATCATGTTAAAGGTCTGTGAATGAACATGAATGCCATACTATTTTTAGGACTGTCAAATGATTAAAGTATTTAATCACATTTTGTTCATAGTTTGTTCAAAATTATTGTGATTAATTGAAGTGAAGTGAATTATATTTATATAGCGCTTTTCTCAAGTGACTCAAAGCGCTTTACATTGTGAAACCCAATATCTAAGTTACATTTTTAAACCAGTGTGGGTGGCACTGGGAGCAGGTGGGTAAAGTGTCTTGCCCAAGGACACAGCGGCAGTGACTAGGATGGCAGAAGCGGGTATCGAACCTGGAACCCTCAAGTTGCTGGCACGGCCACTCTACCAACCGAGCTATACCGAAAATAGATTTTTTTTTTTATAATTAACAAGTGTACCAAAGACAGATCTTTTTAAAAATATTTTTAATACCATACCTGGACCAATAATTTGCTTTAACTAAATGTGTTTTAAACATTATGCTTTTTTAAACAGTTCAACACAAAACGTAAACAGGCTTTTAATGACAATAAAAACAATTACCAGAGTTTGTATTTTGTAAGAATACAGAATTCGTATTCCTGCTGTAGGTGCACTTGAGATTAGAGGAGAAGCGCTACACGGCCATTTTTAGATAATAGTTTCATGAATTAATAGCACAAAATGGAATTGTGACAATCATGCATTGATTGTCAAAGATGTTTGTTAATGAAATCTGTGATATTTCTACCTGAATAAGTGCTTCTGATTTTCGGTACATTACATGTTGTACAAGTTAATTGGTTAATTGTATTCAATCAGTATTGCTGCACGACAATGTAATTACATTCTCCAAGTTTTATTAAATTGTAATCAGCCTGCTAAACATTTTGTGTCAACCACAACATGTTATCAAATAATTTATACAATATTTCAGCCAGCCAGAAAAAATCCCCAATATTTCTCAACTGATGTACTAGCATTTATTTAGGTGCAAAAATCACAAATTACAATACAAAACATATTTGACAAAACATGACTTTAATGTAACACATTTTTATTTTGTCAATGTTGTTCAATTGGATGTAAAGCATAGTGCTTTTATTTTGAAGCCGTAAAAGTGTAATTGGTTTGAGAAATGTGTTTTGACACGTTTTGACAGACCTGACTGCAAAAGAAGTGTCTACTGACTTCCTGCCTACCGTCTTTCCTTTCTGCTGTGCTTTTATGATATCTTACTAAAACTTTTAAAATTGAAATTTTATGTTATTAATGCATCTTAACTGTAATCTAAACACGAAAATAAAGCTCCACCAACTTCTCTGTACGACGCGTGTATCAGCCATTTTCTCCGGTGTAGATGGTTCACTCCGAAAAAATAGTCTTGTCTTGTCGGGAGAACAACTTGTCATGATTTTGGGTTTAATATTTTCTTTGGCCATTTCTGATTACTATTTTCCCGCTTGTGGCCCATCAGTATCAAGTGAAGTTTTCCACCCTATGGAACATTCCAAGGGTCAAAAGATTTGTGCCGTAAAAAAAAATTATACATAACACGTTATTATCGTGTTATTTTTGACAGCTTTCATTATTTTACTTTATTATCAATTTTGTTACTATTATTCTAGATGTTACTATAGGAACAAGCAGTAAAAACAGATGGACTGAGTGTAACTGTAGTGATGAACTTTACAAGATGATGACATAACTGCATTGCACCTTGCACTGCACACATAGTTGACTTGTTTAAGACTTAAACAGCAGGTGTTGATAAAAGGCTTCCTGCTGTGAGATGTGATATGATGTTGCTGGCGTACAACCTTTTGTGCTAAAGAAAATGCTAATAAAAAAAGTATTTTTTTTCACATCTTTTTTATATCTCTAGCTCAGTTGTCAGTCGGGTGGCACGCATATGCAGAGTGGGCAATTGCCGACGCTAAATTTGCATGTGCATAAAAAATGGCTCACAACTTGGAATCGGTTCTCATCGTTCACTTAAAAGAGCCGTTTAAAAGACTCTATTCGTCCGTGAACGTCACATCTCTAAAAGGCATAACTCCCAAATATTTGATGCGGCGTAAATTTATCAACAACGCCACGAGAATAAGAAAGACCATGCCAAATTCGACAATATTACGCAGCACATTTCACTCATTCATCACTGTCAATGTTTTTGGTTTACTTGCAGTTATTTCCTGTCTCAGCATACTCTAACTTGATTAGTTCCTATTTACAATGAACAATTTATTCACTACTCCAATTGAATTTTGACTTTTATTTTGTTGTTTTTATTCCTTACCTTTTGCAAGCTACATCCTGTCACGTTTGTACAATACATATTTCCCTAAATGTTTTTTTCCCAACAATTTTTATTTTCTTTACACAGGAAGTGAACAAACTTTTAATGACGAAATGTAAGCAAAATAAAATATTGCAAATACCACCATGTAAAATATATTGTATGGTGAGAATGACTGATTGGTACTAAGACAGAGACATGGTAGGAATAATAGGATCTGCTTTATAGAGGGTGGGGCGATGCTGTGTGATGCCAGGGGGTGGAGGCGTGTGACCCAGAGAAACATGCTTTATCAGTATCATTTAGTATCATACTTCAAACTCCGCTTCAAAAAGCAATGCTCTACAAAACATGCTCATTGTAGCCATTATATCGGACTTAAAAAATAAAAAATCAGCTCAAATGATTCTATTAATTTTTATTTTGTAGGTTAAAGTGTTTAATATATTGCTGTGTGTGTGTGCAGAAAACATCGCACAGGGCGATGTGATGCGTCTAGTGCAGTAGCCTTGGAGTAGTAGTACCTGTAGTTAGTGCATGCTGCATGCCGCTTTTGCTTGCTATGCTGCATGCTGCTTCTGCCTGATACTCATTGCTTTCAGCTAGTGCCGCCGGCTAGCCCTCTGTCTCAGAGGGCGAAAAGAGGAGCCGAGTGCATAAGCCTCCTCAGCCGGTACATAGCCTCTCCATTGTCAAGACTCGTACATGCCTCCTCGTGGCCACACACGGTAACTGGAACCTCGCGGTTCCAGGCTAAGTTGTACGGGATCTCGGAGCAGCAGGGGGCCCCAGAGACGGGGCATGCAGGCCCACCGGTGTGTGGACATGCCCTGGTGCCCAGTCAACCCCTGTCCCAGCTATGGGTAAATAACCCCAGCTATGGGCGAATAGTGAAAACCGCCTCAACGGTGGACCAGGCGGAAGATGGCGGCAGCGGAATGCACCACAACGGCTGGGAAGGCGGATGAAGGCTGCAGCAAAGACGGGTCCCCAGTCGTCTTGGTCTCCATGCCACTGGACCCTGGCCCGCTCAATGCCAAGGACTGTGTGGTGGCTGACCGTGCACCAGTCTCCCCACATTAAAAGATTCCACGCACAGGCGTCCTCCATATAGGGAATCCACCCTAACATCCCGGATGGAGGACAGTCATACTCGTTTCGAGTGACCGCCGACGACGACGACGATATTGGCTCCTGAGTTAATGTTGCTGATCAATTTGAATGTAATATTATTTATTAAGTTTATTTAATTTTATTTTTCAGTATCAAATAGTTCAAGTCCGCCAAAAAATGTTATAGTTTAAATAATAATAATAATAATAATGGATTTTATTTGTATAAAGCACTTTATATTGAGTAAACAATCTCAAAGTGCTACAGTGTAATAACAAAAAAATACAATAAATACAAAAGATAATAGAGAAATAAAAATAAAAACTAGAACAGCCAAATAGTTATAGCTAGTATGCACATATCTAAAAAAAGGCTTTTTTAAAAAAGAAGGGCTTTTAAGCCTTTTTCAAAAGCATCCACAGTCTGTGGTGCCATCAGGTGGTCAGGGAGAGCGTTCCACAGACTGGGAGCGGCGGAGCAGAAAGCCCGCTCTCCCATTGTCCGTAGCTTTGTCCTCGGCAGTTGGAGGAGGTTAGCCTGTCCAGAGCGGAGGTGTCGTGTGGAGGATTTGGGGGTAAATAAATAAATAAATGATAAATGGGTTATACTTGTATAGCGCTTTTCTACCTTCAAGGTACTCAAAGCACTTTGACAGTATTTCCACATTTACCCATTCACACACACATTCACACACTGATGGCGGGAGCTGCCATGCAAGGCGCTAACCAGCAGCCATCAGAGGCAAAGGGTGAAGTGTCTTGCCCAAGGACACAACGGTAGAAGGTAGAAGGTGGGAATTGAACCCCAGTAACCAGCAACACTCCGATTGCTGGCACAGCCACTCTACCAACTTCGCCACGCCGAGTGAGTAGTTCTTTGAGGTAGAGGGGGGCATTTATTAATAAGGATTTATTTTATTACAGGCAATTTGATGCACTTTATATCTTTTATGTTAGACTAAAAACAATGTTGATAAAGTTATTTGTTATAAATTGATCTATATTTCTCTTTTTTTGTTTTCTTCCATTTTAATAAGGATACAATGTTATGGAGAGGTGTACTTAAATGATAGTATTTATTAGCATGTTTTAATTTATGTCAATTCTTATTTGTAACGATTCTTAATCGATTACGTTTTTTTATTTAATCGATAAAAATAAAAAAAATTGTTTAACTACTATCAAATATTCGGGTAGAATTTTATTAAACAAAACCATTTTTTCCCCAAGTAGTATAGACATTAATCAGAACTGTTTATCTATTTTATGGAGAAATGTACTATATTTTCCAGACTATAAGGCGCACTTAAAATCATTTTTTTCCCTCAAATCTCGACAGTGCGCCTTATAACCCGGTGCGCCTAATGTACGGAACAATTCGGGTTTTGCTCACCGACCTCGAAGCAATTTTATTTGGTACATGATGAAATGATGAGTGTGACCAGTAGATGGCAGTCAAACATAAAATATATGTGGTAAGAGGTATGATGGCAATATCACTCAAGTAAACAACACCAACATTTTAAATGTTCCATTGAAAATATAGAACCTTACACACGGCGCTCAATAATCTATCAAAATGTTTTAGTACGACTTTGGTAAGCTATGAAGCCGCATCGCTTGAAGGATTGTCGGCGCATTAAACATACGAGTATTACTATGGTGTGTGTATAAGGTCAGACATATCTGGCGTTTTGTTTCGCAATATTATGCAAAAGCAACTTTTCTTACCTTCTGGTACCTGTTGATCTGTATTTGGGATCTGTATAAATCCTGAAAAATTGTGCGTGTCTGCCTTTGTAGTCTGCACCGACGACGTAGTCGATAAGCTTCTTCTTTTTCTCTATCTTCTTGTTATGTGACATTCATCCTCCGCTGTTGCCATTTCTAATATAAAGTATTGGAATATCTGTCAGTAAACTCGCCATGAAAGCGCTAAAACATACCGGTGTAGTGAGTTTACATTATTCACCCAAGGAACTTTAGTTATTAGAGTTCCGGTCGGACGGTTTTTCACGGGACACATTTCCTGTGTTGTTGTTTCCGAATGAGGAGATGCTGCTCCGTTATTGATTGAAGTAAAGTCTGAATGTCATTAAAACAGTTAGCTCCATCTTTTGACTCTTCTTCCACTTCCGTCCTTGCACGCTACACCGCTACAAAAAAGATGACGGAGATAAGACGCTGTCGAAGGTGAGACACGTAAATAAGACCGCCCACAAAACGGCGCATCCGGAAGCGACTGTCAGAAAACGACTTGAATATGATTTATAAAACATAATCTATGCAACATTTTGATCAAAGAACCACCATTACATGTTATGTAGACCACAAGGAAGTGTTTTACATTTAGAAAAAAATTATAATAATATGACTCCTTTAATGCGCCCTATAATCCGGTGCGCCTTTTATATGAAAAAAGATCGCAAATAGACCATTCATCGGCAGTGTGCTTTATAATCCGATGCACCCTATGGTCCGGAAAATACGGTAGTTAATTATAGAACTGGCACCCAATGTTATTAAAGTATTGATTTTGAGTCGAGAATTGATTCTGAATCAAATTGTACCCCCACAAATCGAATCGTATCGTGTGATGCCCAAAGATTCACAGCCCGTACCCTTCAATTAAAAGCCAACGTTAACACCTGATGTGAACTGAGAGCCATAAACATAAAAACTAATGAGCCTTTTCAGCAAAAAAAGGCAGCCATTCCTCAAAAATCTGGTGTACTCTGCATGGACTTTATGTTTTTTTCCCCCCGCCACGCATTCCTAACCTGAATGTTGGCAGATATTTAGGGAACATGTAAAGGTTGTTTGAGGTGAAATGTGTGCAAACCTAAACCCGAAGGTCATTCTAGTGTGCAGTCTCAGGAAAAATGATGACTCAACTGAAATAAATATATCTACTTTAAACCGGAAATCTTTCACTTTTTTGTACACTACAATGTGTCCTCTCAATAAGGGATAATCATCCAGTAAATGTCCCCCCCCCCCTCCAAAAAAAAAGGAGTCGGGGAGGCGTCAGTGGTGTGAGGTGACATCAGAGCTCCATCATTAGAGGAAGCGATGAAGAGGAAGCGATGAAGAGGAGGCATAAAGCTCCGGTTACACAGCGAAGAATACCACTGACTGCACGGTCTGCTGGTGATGGTGCGGTGAGGTCACACTCAGCTTGCCGTCAATGAACAGGAGTCAGAGAAACTACATGACTGTTGCCATTTTAGTACAATACTGTGTATCCTTGCAAGGGATCATACTATAGAAATTAAACTTGGACATTATTTAGAGTAGCCAGTGTGCAGCTTGTACAGCAGTTTAGTTTTCACTAAAAAGGACTCAACACACAGCCGTTATTGTTTAAATTGATGCTACAATCCAGTGGATACGCAGTTTGACGTTCACTCCACCGCATATTCCTTGAGTTTCTTTTCACTTTTTTATGGTAACACGAATAGTACGGTACATGTTTTTGCCTGTCACGGTTCGATTTCCGGCCAATGTTGCGTCAGCAAGGGCATTTGGTGCAAAAAATGTGACTTGCTATGGCGATCCCTGACCGCAGTGTTTACATACATTCATTTAATTGTGGCGGTAAATTCAATTAAAAAAAACAACAAAAAAACAATGGAAGAAAAGTGATATTTGTGCTACCATCTCCTGGCAATCATGTTCCATAAAATACAGGAAAAACACGCACTATCCAAAAAATAAAGAGGTACACGGCAAAAAGTGTTCTTAAAGAAAAAGCCAGGCCAGCAACACCCGTGTCCTTCTTATCATTGTAATATAAACTGCACAGGCGCTACCAAAATACAGACCTGTTTCGACAAGGTCTTTGTCAGTGTGCAACTTTTTAACAGGAAGTGATGCACTTAAATAGTCACAGCCGAGGTCAATCAATTGATTTAATAAATCGAGAACAACTTCAAAAATGAAAGTGCACAAATAATAGACAAACATTGGAAAATTGTACAAAATAAATCAAAGACTCAGCACAGTATCATAGGAAAATAAAGTAATTAAAAAAAAGTGATTAAAAAGTAATTAAAAACACAAAAAAAGTAATACAAAAAAAAAGTTATAAAAAAATTAAGTAATTAAAAAATTAAGTTGAAAAAAAAAGTAATACAGAATAAATTAATAAATAAAGTAATAGAAAAACACTAAAACATTGATTATTTGTTTTGAGCAACAGGCTTCCGTAGCTAGTCAGCACACACTTAAAAAAGACACGTACTGAGAGTAAAGAGCTGCAGACTGGCATAGTAGTACAAAGTTAGCGTCAATATTTGTTTCGTGACTATATGCCTGTAACTAGAAATGTACAGCAAATTCTGGACTATAAGATACTTTTTTTTCCTACACTGTGAACACTGCCGCTTATAAAAAAGTGCGGCTAATTTATGGATTTTTCTTTGCTGATGGCCATAATGCTAATACTTTTTAACACATGCAAACGCACGTAAATGGTGTGTTATTGTTTGTGCTATGGCGCCATCTTTTGGACGAGTTTGCTCATTGCAGGTACTGCAGTTCTCTTCTTCTTAGAACTTTCAACCGGAAGTGGAAGTGCCGTTCCTTCTTCTCGCCGTCCATGGCGGGTCTACGCGTGTGGATTCTCCATTCATCACTCCAAGCAGCGTTTTGTAAGTTTTCCAGTATAACTTAAAGGCCTACTGAAACCCACAACTACCGACCACGCAGTCTGATAGTTTATATATCACTGATGAAATCTTAACATTGCAACACATGCCAATACGGCCAGGTTAACTTATAAAGTGCAATTTTAAATTTCCCGCGACACTTCCGGTTGAAAACGTCTAGATATGATGACGTATGCCGTGACGTCACGGAGAGAACGGAAGTATTCGGACCCCATTGGATCCAATACAAAAAAGCTCTGTTTTCATCCCAAAATTCCACAGTATTCTGGACATCTGTGTTGGTGAATCTATTGCAATTTGTTTAATGAACAATGAAGACTGCAAAGAAGAAAGTTGTAGGTGGGATCGGTGTATTAGCGGCGGACTACAGCAACACAACCAGGAGGACTTTGACTTGGATAGCAGACGCGCTAGCCGCCGACCTCACATTGACTTCCTCCGTCTCTAGGCCGCCGACCGCATCGGTGATCGGGTGAAGTCCTTTGTCGCTCCGTCGATCGCTGGAACGCAGGTGAGCACAGGTGTTGATGAGCAGATGAGGGCTGGCTGGCGTAGGTGGAGAGCTAATGTTTTTAGCATAGCTCTGTGAGGTCCCATTGCTAAGTTAGCTTCAATGGCGTCGTTAGCAACAGCATTGTTAAGCTTCGACAGGCTGGAAAGCATTAACCGTGTATTTACATGTCCAGGGTTTAATAGTATTGTTGATGTTCTGTCTATCCTTCCAGTCAGGGGTTTATTTATTTTGTTTCTATCTGCATTTGAGCCCGATGCTATCACGTTAGCTTCGTAGCTAAAGTGTTTCGCCGATGTATTGTCGTGGAGATAAAAGTCACTGTGAATGTCCATTTCGCGTTCTCGACTCTCATTTTCAAGAGGATATAGTATCCGAGGTGGTTTAAAATACAAATCCGTGATCCACAATAGAAAAAGGAGAGAGTGTGGAATCCAATGAGCCAGCTTGTACCTAAGTTACGGTCAGAGCGAAAAAAGATACGTCCTGCACTGCACGCTAGTCCTTCACTCTCACGTTCCTCATCCACGAATCTTTCATCCTCGCTCAAATTAATGGGGTAATCGTCACTTTCTCTGTCCGAATCTCTCTCGCTGCATTGTAAGCAATAGGAAAATGTGAGCAGCCCTTCCTCCTGTGACGTCACGCTACTTCCGGTATAGGCAAGGCTTTTTTTTATCAGCGACCAAAAGTTGCGAACTTTATCATCGTTGTTCTCCACTAAATCCTTTCAGCAGAAATATGGCAATATCGCAAAATGATCAAGTATGACACATAGAACGGATCTGCTATCCCCGTTTAAATAAAAAAAAAATCATTTCAGTAGGCCTTTAAACTGTTTATACTTACTAAACTGTCCCACTGTGTGATGCCTGTAGGAGTGTTTTCATGCATATTTGTACCTGCTATCGTAATGTAATGACGGTAGCGTCATTAGAATTAGCTAATATGCTAACATGTTTACGAGTGTTAGTATTATTAAATTACAACGACATTCTTCTTGTATTGTTTCATTTTCACAAATTCCTCAGTAAACTCACCAAAACGTCACCGTGGAGTTACAGAGTCTGTTTAGCTGATTGGAGAGATAGCTTCCGCAGCTAGTGGGTTCATGACGATGACTTCTGTTTTGTTTCATCAACCGTTTTACTGCCGTGTTACAGGCAACGTTTGGAAACAATATATGTAAATAAACATTTACAAAATATTTCTGTTAAAATAACTCATTTCACAACGTATATATCTACAGCTTATAGTCAGGTGCGGCAAATATATGGATTTTATTTTTTTCTTTCTCGAATTTAGTGGCTGCAGCTCAAATACCGGTGTGCTCTACAGTCCGCAAAATACCCTGTTTGCTGTTTTATGTTACTTTTGTTCCATTAAAATCAAATATGTTAAATGTTTTTACAAGTTTGAAATGATTGCAATGCAAAATAAATTATATTTATACAGCGCTTTTTCCTTGAGTGATTTAAAGCATATTTACAAAGTGAAACCCAATATCTACATCTTTTTTTTTTTTAAATACATCTTTAAAGGCCTACTGAAATAAAATGTTCTTATTTAAAGGGTGATAGCAGGTCCATTCTATGTGTCATACTTGATCATTTCGCGATATTGCCATATTGTTGCTGAAAGGATTTAGTAGAGAACATTGACGATAAAGTTCGCAACTTTTGGTCGCTGATAAAAAAAGCCTTGCCTGTACCGGAAGTAGCGTGACGTCACAGGTTGTGGAGCGCCTCACATCTGCACATTGTATACAATCATTCCCACCAGCAGCGAGAGCGAAAGCGACGATTACCCCATTAATTTGAGCGAGGATGAAAGATTTGTGGATGAGGAAAGTGAGAGTGAAGGATTAGAGTGCAGAACAGGACGCCAGGATGTATCTTTTTTTCGCTCTGACCGTAACTTAGGTACAAGCTGGCTCATTGGATTCCACACTTTCTCCTTTTTCTATTGTGGATCACGGATTTGTATTTTAAACCACCTCGGATACTATATCCTCTTGAAAATGAGATTCGAGAACGCGAAATGGACATTCACAGTGACTTTTATCTCCACGACAATACATCGGCGAAACACTTTAGCTACGGAGCTAACGTGATAGCATCGTGCTTAACTGCGGATAGAAACAGAAGAAATAAGCCCCTGACTGGAAGGATAGACAGAAGATCAACAATACTACCATTACTTCTACTATCAGGAGACACCGAACCAAACCCTGGACCTGTAACCAACGGTTAATGCTGTCCCGCCTGGCGAAGCCTAGCAATGCTGTTGCTAACGACGCCATTGAAGCTAACTTAGCTACGGGACCTTGACAGAGCTATGCTAAAAACATTAGCTCTCAACCTACGCCAGCCCTCATCTGCTCATCACCACCCGTGCTCACCTGCGTTCCAGGGATCGACGGCGCGACGGAGGACTTCACCACGATCAACAGTGCGGTCGGCGGCTAGCGTCGGATAGCGCGTCTACTATCCAACTCAAAGTCCTCCTGGTTGTGTTGCTGCAACCAGCCGCTAATACACCGATCCCACCTACAGCTTTCTTCTTTGCTGTCTCCATTGTTCATTAAACAAATTGCAAAAGATTCACCAACACAGATGTCCAGAATACTGTGGAATTTTGCGATGAAAACAGACGACTTAAGCTGGCCACCGTGCTGTTCCAAAATGTCTGCTACAATCCGTGACGTCACGCGCAAACGTCATCATACCGAGACGTTTTCAGCCGGATATTTCCCTGGAAATTTAAAATTGCACTTTATAAGTTAACCCGGCCGTATTGGCATGTGTTGCAATGTTAAGATTTCATCAGTGATATATAAACTATCAGACTGAGTGGTCGGTAGTAGTGGGTTTCAGTAGGCCTTTAAGCTACATTTAAACCAGCGTGGGTTGCACTGGTAAAGTGTCTTGCCCAAGGACACGACGACGTTGATTAGAATGGCGGAAATGGGAATCGAACCTGGAACCCTGAAGTTGCTGGCATGCCCCAATGCTAATTTTCGTTAGCCGGTCAGTGGGCTCGTCCATTGTATGTTAGCATTAAGTTAGCAGCATCAGAGCCAAATGTTATCCTGTATTGTTCTATTGCTTTTTTCAGTTTATCCCAAACTGTATTGATAATTTCTACATGAATGTGTACTTCATGTGTATATTCATGTACTTTCCTTTGAGTGCATAGTTTTACAGTAACGTCATTGTGGAGACTGTAAACGACCTCAAGTTGGAAGTTTTTCATCTCTAACTTAAAAGACTGTTTACATATTTGGCAAACTAAATTCCAGCACTCAGGGAGGGCATAATTAATGTAAATAAACCAGCGGTGTACTTAGTGTAGCCTATGTTACATAGCCGTATTAAAATAAGCAGCAACAGCTGAAAAATACAGCAAAACTATGCTATGTAACAGGAAAAAAGATGATACTAATAACTAATAACACAGATATGTCTTTAAATATAGGTGTACCATTTTCTTACCCTTTTTTTTTTTAGATACACGCAAATTTTAGATATGCAAATTATCCTATGATGTCATATTGACACTGCCCCTGGCCACGCCCCCAACACCACAAATAGAGAAACAATGGACAGGGAAAGAATTAAAGTGAGGGGAACAAAATGGTGCACTGGCGTGGTAAAGGGTAAACATGGTAGGCTAGGCGCTAGCAGCTACACAACAGCTAAGCACACAGTAGCACACAGGCTAGACATAATTAGTGCCCTGAATTAAACACAATTGCAGGCTAAAACAGCACATTTGCCAATATAAACAAGTAATAAATAACTGTAGTTTCATATTACTTACAGATGCAAAGTCTCTAAGGCAGAAGCGTATTAGAAATTATCCAGTAACAAACGTGTCTGTCTCATTCAACGTACCGCGTCACATGTTTGACTTAATGAAATATTGTCACCACTAGGTGTCGCCAAAAACTAATTAACACTTCAAAAGCATACACCTGTCATAAGGTTAGTGGTTTGTTCTCTGAGTCATTTCACTTGATCAAACCTCTCCAAACATTCCACACTTCAAAATAAAACAAGTATGTACTATGATTTGTGCTGTTATCGTATCGGATTTAATATCGGTATCGCCCTCTACTCGAACTCCAATATATGTGATAATAAGTGTGAGAGGTCATTTATGGGGGCAGGGCAGCGTTGGTCAGGGTCAGGAGGTAGAGCGGCCATCCAGTAACTGGAGGGTTGGTGGTTTGAATCCCGCTTCCATCCTAGTCACTGCTGTTGTGTCCTTAGGCAAGGCACTACACCTATATGCACACACATGCTTCACTGACAGATGCGGACCTATGACCTGGATTCGGCCCCTCTCAAGAGAATGAGTAAGTGCAGAAACAGATTCACTGTACATTGTACATGCGATAACTAAGATCAATTCTTATTCTTTACGGTATCAAAAATGGGCATTTTGAGGGCTGTTTATGGTTGCGACCATTATTTGCATCATTCCACTATTTGATGGGGGGTCTTGACTGTAACCCCCGACTAGCAGAGATCTACTGTACCAAGGTCATTCTGCCTGGTATGGTAATTTCATAACCTGGGGGTGCATGAGTGCTGCCGATTCATTGGTGGGGATACATGAATTCCAACATGTGCTGTGACATTCCAAACAGTGCATGATCCCCTCAATGAATTTTAGCAGTAGGTCTTTAAGAACAGCTGAATACTCCTGATATATAGAGGATCTTTGGCTAGTATTTTTGCAGTAGGTCCTTAAAACAGCAGATTTATCTTGTTGTATAGAGGATCTTTGGCTAGTATTTTTGCAGTAGGTCCTTAAAACAGCAGATTTATCTTGTTGTATAGAGGATCTTTGCTAGTATTTTTGCAGTAGGTCCTTAAAACAGCAGAATTATCTTGTTGTATACAGGATCTTTGACTAGTATTTTTGCAGTAGGTCTTTAAAAACAGCTGATTACTCCTGATATATAGAGGATCTTTGACTAGTATTTTTGCAGTAGGTCCTTAAAACAGCAGATTTCTCTTGTTGTATAGAGGATCTTTGACTAGAATGTTTGCAGTAGGTCCTTAAAAACAGCAAAACACTCCTGAAATATAGAGTATCTTTGACTAGTATTTTTGCTGTAGGTCTTTAAAAAACAGCAAAATAGTCCTGATGTATAGAGGATCTTTGACTAGTATTTTTGCAGTAGGTCCTTAAAACAGCAGATTTACCTTGTTGTATAGAGGATCTTTGGCTAGTATTTTTGCAGTAGGTCCTTAAAACAGCAGATTTATCTTGTTGTATAGAGGATCTTTGGCTAGTATTTTTGCAGTAGGTCCTTAAAACAGCAGATTTATCTTGTTGTATAGAGGATCTTTGCTAGTATTTTTGCAGTAGGTCCTTAAAACAGCAGAATTATCTTGTTGTATACAGGATCTTTGACTAGTATTTTTGCAGTAGGTCTTTAAAAACAGCTGATTACTCCTGATATATAGAGGATCTTTGACTAGTATTTTTGCAGTAGGTCCTTAAAACAGCAGATTTCTCTTGTTGTATAGAGGATCTTTGACTAGAATGTTTGCGGTAGGTCCTTAAAAACAGCAAAACACTCCTGAAATATAGAGTATCTTTGACTAGTATTTTTGCTGTAGGTCTTTAAAAAACAGCAAAATAGTCCTGATGTATAGAGGATCTTTGACTAGTATTTTTGCAGTAGGTCCTTAAAACAGCAGATTTATCTTGTTGTATAGAGGATCTTTGCTAGTATTTTTGCAGTAGGTCCCTAAAAACAGCAGAATACTCCTGTTATATAGAGGATCTTTGATCAGTATTTTTGCAGAAGGTCTCTAAAAACAGCAAAATACTCCTGAAATATGGAGCATCTTTGACTAGTATTTTTGCAGTAGGTCTTTAAAAACATCAGAATATTCCTGATATACAGAGGATCTTTGACTAGTATTTTTGCAGTAGGTCCTTAAAACAGCAGATTTATCTTGTTGTATAGAGGATCTTTGCTAGTATTTTTGCAGTAGGTCCTTAAAACAGCAGAATTATCTTGTTGTATACAGGATCTTTGACTAGTATTTTTGCAGTAGGTCTTTAAAAACAGCTGATTACTCCTGATATATAGAGGATCTTTGACTAGTATTTTTGCAGTAGGTCCTTAAAACAGCAGATTTCTCTTGTTGTATAGAGGATCTTTGACTAGAATGTTTGCAGTAGGTCCTTAAAAACAGCAAAACACTCCTGAAATATAGAGTATCTTTGACTAGTATTTTTGCTGTAGGTCTTTAAAAAACAGCAAAATAGTCCTGATGTATAGAGGATCTTTGACTAGTATTTTTGCAGTAGGTCCTTAAAACAGCAGATTTACCTTGTTGTATAGAGGATCTTTGGCTAGTATTTTTGCAGTAGGTCCTTAAAACAGCAGATTTATCTTGTTGTATAGAGGATCTTTGGCTAGTATTTTTGCAGTAGGTCCTTAAAACAGCAGATTTATCTTGTTGTATAGAGGATCTTTGCTAGTATTTTTGCAGTAGGTCCTTAAAACAGCAGAATTATCTTGTTGTATACAGGATCTTTGACTAGTATTTTTGCAGTAGGTCTTTAAAAACAGCTGATTACTCCTGATATATAGAGGATCTTTGACTAGTATTTTTGCAGTAGGTCCTTAAAACAGCAGATTTCTCTTGTTGTATAGAGGATCTTTGACTAGAATGTTTGCGGTAGGTCCTTAAAAACAGCAAAACACTCCTGAAATATAGAGTATCTTTGACTAGTATTTTTGCTGTAGGTCTTTAAAAAACAGCAAAATAGTCCTGATGTATAGAGGATCTTTGACTAGTATTTTTGCAGTAGGTCCTTAAAACAGCAGATTTATCTTGTTGTATAGAGGATCTTTGCTAGTATTTTTGCAGTAGGTCCCTAAAAACAGCAGAATACTCCTGTTATATAGAGGATCTTTGATCAGTATTTTTGCAGAAGGTCTCTAAAAACAGCAAAATACTCCTGAAATATGGAGCATCTTTGACTAGTATTTTTGCAGTAGGTCTTTAAAAACATCAGAATATTCCTGATATACAGAGGATCTTTGACTAGTATTTTTGCAGTAGGTCTTTAAAAACATCAGAATATTCCTGATATACAGAGGATCTTTGACTAGTATTTTTGCAGTAGGTCTTTAAAAATAGCTGAATACTCCTGATATATAGAGGATCTTTGACTAGAATTTTTGCGGTAGGTCCTTAAAAACAGCAAAACACTCCTGAAATATAGAGGATCTTTGACTAGTATTTTTGCAGTAGGTCCCTAAAAACAGCAGAATACTCCTGTTATATAGAGGGTCTTTGATCAGTATTTTTGCAGTAGGTCTCTAAAAACAGCAAAAGACTCCTGAAATATGGAGCATCTTTGACTAGTATTTTTGCAGTAGGTCTTTAAAAACATCAGAATATTCCTGATATATAGAGGATCTTTGACTAGTATTTTTGCAGTAGGTCTTTAAAAATAGCTGAATACTCCTGATATATAGAGGATCTTTGACTAGAATTTTTGCGGTAGGTCCTTAAAAACAGCAAAACACTCCAGAAATATAGAGGATCTTTGACTAGTATTTTTACTGTAGGTCTTTAAAAACAGAAAAATAGTCCTGATGTATAGAGGATCTCTGACTAGTATTTTTGCACTAGTTCCCTAAAAACAACAGAATACTCCTGTTATATAGAGGATCTTTGATCAGTATTTTTGCAGTAGGTCTCTAAAAACAGCAAAATACTCCTGAAATATGGAGCATCTTTGACTAGAATTTTTGCAGTAGGTCCTTAAAAACAGCAAAACACTCCTGAAATATACAGGATCTTTGACTAGTATTTTTACTGTAGGTCTTTAAAAACAGCAAAATAGTCCTGATGTATAGAGGATCTTTGACTAGTATTTTTGCAGTAGGTCCCTAAAAACAGCAGAATACTCCTGTTATATAGAGGATCTTTGATCAGTATTTTTGCAGTAGGTCTCTAAAAACAGCAAAATACTCCTGAAATATGGAGCATCTTTGACTAGTATGTTTGCAGTAGGTCTTTAAAAACATCAGAATATTCCTGATATGTAGAGGATCTTTGACTAGTATGTTTGCAGTAGGTCTTTAAAAACATCAGAATATTCCTGATATGTAGAGGATCTTTGACTAGTATTTTTGCAGTAGGTCTTTAAAAACAGCAGATTACGCCTGCTATATGCAGTGCAGTGATTCTCAAACTGTGGTACTAGTGGTACACGGGCTCTATCTAGTGGTACGCCAAATATTTAATTCATTATCTAAATAGTGCTTTATTTTTCTATATTCAAACACAGTGTTACTTTTCAAATTGTGTGTAATGTTACAGTGGCCAAAATATTAAACATATTTGTTAAATAAAGCCTGTGCCTTGTTTTTAGTGAATACTCATGCCTATTACGCTACTGTATTTTAATGTGGGTCATTATGGTGGTACTTGGAGAATCAAGTCTTTTCTGAGGTGGTAGTTGGTAAAAACAGTTTGAGAACCACTGATATAGAGGATCTTTGACTAGTATTTATGGAGTAAAACCGCGGAATACTCCTGATATATACAGTAGAGCAGTGATTCTCAAACTGTGGTTCATGTACCACTAGTGGTACATGTACCACTAGTACCATCTAGAATCACTGAATAAATATTCAAACATAGTGTTACTTATCTTGACTGTAACCCCCGACGAGCAGAGATCTACTGTACCAAGGTCATTCTGCCTGGTATGGTAATGTCATAACCTGGGGGTGCATGAATGCTGCCGGTTCATTGGTGGGGATACATGAATGCCGACGTGTGCCGTGACATTCCAAACAGTGCATGATCCCCTCAATGGGACAGTTGAATCTAACTGTCCATAAGTACTAACCAGGTGTGTGTGTGTGTGTGTGTGTGTGTGTGTGTGTGTGTGTGTGTGTGTGTGTGTGTGTGTGTGTGTGTGTGTGTGTGTGTGTGTGTGTGTGTGT
Organism: Entelurus aequoreus; assembly: GCF_033978785.1. Lineage (NCBI taxonomy): Eukaryota > Metazoa > Chordata > Actinopteri > Syngnathiformes > Syngnathidae > Entelurus > Entelurus aequoreus. The sequence continues at coordinate 18,795,851 of NC_084753.1, read as the reverse complement.
GTGTGTGTGTGTGTGTGTGTACTCTCACCTTGGTACTGTAGGGGGATGTCAATCTTGGGCCCGATGACGTAATGTCCTTCTTCTAAGCTATGAGCTGTTACAGTAGTCCACTGGCGACAGGAGTGCAGCAGAACCACATCCTCCTCTGATAGACCCTCGACACATTCACCTTGGAGACACACAGGTGTACACACGTCTTCATTAGACAACTGTTGGTTTTTTTGTAGTAGTAACTTGGCCATAGACAAAACAAAGAAACATACACACAGGATGAATATAGATAAATACTCACATCTGTAATTATTACCACGCCTGTAATGTTACTGGCAACACTAATACTAATAATTATATATATTTATTTATATATATATTTACTTCAAGTTATTACAGTATGTCTCTACATACATGTTTATTTATTTATTTTTATTAACTTTGGCCAAAGAGGGCGCATTTCAATTTCTGACACACACTTGGTATTGCATACGTTGACCAGAGGGGGAGCACTTAAAATTTTTACACACACTTATTTCATATGTTGACCAGAGGGGGAGCACTTTTAAAATCGACACACAGTCAATTTGAAAAATCCCTCCTTTTTGGGACCACCCTAATTTTGATAGATTTTACCACCAGGGGGTGGTGAAAATGAGACATTCTCTATTGGATGCAATGGACTTTTCTTTGTTGATGTTTCAAGAAGGGTAGAAATACAAGAACACACACACACACACACACACACACACACACACACACACACACACACACACACACACACACACACACACACACACTGTTCTACAATAGAGCCATCATGTAGCGCAGTGATCCAAATGAGTCTCACACTCTCTTTGTGATGGACGATTTGATACACATCTAGATACATGGGTTAAAGAACGATTTAAAAATAGAAATGATGTACAAACGATTCGATAATGTGTACGTTCGAAAACGATTCGAGTCTTTTGAACGGCTCTTTTAAGAGAACGATTCCCAGTTGTGAGCCATTTTGTTTGGGAGCCGTTTTTCATGCACATGCAAATTTATTGTGTGCCACCTGACTGGCAACTCGGCTAGATAATGAATCATAACTGCACTTCATTGGGGATTTTCCCTATAATTGACAATCCTTTATGTGAGACAAGAACACAGGTTTTCTTGTTTTTTAATGCATTATAAATAGTTAATAAATGTGTTTAAAAGTCTGCTTACAATGGATGGAGCCTATGGAAGTCACTCTATTCTGCCTATAAAGCCCTTAAAACACCTCCATTAAGGTTTTATATGCATGATGTAAGTATATATGTAATGTAGTAACAAGCACAATTTTAATAACATTTAATATTTACGTATTTTACTCATTTTAAGCATGCGTGGCGCATTGTTTTCAAAAAGGCATCACGACGTTCGCTTTTTTCCCAACGTCACCGATTTCTACTCACTGCAGACTACATGAGAGCCAACAAACATAATAAAACATCACTTACTGTACAATGTCTGCTGTCATAATGATGCCGACTGATAGAATCTTTTTATATTCCCGTTAAGATGAAGAATGACTCATAATCCTCACGAAGAAAAGGGGGATGGAACCAGGCATCTTTTCGTGTCGTTCTTGCCATTTCCGGGTCTAAATTGGCTGTCAAAATGTACCAAATTGTCGGAATATGTCCTCATCCTTCTACTATTCAGGTAAGAGGCATTATTTATGATCTATATTTAAAGGCCTACTGAAACCCACTACTACCGACCACGCAGTCTGATCGTTTATATATCAATGATGAAATCTTAACATTGCAACACATGCCAATACGGCCGGGTTAACTTATAAAGTGCAATTTTAAATTTCCCGCTAAACTTCCGGTTGAAAACGTCTATGTAAGATGACGTATGCGCGTGACGTCAATCGTTGAAACGGAAGTATTCGGACTCCCTTGAATCCAATACAAAAAGCTATGTTTTCATCTCAAAATTCCACAGTATTCTGGACATCTTTGTTGGTGAATCTTTTGCAATTTGTTGAATGAACAATGAAGACTGCAAAGAAGAAAGTTGTAGGTGGGATTGGTGTATTAGCGGCTGGCTGCAGCAACACAATCAGGAGGACTTTGACTTGGATAGCAGACGCGCTAGCCGACGCTAGCCGCCGACCGCACGGATGATCGGGTGAAGTCCTTCGTCGCTCCGTCGATCGCTGGAACGCAGGTGAGCACGGGTGTTGATGAGCAGATGAGGGGTGGCTGGCGTAGGTGGATAGCTAATGTTTTTAGCATAGCTCTGTGAGGTCCCGTTGCTAAGTTAGCTTCAATGGCGTTGTTAGCAACAGCATTGTTAAGCTTCGCCAGGCTGGAAAGCATTAACCGTGTATTTACAGGTCCATGGTTTAATAGTATTGTTGATTTTCTGTCTATCCTTCCAGTCAGGGGCTTATTTCTTTTGTTTCTATATGCAGTTAAGCCTGATGCTATCACGTTAGCTCCGTAGCTAAAGTGTTTCACCGATGTATTGTCGTAGAGATAAAAGTCACTGTGAATGTCCATTTCGCGTTCTCGACTCTCATTTTCAAGAGGATATAGTATCCGAGGTGGTTTAAATTACAAATCCGTGATCCACAATAGAAAAAGGAGAGAGTGTAGAATCCACTGAGCCAGCTTGTACCTAAGTTACGGTCAGAGCGAAAAAAGATGCATCCTGCACTGCACTCTAGTCCTTCACTCTCACGTCCTCATGCACAAATCTTTCATCCTGGCTCAAATTAATGAGGTAATCGTCACTTTCTCGGTCCGAATCGCTCTCGCTGCTGGTGTAAACAATGGGGAAATGTGAGGAGCCTTTCAACCTGTGACGTCACACTACTTCCGGTACAGGCAAGGCTTTTTTTTATCAGCGACCAAAAGTTGCGAACTTTATCATCGATGTTCTCTACTAAATCCTTTCAGCAAAAATATGGCAATATCGCGAAATTATCAAGTATGACACATAGAATGGATCTGCTATCCCCGTTTAAATAAAAAAAATTAATTTCAGTAGGCCTTTAACTCTTAGAGCAAAGAAGCAGCTGACCACTTAATGATGTCAACATAGGCACACAAGCTAGTGATCACATCGCCGCTATAAATAGTTTGTCTGCCTTAGCGCTTGTTATAACAATATCATTAATACTTGGTTAATATTCAAGTCACAAAATATATTGTTGCCGTTTTTTTAATGGTTATTTATTAGGTTTTTTGGTGGAATAGATTACCTTCCATTGGCTCCATTGTTCGCAGACTTTTATTTACGAGTTAGAATGCATTTTAAAAAATAAATTTGTTGTCATGTCTTTCATAATGATTGTGAACAGTTGAAATAAAATAAAAAGTTCAGTTCCCTTTTAAAGGAAACTTAGCAGCTATTGGATTACCTTTTTTAAATTATTAAATAATTATATATATTTTTTACATATAGATATATATAGATATTGTATATATTTATATATTTTTTTATTTTTTAGTTGTATTTTTTATTTTATTTTATGTATTTATTTTTATTTGGATTTACTTTTTGGGTTCATTATTCTAAAGCAGTGGTTCTTAACCTGGGTTCGATCGAGCCCTAGGGGTTCGGCGGAGGTCATGACACACCTGACTCATCGTGTAAATAAAAACTTCTCCCTATCGGCGTATTACGGATACGGCAACAGCAAAAGTCACACTGATTTGCAGGTGTGTAATTTGTTGTGAGTTTATGCACTATGTTGGTTTTGTTCTTTGAACAAGGTGATGTTCATGCACGGTTCATTTTGTACACCAGTAATAAAACATGGTAACACTTTAGTATGGGGAGCATATTCACCATTAATTAGTTGCTTATTAACATGCAAATTAGTAACATATTGGTTCTTAACTAGTCATTATTAAGTACTTATTAATGCCTTATTATCGACATGGCCTTATTATAACCCTAACCCTCTAACCCTGGCCCTAACCCTAACCCTAACCCTAACCAAATAACTATAAATTAAGTCTTTATTCCTTAGAATATGTTCCCCTAGTGTCCAAAAAACTCTAAATTAAGTCTCTGTTACTTAGAATATGTTCCCCATACTAAAGTGTTACCAAAAACATATACTGTACCTTTGTCTTGAATTTGAAAAAAAACAACATTTTATTTTTCACTGAAGAAGGGTTCGGTGAATGCGCATATGAAACTGGTGGGGTTCGGTACCTCCAACAAGGTTAAGAACCACTGTTCTAAAGGTAGTAATTCAAGCGTACACACACCAGATATACTAGTGCAATTTTGTACTCACATTTTTATTATGTCCTAATTTTTTATTGTAGTGGTATTTATACATTTAATATCCGTTTTATTCATACTTATTTGTGTATTTTTTTCTATATTGTTAAAATGCTACACATTTATTGAAGTGAGGGAAAGTTCTACCGAGTGATGTCATTGCCAAAGCAGGGAAGTATGGCCGCGCCTCATGGGATGTTTACAGCGAAAACACAAGAAAAAATACAATTATAGCAAATATTTCAGAATATTCCTCACAAATAGAGTAATATGCATGTACATTTAAATTATTCTAATCCATATTGTATCTTATAACCAATGTTCCCTCTAATGTGCGCGCCTGTGCAATTGCGCACTGCTCAAGCGTCCTCTGCGCAAGGCAAATCTATGCCACGCACAAAATCAAATAAAAAAATATGCGCATAACAATTTGACACACGGACACGACAGAGAAAACAGTTTTCGTTATCATTGTTTAAGTATTGTAACGTCTGTCGAGACGCTTTGAGGACATGAATTCCATCCATCACTTTACTGAGCAAAACTCTTTATTGTCGGCCATAAACACATCACCAAAACATTAGTAAAAAAAATGATATCTAGCAAAAGTGGTCATTTTCTGCAGTACAAACCAGACCAAAAGCAACTTTGTTATATCAACAGCAGCCGCTCGCTCTTTCTCACTCGCGCCAACACATGCACATATGGCACTTAGCCAGTGATGCGTTTACAGCCGCACAAAAAGTCGGACAACTCCAACACCACACATAAAGTGTCATTCCAGGTCGTTACACTATGATTTACCAATCAAATGTGTGCTTATTCTAGTGACATTCATTAGGAATCTTAATTTATAAATATTAATCATGAAATGCTGTTAGTATATTAAATAAATACTAAAAAAAATATAATTTTTACCAACAGGAAGTTGCAGGAATGTACACATGATCCCCTGCTTACATCTCATTGTGCAACATGTGAATGTTTTAATGGGAACTAAATGCAATGTCTGAAAGGGGTACAAATTATTTCCAAAGCAGGACCTCCACCCAGACAAACAATACAAGTACACAGTTCATGAAAAACAATATTTTTTGTTATTGTCATTGTAAGTGGGCCTAAACACTTATATTAGAAATGGAAATGACTGATGTCATTTGATTATAATAATAAGAGAATGTTGTCTGTCTCTGTGTTGGCCCTGCGATGAGGTGGGGACATGTCCAGGGTGCACACCGCCTTCCACCTGAATGCAGCTGAGATAGGCTCCAGCACCACCCGCGACCCCGAAAGGGACAAGCGGGAGAAAATGGATGGATGGATGGAGATTGAACTTGTTATTTAGTCAGATTTGGGACAGGTGTGCTGCTGGTGTAGCCACAGTGTGCACGTCTGATGTTGCTCACATGGGCTCCAGTGAATGCTCAGGGAGTTTTTGCGTTTGCTCACACACATGAACAATTAGAGGGAACATTGCATGGAGGCAAGGATTACTGACTTGGAAGCAGCTTTGCACTGTTGAGGGACGTTAGCAGCTAGCTTGCGAGCAAAAACACATCAATAAGGTAAGCAAACGGAGCATATTCCTGGCTCTCGCCTTGTTTTAAAGACTAAATGTCAGCCTATTGCTATTCTCGCACGATAACCGGTCCACGTGTGTACACTCATTAAGCTAAAAATACAAAACTGATTGCTATCAACTGTGTTGGCTGCTACTGACGCAGCTGAATCGTTAGCTTATCAAACAGGATATCCGGTCGTATCGGTTTATCTCTCAACCTTATCTCACACACACCCACACGACTACACACACGTACACAAAGACTAAATATAAAGTATAACATGACACCCTGACTTTTACACCAAGTAATAAAAAAAGTTTTACCGGTTTAGCTTCAACAATGTTATTTGTACATGTGCGTATTAAACAGGCTTGTGGCATAAATGGTGGGTTGAATTATATTTTTTTTATATTTGTTGGTTTATAAATATGTATAATTATTTCATGTCTAACTCTCTAATATATATCTTTTCTATGTTCCTGTCTACATGTGGAAATGGCGGCCATTTTGAAAAATGACACCTTCAAAACCAATAAAATAAAGCAAAGGTCTTCGAGGTTTCAAAAAATTTGTTATTTCAGGCAAATTGATGGACTTTAAATTTTTCTGTTACAGAATATTAAAAAAAAAAAAAAAAAAGTTAGTATTTGTTGCAAGCTGATCTATTTTTGCTTATTACTAGCTGTCAGCTAGCGCTGCAAATTGCTAGCTGGGAACTAGCATGCTAATCACTAGCTGGCAGCTAGTGACACAAATTGTTAGCACCGCAAATTGCTAATACTGCAAATCGCTAGCTGGCAACAAGCATGCTAATAACTAGCTGGCAACTAGTGTGCTTCTCACCAGCTGTCAGCTCGTGTCCCAAATTGCTAGCACCACAAATTGCTAACACTGCAATTGGCTTGCTGGCAATTAGCACGCTAATCGGCAACTAGCGCGCTTATCACCAGCTGACAGCTTGCGCCGCAAATTGCTAGCCAGCATTATTCCTTGCTCTCTTGATTGCTAACATGAATATAATAATATAATTATTCATGTTTTTATTTTAAACCTGCAAGGCACAATAAGGTTTTCACGCCAAATGCCATCTCTAAACTGCACTACAAACCCCGTTTCCATATGAGTTGGGAAATTGTGTTAGATGTAAATATAAACGGAATACAATGATTTGCAAATCCTTTTCAACCCATATTCAATTGAATGCACTACAAAGACAAGATATTTGATGTTCAAACTCATAATTTTTTTTTTTTTTTGGCAAATAATAATTAACTTTGAATTTCATGGCTGCAACACGTGCCAAAGTAGTTGGGAAAGGGCATGTTCACCACTGTGTTACATGGCCTTTCCTTTTAACAACACTCAGTAAACGTTTGGGAACTGAGGAGACCAATTTTTGAAGCTTTTCATTTGGAATTCTTTCCCATTCTTGCTTGATGTACAGCTTAAGTTGTTCAACAGTCCGGGGGTCTCCATTGTGGTATTTTAGGCTTCATAATGCACCACACATTTTCAATGGGAGACAGGTCTGGACTACAGGCAGGCCAGTCTAGTACCCGCACTCTTTTACTATGAATCCACAGAACACTTTTCCACTTTGTATCAGTCCATCTTAGATGAGCTCAGGCCCAGCGAAGCCAATGCCGTTTCCGGGTGTTGTTGATAAACGGTTTTTGCCTTGCATAGGAGAGTTTTAACTTGCACTTACAGATGTAGCGACCAACTGTAGTTACTGACAGTGGGTTTCTGAAGTGTTCCTGAGCCCATGTGGTGATATCCTTTACACACTGATGTCGCTTGTTGATGCAGTACAGCCTGAGGGATCGAAGGTCACGGGCTTAGCTGCTTACGTGCAGTAATTTCTCCAGATTCTCTGAACCCTTTGATGATATTACGGACCGTAGATGGTGAAATCCCTAAATTCCTTGCAATAGCTGGTTGAGAAAGGTTTTTCTTAAACTGTTCAACAATTTGCTCACGCATTTGTTGACAAAGTGGTGACCCTCGCCACATCCTTGTTTGTGAATGACTGAGCATTTCATGGAATCTACTTTTATACCCAATCATGGCACCCACCTGTTCCCAATTTGCCTGTTCACCTGTGGGATGTTCCAAATAAGTGTTTGATGAGCATTCCTCAACTTTATCAGTATTTATTGCCACCTTCCCCAACTTCTTTGTCACGTGTTGCTGGCATCAAATTCTAAAGTTAATGATTATTTGCAAAAAAATTTTTTTTTATCAATTTGAACATCAAATATGTTGTCTTTGTATCATATTCAACTGAATATGGGTTGAAAATGATTTGCAAATCATTGTATTCCGTTTATATTTACATCTAACACAATCTCCCAACTCATATGGAAACGGGGTTTGTACAATGGTCATGTCGAATCAAAGCCATTTAAATGTGGGGGGTAGATATGAAGAAATATATTTTTAAAAGTTTAATTGACCACAAATTTAAAACCCTGTAGAAGACCTCGGCTGTATAAAATTGTGTTTAATACTGTTCTAAGATTGTCAAATAATACAGTATAGCGCCACTACTAGTTAGCTAGAAAATAGTAAGAGTTAAAAAATAAATAAATAATAATAATAATAAATTGTGACCTGGTCTGCCTATGTAAGTACAGTAATGAACTGGTATTTGTGTAGGCTAGCCCGGGGCAAGGCGCGCCGCACATTTCGCGCAATTTTCTCCATGCCGCCAAGTTGGAGACGTTCCCTCCTGGTTCCTTAGTATTCCGCACATCCACCGACACATCGCATCATTTGCATGTGAAAAGAATTGAGCAGTACTTTAGCAGCACAACAGACACTTTGTGGCTTTCCGGGCAGCTCTGGACCAGAACCACTTGTATGGAACCCCCCACCCCCCACCCCAAAAAAAAACAAAAAAAACAACAAAAGTCAAGAATAAACACGATGACGACTTTAAATGTTTAGGATGAACTAGAGTCTGAAATGCAAAGAATAATACTTTTCACAATAAAAGTTTGAGAGAAGTAATCCAATACATTTTGCAACATGAACTAAATGACTGATTATAAATATCTTTTTAACTTTCCTTGTCATTATAATCCTCATTATTTTGCATTTCTGGCTGAGAGTGAGGTCTGTGCTCTAGTTAAAAAACCTTTTTTGTAGAGAATATTGCAAATAAAATTGCTGTTTTAAGTTGCATACTAATAACATGAGAGCGCTGTTGAATAGAGGATCTTTGAGTGGCAGAGGATTTCTGCTATATGGAAGATTTTTGGCAATAGGATCTCAAAAACAACAGCCTAGTCCTGTTATATAAAGGATCTTTGACAGATGTTTTGCAGTATGTTGTAGCAGAGCACTCCTGTCTTTTATAGAGAGGATTGTTTTATAAACAATTTTGGCAATCGGTGCTTCAAACAGCTTCTCATCATATGAAAGATTGTTGGCCAGCATTACTGAAGCATGTCCTTAAACAAACAGAGTGGTTCTGTTATTTAGAAGATCTTTGATATGTTTTTTTGCAGTAGGTTCTTAAAATAGAACAGCAGTTCTGGCACATAGTAAATTTGAACTAGCGTTTTAAAACTCGCAGAGCACTCCTGTTGTATAGAGGATCTTTGACGCGTGTTTTTATTTTTTTTAATTTTGTGGTAGGTTCCAAAAACGTAGTGCTCTTGTTATATAGAGTACCTTTGATGAGTGGTTTTGCAGTAGCTCTTTGAAAACCGCTAAATACTCCTGAAATATAGAGGATCTTTGACTAATATTTTTGTAGTAGGCCTTTAAAAACAGCAACAATACTCCTGTTATTTGGAGGATCTTTGAATAGAGTTTTAGCATGAATATACACCATGAATTGATTACGAGGACCCCGACTTAAACAAGTTGAAAAACGTATTCGGGTTTTACCATTTAGTGGTCAATTGTACAGAATATGTACAGTACTGTGCAATCTACTAATAAAAGTTTCAATCAATCAAACAATCAATAGAGGATCTTTGACTAGTATTTTTGCAGTCTGTCCTTAAAACAGCATAATTCTCCTGTGGTATAGAGAAGTGGTCCCCAACCACCGGGCCACGGCCCGGTACCGGTCCGTGGACCGATTGGTACCGGGCCGCACAAGAAATTTAAAAAAAAGTATTATTATTATTTTTATTTTTTTTTTTTAAATTAAATCAACATAAAAAACACAATATACATTATATTTCAGTATAGATCAATACAGTCTGCAGGGATACAGTCCGTAAGCACACATGATTGTATTTCTTTATGACAAAAACACATGTAGGACACATTTTCAAGCGTTGACCAGTCCGCAGCTACAAAAAGGTTGGGGACTACTGGTATAGAGGATCTTTGACTAGAGTTTTTGCAGTAGGTCTTTAAAAACAGCTGAATACTCCTGATGTATAGAGGATCTTTGACTAGAATTTTTGCGGTACGTCCTTAAAAACAGCAGAACGCTCCTGAAATATAGAAGATCTTTGACTAGTATTTTTGCAGGAGGTCTTTAAAAACAGCAGAATATTCCGAATATGTAGAGGATATTTGACTAGTATTTTTGTAGTAGGTCTTTAAAAACAGCAAAAATACTCCTGAACTATGGAGCATCTTTGACCAGTATTTTTGAAGTAGGTTTTTAAAAACAGCAAAACAGTCCTGATGTATAGAGGATCTTTGATCAGTATTTTTGTAGTAGGTCTTTAAAAACAGCAAAATAGTCCTGAAATATAGAGGATCTTTGACTAGTATTTTTGCAGTAGTTCCTTAAAAACAGCAAAATACTCCTGATATATAGAGGATCTTTGACTAGTATTTTTGCAGTAAGTCTTTAAAAATAGCTGAATATTCCTGATATCTAGAGGATCTTTGACTAGTATTTTTGCAATAGGTCTTTAAAAACAGCAAAATACTCTTGCAATATAGAAGATCTTTTACTAGTATTTTTTGCAGTAGGTCTCTAAATACAGCAAAATACTCCTGATGTATAGAGGATCTTTGACTAGTATTTTTGCAGTAGATCTTTAAAAATAGCAAAATACTCCTCAAATATAGAGGATCTTTGACTACTATTTTTGCAATAAGTATTTAAAAACCGCAAAATACTCTTGAAATATAGAAGATCTTTGACTAGTATTTTAGCAGTAGGTCTCTAAAAACAGCAAAATTCTCCCGATACATAGAGGATCTGTGACTAGTATTTTTGCATTAGGTCTTTAAAAACAGCAAAATAGTCCTGATATATAGAGGATATTTGCCAATATTTTTGCAGTGATCTTTAAAAACTGCAGAATACTCCTGATATATGGAGGATCTTTAACTAGTATTTTTGTAGTTTGTCTTTAAAAACATCAGAATATTCCTGATATATAGAGGATCTTTAACTAGTATTTTTGTAGTTTGTCTTTAAAAACATGAGAATATTCCTTATATATAGAGGATCTTTGACTAGTATTTTTGCAGTAGGTCTTTAAAAACAGCAGATTACGCCTGCTATATGCAGTGCAGTGATTCTCAAACTGTGGTACTAGTGGTACACGGGCTCTAACTAGTGGTATGCCAAAGATTTGATTCATTATCTAAATAGTGCTTTATTGTTCTATATTCAAACACAGTCTTACTGTTCAAATGGTGTGTAATGTTACAGTGGCCAAAATATTAAACATATTTGTTAAATAAAACCTGTTCCTTGTTTTTAATAAATACTTTATGCCTACTAAGCTACTGTATTTTAATGTGTGTCATTATGGTGGTACTTGGAGAATCAAGTGTTTTCTGAGGTGGTAGTTGGTGCAAACAGTTTGAGAACCACTAATATAGAGGATATTTTAGTATTTTTGCAGTAAGTCTTTAAAAACCGCAGAATACTCCTGATATATACAGTAGAGCAGTGATTCTCAAACTGTGGTACATGTACCACTAGTGGTACACAGGCTCCATCTAATGGTATGCCAACGAATCACTTAATTAAATATTCAAACACAGTGTTATTGTTCAAACTGTGCGTAATGTTACAATGGTCAAAAACATTAAATATACTTATTAAATAAAACCCCTGCCTTGTTTTTAATAATATTCAGGCCTACTACGCTACTGTATTTTAAAGTCTGTCATTATGGTGGTACTTGGAAAGTGTTTTCTGAGGTGGTACTTGGTGAAAATCATTTCAGTAGAGAATCTGCTCTTTTTTGCAGTAGGTCCTTAAAAACAGCAGAATATTCCGGATGTATAGAGGATCTTTGACTAGTATTTTTGCAGTAGGTCTTTAAAAAAGCAAAGCCCTCTTCTTACCATAGTAGGTTCTTAAAAAAAAATTAGTGGTCCTGTTAAATAGAGGATCTATGACTTGTAGTTTTGCAGTAATTTATTTTTTTATTTTTTTATTTACCAAGGATCAAATTCATTATAAATTTCCTTTACAATAGTGTACTGTATAAAAGGCAAACCCAGCAGTTTACAGTTTACACACTAAAAAATAAAATACACTAATACAAAAAAATGAAATACTGTACAAGAACATTAGAGACAAGGTTAACTACTGTATTACATCCATCCATTTTCTGCCGCTTGTCCCTTTTGGGGTCGCGGGGGTGCTGGAGCCTATCTCAATTGCAGGTAAAAGGACTTCCTTTTTTCAGTTCCACGAACCTAAGGTGTGAAGTGGTACGAGTTATTTCAGTTTAAAAGGCTTCCGGCGTTCATTCCGAGAATAACAGTAAAACAGAGCCTTGCATTGACATTTTCAGTTTTCTCGATTCTAAACTTCCCAAAGAGAAGGCTGAAACAATTACGTTGAATACATCTTGTAAAAGGTTTTTAAAAAGTTGGGAGTTATAAATTAGAATTTTATTTTGAAGGTATGTATCGGAAACAGAAAACATTTCAGGTGCAATTAATCAAATACTCCTTAATGCCACACTCGCAATATTGCTAGTTTTTCCAAGTCAACCTTCAAAAGCGTATGTTGTAATTGTACCGTAATTGATATTTTAACGATAACAATACTCGAATTATGCTGCTTTTCACACTTTAAGGAGAGGAGCAAGTGTTCGCTAGCCAACAGTTTGTTCCGAAAGACGGTAAAAATAAAAGTTGTAGTTTGGAAGTAGGGGTGTACAGTTCCGGTTGTCTTACCGGGGGCCAGGCGGACCAGAGTCGGCAGACGGAACTTGCTGACCACCGCGTCCAACGGCAGCGCTAACGGGCTCCAGGAGATCTCCGACAGGCTCGCCGACAACTTCTCCATCCTGCCGGGGTCATCACTGTGCCGGAGAGGAGGCGGGGGGCGAAGACGACGGCGGCGGCGGGTGTCGTGGTGACGGTGAGTATGATGATGGAGGTGCCAATGGAGACGTCCGCGTTAAGACTTTCGCCATGTTTGAAATGTTGGAGAGAATAATCTGTGCGAGCCTGCGGAGGGAGGGCTTGTAAGGCCCCCCTCTTTTCCCCTCCTTACACACATGCAAATGAGCAAGTTACTCATTCACAGTCCGTGCGGCAGATTGTTCATTAATGTGTGCTGCCCTGAATAGATCTATCAAATGGAATGAATAAAGCTGCTAAGTAGCAAAAAAACTTCAATTGTAACCAAAACAAAATAACATCAACTCACATCACAAGCTAAAAATATGAAAGTTCACATCAGATAGCACTGTTTGTCCTCTTTATATTTAATACAGAGCAGTGTAGGGCAGGGATATTAAAAACATTTTTTTTTTTTGGGAGGGTGGCACATAGAATAGAATAGAAAGTACTTTATTGATCCCTGGGGGAAATTCAGCATCACAGTTCGCTCACAATAGACAAGAATAATAATAAATAATATCCATCCATCCATCCATCTTCTTCCGCTTATCCGAGGTCGGGTCGTGGGGGCAGCAGCCTAAGCAGGAAAGCCCAGACTTCCCTCTCCCCAGCCACTTCGTCCAGCTCTTCCCGGGGGATCCCGAGGCGTTCCCAGGCCAGCCGGGAGACATAGTCTTCCCAACGTGTCCTGGGTCTACACCCCGTGGCGTCCTACCGGTCGGACGTGCCCTAAACACCTCCCTAGGGAGGCGTTCGGGTGGCATCCTGACCAGATGCCCGAACCACCTCATCTGGCTCCTCTCAATGTGGAGGAGCAGCGGCTTTACTTTGAGCTCCCCCCGGATGACAGAGCTTCTCACCCTATCTCTAAGGGAGAGCCCCGCCACCCGGCGGAGGAAACTCATTTCGGCCGCTTGTACACGTGATCTTGTCCGTTCTGTCATAACCCAAAGCTCATGACCATAGGTGAGGATGGGAACGTAGATCGACCGGTAAATTGAGAACTTTGCCTTACGGCTCAGCTCCTTCTTCACCACAACGGATCGATACAGCGTCCGCTAGAGATGCGCGGTTTGCGGACACAACCGCGGACTCCGCGGATAATCCGCGGGTCGGGCGGATGCATGACGAAAAAAATAGATTTTAAATAGATTCGGGCGGGTGGCGGTTGAACCAATTCGGAAATATATATACACAGTTAAATGTTGTTACCCACATACGAAAAACGAGCAGCACTCTTTGAAACAGGCAATTATTCATCAAGCACTGCTGCAGCTGTCACGCCAAATTTCTTCCCCCTACAAACCCCCCCCCCCCCCCATTTACTTCCGGGGCTGCGTCCAATAAAGTCACAAAGTTGCCGGGGGTCCTTAACCGGCACGCGACTGTCCTGTTTCGCGCCTGTACAAAAAAAAACAATAATCGATTTCTTCAGATTCCAGCAGCTGTCAAAGACGAAGTATCCTTCCAGCGACGGGCAGTCAAAGCCGAAGTGCTATCGATCGCTGTCAATGACGTAAGAGGAAACATGACCACAGAAGTAAATGGGGGGGGGGGATTTGTAGGGGGAAGAAATTTGGCGTGACACAGCACACCACAACACAACACAGGAAGAAGAAAAAAATAAAAAGATGGCAACGCCGGCAGCAAACGTGGTACGCGACAAACTAAAAAAGGGAATACTAAAGACCAGGGGAAAAAAATAATAATAGTCAACACTTTCTTAATGGAAATGACAATAATATTATAATAATGATAAATAATATTATCACACATTCATATCTCTTGGCCTCTAATGCGTGGCCAAGAGATATGAATGCATGGCACGCATTGAATGTCTCTGCTGCATTGGATCAGTCTCCTTTCTTTAACAGGCAAAAGCTTTCTAACCTCACTAATGCCTTGCATCGTCTATATTAGATATATAACAACGGGCGGGTGGCGGGCGGTTGTGGTTTTGATAAAATGTTAGTTCGGGTGGATGGCGGGTGGATGACGACTTTTGTGATGCGGTTGCGGATTAAATAATTGCCTATCCACGCATCTCTAGCGTCCGCATTACTGAAGACGCCGCACCGATCCGCCTGTCGATCTCACGATCCACTCTTCCCTCACTCGTGAACAAGACTCCGAGGTACTTGAACTCCTCCACTTGGGGCAAGATCTCCTCCCCAACCCGGAGATGGCACTCCACCCTTTTCCGGGCGAGAACCATGGACTCGGACTTGGAGGTGCTGATTCTCATCACAGTCGCTTCACACTCAGCTGCGAACTGATCCAGTGAGAGCTGAAGATCCTGGCCAGATGAAGCCATCAGGACCACATCATCTGCAAAAAGCAGAGACCTAATCCTGCAGATAAACAATATATTATATATGATATATTATATACATAATATATAAATAATATAAATATATTCTACATATACTACATATACCCTACATTTAAGTGCAGTCAAGAAGGAACATATGCATTATACAGTCTGATGGCTGTCGGTATGAAGGACCTCCTGTGTCGTTCCGTGTTGCATTTTGGGAGTCTGAGCCTTCCACTGAACGTGCTCATTCTCCCCGCAAGGTCCGACTGTAGTGGGTGGGAGGTGTTGTCCATAATGGCTAGGAGTTTTTCTAGACTTCTCCTCTCTGACACCACCGCCAGAGAGTCTATCTCCACTCCCATCACGTTACTGGCCTTCTCTACCAACTTGTCCAGTCTCTTTGCGTCCCTCGCTCTCAGCCCGCTGCCCCAGCAGGCCACGGCGTACAAGAAGGCGCCCGCCACCACCGACTCGTAGAACATCTTCAACATCTTTGTGCAGACGTTGAAGGATCCTAGCCTCCTGAGGAAGTACAGGCGGCTCTGTCCCTTCTTGTAGAGTGCCTCAGCGTGTTTTGACCCATTCAGCTTGTTGTCCATGTGTACTCCGAGGTATTTATAATCCTCAACCATTTCCACATATCTAGGAAATTAAAGACCAGGGGTCTCATTTATCAGAATCAGAAATACTTTATCCATCCATCCATCCATCCATTTTCTACCGCTTATTCCCTTCGGGGTCGCGGGGGGTGCTGGAGCCTATCAGCTACAATCGGGCGGTAGGCGGGGTACAACCTGGACAAGTCTCCACCTCATCACAGGGCCAACACAGATAGACAGACAACATTCACACTCACATTCACACACTAGGGCCAATTTAGTGTTGCCAATCAACCTATCGCCAGGTGCATGTCTTTGGAGGTGGGGGGAAGCCGGAGTACCCAGAGGGAACCCACGCAGTCACGGGGAGAACATGCAAACTCCACACAGAAAGATCCCGAGCGCAGGATCGAACCCAGGACCTTCGTATTGTGAGGCAGACGCACTAACCTCTCTTCCACCGTGCTGCTACTTTATTAATCCCCGAGGGTAAATTAAGATTTTCAGCAAAATCCCATTCAAGATCAGACAAACATTACAGGGAGAACAGGAAAAACTGCAAAATACTCCTGAAATATGGAGGATCTTTGACTAGTATTTTTACAGTAGGTCTTTAAAAACAGCAGAATATTCCTGATATGTAGAGGATCTTTTACTAGTATTTTTGCAGTAGGTCCTTAAAAACAGCAAAATACTCCTGAAATATGGAGCATATTTAACTAGTATTTTTGCAGTAGTTCTTTTAAAAACAGCAAAATAGTCCTGATGTATAGAGGATCTTTGACGAGTATTTTCGTAGTAGGTCTTTAAAAACAGCAAATACTCCTGAAATGTAGAGCATCATCCCACCTAACCTTATCTGTGTCCACACACAACAATCCATCCATCCATCCATCTTCTTCCGTTTATCCGAGGTCGGTTCGCGGGGGCAGCAGCCTAAGCAGGAAAACCCAGACTTCCCTCTCCCCAGCCACTTCGTCCAGCTCCTCCCGGGGGATCCCGAGGTATTCCCAGGCCAGCCGGGAGAAATAGTCTTTCCAACGTGTCCTGGGTCTTCCCCGTGGCCTCCTACCGGTCGGACGTGCCCTAAACACCTCCCTAGGGAAGCGTTCGGGTGGCATCCTGACCAGATGCCCGAACCACCTCATCTGGCTCCTCTCGATGTGGAGGAGCAGCGGCTTTACTTGGAGCTCCCCCCGGATGGCAGAACTTCTTACCCTATCTTTAAGGGAGAGCCCCGCCACCCGGCGGAGGAAACTAATTTCGGCCGCTTGTACCCGTGATCTTGTTCTTTCGGTCATAACCCCAAGCTCATGACCATAGGTGAGGATGGGAACGTAGATCGACCAGTAAATTGAGAGCTTTGCCTTCCGGCTCAGCTCGTTCTTCACCACAACGGATCGATACAGCGTCCGCATTACTGAAGACGCCACACCGATCCGCCTGTCGATCTCACGATCCACTCTTCCCTCACTCGTGAACAAGACTCCAAGGTACTTGAACTCCTCCACTTGGGGCAGGGTCTCCTCCACAACCCGGAGATGGCACTCCACCCTTTTCCGGGCCAGAACCATGGACTCGGACTTGGAGGTGCTGATTCTCATCCCAGTCGCTTCACACTCAGCTGCGAACCGATCCAGTGAGAGCTGAAGATCCTGGCCAGATGAAGCCATCAGGACCACATCATCTGCAAAAAGCAGAGACCTAATCCTGCAGCCACCAAACCAGATTCCCTCAACGCCTTGACTGCGCCTAGAAATTCTTTCCATAAAAGTTTTGAACAGAATCGGTGACAAAGGGCAGCCTTGGCGGAGTCCAACCCTCACTGGAAACGTGTCCGACTTACTGCCGGTAATGCGGACCAAACTCTGGCACTGATCATACAGGGAGCGGACCGCCACAATCAGACGGTCCGATACCCCATACTCTCTGAGCACTCCCCACAGGACTTCCCAAGGGACACGGTCGAATGCCTTCTCCAAGTCCACAAAACACATGTAGACTGGTTGGGCAAACTCCCAAGCACCCTCAAGGACCCTGCTGAGGGTATAGAGATGGTCCACTGTTCCACGACCAGGACGAAAACCACACTGTTCCTCCTAAATCCGAGGTTCGACTATCCGGCGTAGCCTCCTCTCCAGCACACCTGAATAGACCTTACCGGGAAGGCTGAGGAGTGTGATCCCACGATAGTTAGAACACACCCTCCGGTTCCCTTTCTTAAAGAGAGGAACCACCACCCCGGTCTGCCAATCCAGAGGTACCGTTGATAGTGCACTGCTTCCCCTTCCTGAGGCGGCGGATGGTGGTCCAGAATCGCTTCGAAGCCGTCCGGAAGTCGTTTTCCATGGCTTCCCCGAACTCCTCCCATGTCCGAGTTTTTGCCTCCGCGACCGCTGAAGCCGCACACCGCTTGGCCTGTCGGTACCTTTCCGCTGCCTCAGGAGTCCTATGAGCCAAAAGAACCCGATAGGACTCCTTCTTCAGCATCCCTCACCGCCGGTGTCCACCAACGGATTCTAGGATTACCGCCACGACAGGCATCAACTACCTTGCGGCCACAGCTTCAATCAGCCGCCTCGACAATAGAGGCGCGGTACATGGTCCATTCGGACTCAATGTCCAGTACCTCCCTCGTGACATGTTCAAAGTTCTTCCGGAGGTGGGAATTGAAACTCTCTCTGACAGGAGACTCTGCCAGACGTTCCTAGCAAACCCTCACAATGCGTTTGGGCCTGCCAGGTCTGTCCGGTATCCTCCCCCACCATCGCAGCCAACTCACCACCAGGTGGTGATCGGTAGAAAGCTCCGCCCCTCTCTTCACCCGAGTGTCCAAAACATGAGGCCGCAAATCCGACGACACAACTACAAAGTCGATCATGGAACTGCGGCCTTGGGTGTCCTGGTGCCAAGTGCACATATGGACACCCTTATGTTTGAACATGGTGCTCGTTATGGACAATCTGTGACGGGCACAAAAGTCCAATAACAAAACACCGCTCGGGTTCAGATCCGGGCGGCCATTCTTCCCAATCACGCCTCTCCAGGTTTCACTGTCGCTGCCAACATGAGCGTTGAAGTCCCCCAGTAGAACGAGGGAATCACCCGGGGGAGCACTCTCAAGTACTCCCTCGAGCGAATCCAAAAAGGGTGGGTACTCTGAGCTGCGGTTTGGCGCATAAGGGCAAACCACAGTCAGGACCCGTTCCCCCACCCGAAGGCGGAGGGAAGCTACCCTCTCGTCCACCGGGTTGAACTCCAACATGCAGGCTCTGAGCCGGGGGGGCAACAAGAATTGCCACCCCAGCCCGTCGCCTCTCACTGCCGGCAACGCCAGAGTGGAAGAGAGTCCAGCCCCTCTCGAGAGAACTGGTTCCAGAGCCCTTGCTGTGCGTCAAAGTGAGTCCGACTATGTCAAGCCGGAACTTCTCCACCTCGCGCACTAGCTCAGGCTCCTTCCCCCCAAGCGAGGTGACGTTCCACGTCCCAAGAGCTAGCTTCTGTAGCCGAGGATCGGACCGCCAAGTGCCCTGCCTTCGGCTGCCGCCCAGCTCACATCGCACCCGACCTCTATGACCCCTACTATGGATTGGAGGGGGGACCCACGTTGCCTCTTCGGGCTGTGCCCGGCCGGGCCCCATGGGGACAGGCCCGGCCACCAGGCGCTCGCC
Source organism: Entelurus aequoreus (assembly GCF_033978785.1). Classification (NCBI taxonomy): domain Eukaryota; kingdom Metazoa; phylum Chordata; class Actinopteri; order Syngnathiformes; family Syngnathidae; genus Entelurus; species Entelurus aequoreus. The sequence continues at coordinate 18,776,131 of NC_084753.1, read as the reverse complement.
ATCGTGCCCCACCTCCGGGCCTGGCTCCAGAGGGGGGCTCCGGTGACCCGCGTCCGGGCGAGGGAAATCTGGGTCCTTTGTTTTTATCTTTCATTGAGGTCTTCGAGCTGCTCTTTGTCTGATCCCTCACCTAGGACCAGTTTGTCGTGGGAGACCCTACCAGGGGGCATAAAGCCCCCGGACAACATAGCTCCTAGGATCATTGGGACACGCAAACTCCTCTACCACGGTAAGGTGGCAGCTCAGAGAGGAGCACAACAATGCCACCGTTTAAGACCCCCGCCCCCCTCCATCGCAACGCAACCTGATACGCATGCGTGGGAAAAAGGAAAAAAAATCCAGTGTTATGGTATTTCAATTAACTAGATTCCAGTGTGCTGTGGGGCCCTATTGTAGTGAATCACACCTGAGCCATCATACATGAATCAAATCTTTAATCGACATGAGAAAGTACACAATGCGATATCATTTAACATTTTACAACAAATACAACAATTAATCTAGGGATCTAAATATCTGGTCAGGACACTCCTCACTCTTCACCTTCATTTTCCATTTTTGCAATCCAGCCTGTGCTTGGAGGCTGAAAATGGCGGTCGTACTCCAAGGCGGCAACCACGGACTGCTCGTTAAGTGGCTCATTCATGGCTTCACAGTAGTTATGGAGTACAAAACAAGCATACACAAGGAATGGTAGGTCAGTCTTGTTAATGTCCATGGGGCAGCGCAGTGAACCAAAGCGGGGCTTCAGTCGTCCAAACGCACACTCGATGACCATGTGGGCCATAAAGCAATATTTGTAGTCACACACTGCCTAAATCACATCCACGGTAGGAAGGGACAAAGTTTTTTGGTAAGTAGAATTACAGCTGACCCGGACATTCGAAAGTTCTCTTGCCGTCTGAGATGTGTTGTATCCGAAATAGCTGCAATCGCGCGTTTCCTTCACTTAAGTATTCATATGTGATTTCCACAAGCGTCTGTACATGTAGAAGGAGAGGAAACACGGGCATTTCTGGATGACTGGCTTCCATCTTTCCAGTGGTTAGCTCCGTTGTTATGAAGCTGGCTGTGGCACGTTCTTTCAGGCGTCACTTCCTGTGTGGGGCGAGGTCTTTCTGACTTCACTTCCTCTCCGAACTCAATTTGTAAACGATCAATGAGTCCATACAAAGCTTAGAGCCGGAGATTCAAGAAATACACGGCGCACTTTCCCGTGTGATAATTTATCCGAGGAGGGGGACCTTAAACGCTGGTTTGGTGTGGCTGAAACAGGGCTTAGGCTAAATAATTATTCGTTTAAGGGGCTAAGCCTGGGCCCCTGGAGAGGGGGTTCAGACTGAGGCCAAGAGGAAAAAAACGTCATAGCCATAGTACACATAAGCATGTGTGTAAGAGGGAAACATCAAAGAACACAAAGGACATTAAAGACATTAAAAATAGCAGAGCTGATGCAACCAGACATTTCTACATACAGCCACAAAAGTAAAAACAACAACAACAAAAATAACATATACACTGTGGTGGCCTCTGCGGTGTTCCACACCATCATCTGCTGGGGTTGGAGGAGCATGGTCAGAGACAGGAGCAGACCCAACAAAGCAACCAAGAGAGCAGACTCCACCCTCGGCCGCCCACTAACTCTCGGCCAGTGTCCAGTCCGCATGGATGAGCGAGGATGCGTCTAAGCACGGGTGGGCAATTAATTTTTACCAGGGGCCATATGAGCAATCTGAGCACTGCTGGAGGGCCACACCGACAATATTTCAATTAAATTTTGATCAAATTATTTTTGATACACCGTAAGATAAATAATAATAGCCCGATTGTAGCTGAGATAGGCTCCAGCACCCCCCGCAACCCCGCAGGGAATAAGCGGTAGAAAATGGATGGATGGATGAATAATAATAATTTCATTTAACCTAACTTAACTTTATACAAAAGCAGATTGCTTTTGATGGTTTTATTTTTAACACTGTCTTACACAACACTTCCTGATGTACAAACCCCGTTTCCATTTGAGTTGGGAAATTGTGTTAGATGTAAATACAAACGGAATACAATGATTTGCAAATCATTTTCAACCCATATTCATTTGAATATGTTACAAAGACAACATATTTGATGTTCAAACCGATAAACTTTTTTTTTTTGCAAATAATCATTAACCTTAGAATTTGATGCCAGCAACACATGACAAAGAAGTTGGGAAAGGTGGCAATAAATACTGATAAAGTTGAGGAATGCTCATCAAACACTTATTTGGAACATCCCACAGGTGAACAGGCAAATTGGGAACAGGTGGGTGCCATGATTGGGTATAAAAGTAGATTCCATGAAATGCTCAGTCATTCACAAACAAGGATGGGGCGAGGGTCACCACTTTGTCAACAAATGCGTGAGCAAATTGTTGAACAGTTTAAGAAAAACCTTTCTCAACCAGCTATTGCAAGGAATTTAGGGATTTCACCATCTACGATCTGTAATATGATAAAAAAAAAGGGTTCAGAGAATCTGGAGAAATCACTGCACGTAAGCAGCTAAGCCTGTGACCTTCGATCCCTCAAGCTGTACTGCATCAATAAGCGACATCAGTGTGTAAAGGATATCACCACATGGGCTCAGGAACCCTTCAGAAACCCACTGTCAGTAACTACAGTTGGTGGCTACATCTGTAAGTGTAAGTTAAAACTCTCCTATGCAAGGCGAAAACCGTTTATCAACAACACCCAGAAACGCTGTCGGCTTCGCTGGGCCTGAGCTCATCTAAGATGGACTGATATAAAGTGGAAAAGTGTTCTGTGGTCTGACGAATCCACATTTCAAATTGTTTTTGGAAACTGTGGACGTCGTGTCCTCCGGACCAAAGAGGAAAAGAACCATCCGTACTGTTATAGGCGCAAAGTTCAAAAGCCAGCATCTGTGATGGTATGGGGGTGTATTAGTGCCCAAGGCATGGGTAGCTTACACATCTGTGAAGGCACCAATAATGCTGAAAGGTACATACAGGTCTTGGAGCAACTTATATTGCCATCCAAGCAATGTTATCATAGGCGCCCCTGCTTATTTTCAGCAAGACAATGCCAAGCCACATTCCACAAAGCGGGGCTTCATAGTAAAAAAGGGCGGGTACTAGACTGGCCTGCCTGTAGTCCAGACATGTCTCCCATTGAAAATGTGTGGCGCAACATGAAGCCTAAAATACCACAACGGAGACCCCCGGACTGTTGAACAACTTAAGCTGTACATCAAACAAGAATGGGAAATAATTCCAAATGAAAAGCTTCAAAAATTGGTCTCCTCAGTTCCCAAACGTTTACTGAGTGTTGTTAAAAGGAAAGGCCATGTAACACAGTGGTGAACATGCCCTTTCCCAACTACTTTGGCACGTGTTGCAGCCATGAAATTCTAAGTTAATTAATATTTGCAAAAAAAAAATAAAGTTTATGAGTTTGAACATCAAATATCTTGTCTTTGTAGTGCATTCAATTGAATATGGGTTGAAAAGGATTTGCAAATCATTGTATTCCGTTTATATTTACATCTAACACAATTTCCCAACTCATATGGAAACGGGGTTTGTATAATACAATGCAAAAAAGTCAATTTCTGTCACTTTATCCTGCATCCTCTTTAAAAGTCCAACATTTTTCCCCGTCAGATTTGGACAACCATCTGTTGTCACACCTTCCAGCTTGTCCCATTTCAGTCCTAACATGTCCAAACACGCATTTACCTATGTGAACAAGTCATTACCTGTGGTTGTCTCTTTAATTGACTGCATGGCTGCCAGCTCCTCCGTGATTTGAAAGTCTGCAGTTATCCCACGTAAGAAGATGAGCAGCTGGGCGGTGTTTCGTACATCGCAGCTCTCATCAGAAGCCAGCGAAAAACAGTCAAAGTCGGCCGTTCTGTTCTTCAACTGAAGCTCAAAGTTTCCAGCGATGGTCTCAACCCACCTCGTTACAGTGCGTCGGGAGAGTGACACATTCCCAAATGCGCCCCTCTTCTCCGGGCATATCAGCGCAACAGAGTCCAATAAGCACTCCTTAATAAACTCTCCATCAGAAAACGCCTTACTTTTTCTGGCGATTTTGTGAGAAATGACAAAACTTGTCCTGATGGCTGCATCTCTGGGGGTGTGAAATTTGGCAAAAAGTCCTTGTTGGGTTTGCAGTTTTACCATCAAAGCATCAGCCTCCCTTGCACGCGCTTCATCAGACAGATTCCGGTATTTTTCCTCGTGCTTCGTCGTGTAGTGGCGATTCAATTTATATTCTTTAAACAGAGCAACCGGTGTACCACAAATTAAGCACACGGCTTTACCTTTAATTTCTGTAAAGAAATACTTGGCAGTCCATGTCTTGTTGAAAACACGGCATTCGTCCTCAACTTTTCTCTTTTTAGCGTCTCGGGGATAACCGGGCATCACTTGTCGCTGTGCACCTTCACTCACAGGTTACACCCGGACATACGCCCATAAATAACACTTTTCAAAATAAAAGCAGCACAGTTGTATTGCACGCACGACATAGATGTTTTTTTACATTTATTTTGTAATTTGTGATTGCCGCTGTTCACAGTCACTCACAATCGCGCATGAGCATACGTCCACACGGAAGTAATACAAATAACGCTTTTCAAAACAAAAGCAGCAGCACTGTTGTATTGCACACTGAACATAGATACTTTTTAAAATGTATTTTGTAATTTATGATTGGCCTCACGTGGGCCGTACAGGGACACACAAAGGGCCGGATGTGGCCCGCGGGCCGCCGAATGCCCAGGTCTGAGTTAGAGTGTAGGTCGTGAGTTCAAACCCCGGCCGAGTCATACCAAAGACTATAAAAATGGGACCCATTACCTCCCTGCTTGGCACTCAGCATCAAGGGTTGGAATTGGGGGTTAAATCACCAAAATGATTCCAGAGCGCAGCCACCGCTGCTGCTCAATGCTCCCCTCACCTCCCAGGGGGTGGAACAAGGGGATACAGAGAGTAATTTCACCACACCTAGTGTATGTGGGACTATCAGTGGTACTTTAACATCATTTTCACATGAAAGTCTATTCTGGCTGTGAGCAAGCTACAGAATGAGCACATTTTGTAGTAAATTACACACACAAGTTACATTTATATTGGGGGAAATCAAGAGTCACCCACATCTTCTAAAATGGTATGTGTCATTTAAAGGCCTACTGAAACCCACTACTACCGACCACGCAGTCAGATAGTTTATATATCAATGATGAAATCTTAACATTATAACACATGCCAATACGGCCGGGTTAACTTATAAAGTGACATTTTATATTTGCCGCTAAACTTCCGGCTCGAAACGCCTCTGAGGATGACGTATGCGCGTGACGTAGCCCGGCGAACACGGGTATGCCTTCCACATTGAAGCCAATACGAAAAAGCTCTGTTTTCATTTCATAATTCCACAGTATTCTGGACATCTGTGTTCGTGAATCTGTTGCAATCATGTTCATTGCATTATGGAGAAGGAAGCTGAGCAAGCAAAGAAGAAAGTTGTCGGTGCGAAATGGACGTATTTTTCGAACGTAGTCAGCAACAACAGTACACAGCCGGCGCTTCTTTGTTTACATTCCCGAAAGATGCAGTCAAGATGGAAGAACTCGGATAACAGAGACTCTAACCAGGAGGACTTTTGACTTCGATACACAGACGCCTGTAGAGAACTGGGACAACACAGACTCTTACCAGGATTACTTTGATTTGGATGACAAAGACGCAGACTTGCTACTGTGAGTATGCAGCTTTGGCTTCTAAACATTTTATCGCTTGACCGTATGTGCGCAACTTTTTTTTGCGTATGTACGTAACTTTTTTAAAATATATAAGCTTTATGAACCTTGGGTTAGGTGAACGGTCTTTTGGGCTGAGTGATTGTGTGTGTTGATCAGGTGTTTGAATTGTATTGGCGTGTTCTATGGAGCTAGGAGCTAGCATAGGAGCTAGCATAACAAACACGCAGGTGTTTTTATGCAGGATTAATTTGTGGCATATTAAATATAAGCCTGGTTGTGTTGTGGCTAATAGAGTATATATATGTCTTGTGTTTATTTACTGTTGTAGTCATTCCCAGCTGAATATCAGGTACCGTGAGTATGTAGCCTTGGCTGCTAAACAGTTGATAGCTTGACCGTATGTGCGCGTAACTTTTTAAAAATATATAAGCTTTATGAACCTTGGGTTAGGTGAACGGTCTTTTGGGCTGAGTGATTGTGTGTGTTGATCAGGTGTTTGAATTGTATTGGCGTGTTCTATGGAGCTAGGAGCTAGCAGAGGAGCTAGGAGCTAGCGTAACAAACACGCAGGTGTTTTTATGCAGGATTAATTTGTGGCATATTAAATATAAGCCTGGTTGTGTTGTGGCTAATAGAGTATATATATGTCTTGTGTTTATTTACTGTTGTAGTCATTCCCAGCTGAATATCAGGTACCGTGAGTATGCAGCCTTGGCTGCTAAACATTTGATAGCTTGACCGTATGTCCGCGTCACGTACGTAACTTTTTAAAAATATATAAGCTTTATGAACCTTGGGTTAGGTGAACGGTCTTTTGGGCTGAGTGATTGTGTGTGTTGATCAGGTGTTTGAATTGTATTGGCGTGGTCTATGGAGCTAGGAGCTAGCAGAGGAGCTAGGAGCTAGCGTAACAAACACGCAGGTGTTTTTATGCAGGATTAATTTGTGGCATGTTAAATATAAGCCTGGTTGTGTTGTGGCTAATAGAGTATATATATGTCTTGTGTTTATTTACTGTTGTAGTCATTCCCAGCTGAATATCAGGTCACCCCCGGCTCTCACAGCATCTTCCCTATCTGAATAGCTTCAACTCCCCACTAGTCCTTCACTTGCACTTTACTCATCCACAAATCTTTCATCCTCGCTCAAATTAATGGGGAAATTGTCGCTTTCTCGGTCCGAATCTCTCTCACTTCATGCGGCCATCATTGTAAACAATAGGGAACTTTGCGTATATGTTCAACTGACTACGTCACGCTACTTCCGGTAGGGGCAAGCCTTTTTTTTATCAGATACCAAAAGTTGCAATCTTTATCGTCGTTGTTCTATACTAAATCCTTTCAGCAAAAATATGGCAATATCGCGAAATGATCAAGTATGACACATAGAATAGATCTGCTATCCCCGTTTAAATAAAAAAAATTCATTTCAGTAGGCCTTTAACGGCAGAAAGAAGAACTTCCTGCTCTTTAGCAGTGAATTCTCATTAGGCAGAGTGTGGGATCTCAAGCACATGGTTAATTGTGTGAATGCTCTAAAGCATTTACACATATGGTTTTCTACACTAAAATTCATCTATTTATTCTTCTTTTTCTTCTCCAGATTTTGGCGCGCTATACCTTCTACATTTTTCACCCAATTCAAACCGTTCCAACTTTAAACTGTTCAGCCTATTCGGGAATCATGGGCTTTCTCTTGACAAACTCCAAAAAATTCCCAGAATTCCAGATTTTCCAGGACATTTTTCCCATTCAAAATGAATTTGCCATTTTTCAAACTTCCATACGATACCATTCACCATCCTGGAAATTTAAACTACCTTTTTTCCAAGTTAAAAAAAATTCCAGGATTTTCCAGAATTCCTGGTTTTCCAAAGCCCTGTTTCCACCATTTTTTCTGGCGACTACTCCTTCCACATTTTTCAACGCATTTAAACCGTTCCACCATCAAAACCCATCCATCCATCCATTTTCCACCGCTTGTCCCCTTTGAGGTCACGGGGGGTGCTGGAGCCTATCTTAGCTGCATTCGGGCGGAAGGCGGTGTACACCCTGGTCAAGTCGCCACCTCATCACAGGGCCAACACAGATAGACAGACAACATTCACACACACATTCACACACTAGGGCCAATACACTCCTCTTAAATAGGACAAAAAAAACGAAGTTGTTTTTTTAACTGTAAAAATTCCCGGTTTTCCCGAATTTCCAGGAATTCCGTAATACCATTTCTCAATTCAAATTGTTACTGCTTCAACATTTCTCGACTTGAAAAATTCCAACACCAACCATTTCCACTTATGCAGACCATTCAAGTTTTTTTTACCATTTTCAAAAAAATTCCCGCTTTTCCCGAAATTCTAAAATTTTTGGGAAATTTCCATTGAAATCAAGGGGACATTCTTCAAAGTTCCACAACCCACCCATTTTTCATCTGATTCAAACTGTTCCAACTTCAAAATATTCAGCCTGTTTGGGAATTGTGTGCTTTACTTCAACAATTCTAAAAAAAATTCCAGGATTTCAGTTCAACTTCAGCATTGGAGCATTCACACGCAATTGCTTCAGGAATTGCCTCATCTAGGTTCAACGTGATTTGCATATTTTGAAAGAATTGGACCTAAAAGGATGCCTTGAGGAACGTCTCAGTTGTGTAAATCACAATTTTTGATCCCCAAAATGTCAAAGCAAAGATCTGCCAATGTGTTTACATTGGCAGATTATTGCTTTTATTCTGTCACGTGGCTTCTTCTCGGAAGTGAAAAAAAGTGGTGGTCAACTGATAAATGATAAATGGGTTAAACTTGTATAGCGCTTTTCTACCTTCAAGGTACTCAAAGCGCTTTGACAGTATTTCCACATTCACCCATTCACACACTGATGGCGGGAGCTGCCATGCAAGGAGTTAACCAACAGCCATCAGGAGCAAGGTTGAAGTGTCTTGCCCAAGGACACAACGGATGTGACTAGGATGGTAGAAGGTGGGGATTGAACCCCAGTAACCAGCAACCCTCCGATTGCTGCGCGGCCACTCTACCAACTTCGCCACGCCGCCCCTACTAAGCTAAGATGGCCTCTGAGTACACAAGGGGCCTAGATCTTCCTGCGAAAAATCAAACTCTGCAATTGAATAGATCTCTGTACTTAATCGTAAAAAGATTTGTCGAGTGATATCGAGGATTATCTGTCGGTGTCGTTCCCAGTCATCTCAAACTTTTTGATGCTCCAGACTTCATTCGACATGACAAAACAGATGAAAACTTTGAAAAGCATGGAGGTCTACAGCGTCTTTGTGGGTGACTAGGTCAAACAAATTGGTATCAATACTCTCCCGGATAAATATGCATCGTTTTTGCTCGTGTGAGGTTGCATTTCATGATTTCACTTTGCTACGACAACTATCGACCCATGGACTGCTTATCGATTCAACAAAAAGTAACAATTACTGAATCTTCACTATATTTAAAGTTTGTCCTGTTGTCAGAAGTACTCTGACACATTTGTGTACAGAATAAACAAGAGGGGAAACATAGAAGTACCTTTCCTGACAAAGTATCATTGACCCTGACTTTCTGCTTTGTTTGTTAATAAATAAAATACACACAATATCAAGATAATACTTCGTAATGAAATACTAAACAAGTGAAGTATATTAAAAATATATCAAACAAACTTGTACCAAAGTGATACCTGGAAACTCGTGCTTTCTTCGACTCTACTCCCTTTTGAGCTGGAGTGCGTGCCACTTTTCCCGCCGTCGTTCGTAAATCTTGCACTTTTCCGCCCTTCTTGATTACTTCTCGAGGAACTTTGAAGAAAAGTTTATCCTTTTTGCGATTTGAACGGTTCCAACAGCCAAAAACAATGCAAGCATAGGTAATTTTTCTTGGAGAAAGGCTAAATGGCACCTAGTACCCTATAGGCCCTTTTCCACCGCAGGAACTTAAAGTTCCCCCTGTGTTTCCACCGAAAACTACCCGGGTAGATTTAGTTATTCAGGAACGTTTCGGAGTTCCTCCTAGCTAGGTGGGACTTTTCCAAGTGCCCAGGAACCTTTTTGTGGGTGGGCTGTACTGTCGAACGCTAATTAGTTGAACACAGTCGGGGGGTGTTCCATCCATCCATCCATCTTCTTCCGCTTATCCGAGGTCGGGTTGCGGGAGCAGCAGCCTAAGCAGGGAAGCCCAGACTTCCCTCTCCCCAGCCACTTCGTCCAGCTCCTCCCGTGGGATCCTGGGACATTCCCAGGCCTACCTGGAGAGATAGTCTTCCCAACGTGTCCTGGGTCTTCCTCGTGGCCTCCTACCAGTCGGACGTGCCCGAAACACCTCCCTAGGGAGGCGTTCGGGTGGCATCCTGACCAGATGCCCGAACCACCTCATCTGGCTCCTCTCAATGTGGAGTAGCAGTGGCTTTATTTTGAGCTCCTCCCGGATGACAGAGCTTCTCACCCTATCTCTAAGGGAGAGCCCCGCCACCCGGCGGAGGAAACTCATTTTGGCCGATTGTACCCGCGATCTTGTCCTTTCGGTCATGACCCAAAGCTCATGACCATAGGTGAGGATGGGAACGTAGATCGACCGGTAAATTGAGAGCTTTGCCTTCCGGCTCAGCTCCTTCTTCACTACAACGGATCGATTCAGCGTCCGCATTACTGAAGACGCCGCACCGATCCGCCTGTCAATCTCACGATCCACTCTTCCCTCACTCGTGAACAAGACTCCGAGGTGCTTGAACTCCTCCACTTGGGGCAAGATCTCCTCCCCAACCCGGAGATGGCACTTCACCCTTTTCTGGACGAGAACCATGGACTCGGACTTGGAGGTGCTGATTCCCATCCCAGTCGCTTCACACTTGGCTGCGAACCGATCCAGTGAGAGCTGAAGATCTTGGCCAGATGAAGCCATCAGGACCACATCATCTGCAAACAGCAGAGACCTAATCCTGCAGCCACCATACCAGATACCCTCAACGCCCTGACTGCGCCTAGAAATTATGTCCATAAAAGTTATGAACAGAATCGGTCACAAAGGGCAGCCTTGGCCGAGTCCAACCCTCACTGGAAACGGGTCCGACTTACTGCCGGCAATGCGGACCAAGCTCTGACACTGATTATACAGGGAGCGGACCGCCACAATAAGACAGTCCGTTACCCCATACTCTCTGAGCACTCCCCACAGGACTTCCTGGGGTACACGGTCGAATGCCTTCTCCAAGTCCACAAAGCACATGTAGACTGGTTGGGCAAACTCCCATGCACCCTCAAGGACCCTGCCGAGAGTATAGAGCTGGTCCACAGTTCCACGACCAGGACGAAAACCACACTGTTCCTCCTGAATCCTAGGTTCGACTATCCGGCGTAGCCTCCTCTCCAGTACACCTGAATAGACCTTACCGGGAAGGCTGAGGAGTGTGATCCCACGATAGTTGGAACACACCCTCCGGTTCCCCTTCTTAAAGAGAGGAACCACCACCCCGGTCTGCCAATCCAGAGGTACCGCCCCTGATGTCCACGCGATGTTGCAGAGTCTTGTCAACCAAGACAGCCCCACAGCATCCAGAGCCTTAAGGAACTCCGGGCGGATCTCATCCACCTTGCCACCGAGGAGCTTTTTAACTACCTCGGCAACCTCAGCCCCAGAAATAAGAGAGCCCACCACAGATTCCCCAGGCACTGCTTCCTCATAGGAAGACGTGCTGGTAGGATTGAGGAGGTCTTCGAAGTATTCTCTCCACCGATCCACAACATCTACAGTCAAGGTCAGCAGAACACCATCCCCACCATACACGGTGTTGACATTGCACTGCTTCCCCTTCCTGAGGTGGCGGATGGTGGTCCAGAATCGCTTCGAAGCCGTCCGGAAGTCATTTTCCATGGCTTCCCCGAACTCCTCCCATGTCCGAGTTTTTGCCTCCGCGACCGCTGAAGCCGCACACCGCTTGGCCTGTTGGTACCTGTCTGCTGCCTCCGGAGTCCTATGAGCCAAAAGAGCCCGATAGGACTCTTTCTTCAGCTTGACGGCATCCCTCACCGCTGGTGTCCACCAGCGGGTTCTAGGATTACCGCCACAGCAGGCACCAACCACCTTGCGGCCACAGCTCCAATCGGCCGCCTCGACAATAGAGGAACGGAACATCGTCCACTCGGACTCAATGTCCAGCGCCTCCCTCGTGACATGTTCAAAGTTCTTCCGTAGGTGGGAATTGAAATTCTCTCTGACAGGAGACTGCCAGGCGTTCCCAGCAAACCCTCACAATGCGTTTGGGCCTGCCAGGTCTGTCTGGCATCCTCCCCCACCATCGCAGCCAACTCATCACCAGGTGGTGATCGGTAGAAAGCTCCGCCCCTCTCTTCACCCGAGTGTCCAAAACATGAGACCGCAAATCCGATGACACAACTACAAAGTCGATCATGGAACTGCGGCCTAGGGTGTCCTGGTGCCAAGTGCACATATGGACACCCTTATGTTTGAACATGGTGTTTGTTATGGACAATCTGTGACGAGCACAAAAGTCCGATAACAAAACACCACTCGGGTTCAGATCCGGGCGGCCATTCTTCCCAATCACACCTCTCCAGGTTCCACTGTCGTTGCCAACATGAGCATTGAAGTCCCCCAGTAGAACGAGGAAATCACCCGCGGGAGCACTCTCCAGTACTCCCTCGAGTGAATCCAAAAAGGGTGGGTACTCTGAGCTGCCGTTTGGCGCGTAAGCGCAAACAACAGTCAGGACCCGTCCCCCCACCCGAAGGCGGAGGGAAGCTACCCTCTCGTCCACTGGGTTGAACTCCAACGTGCAGGCTTTGAGCCAGCCCGTCGCCTCTCACTGCTGGTAACGCCAGAGTGAAAGAGAGTCCTTCCCCTTTCAAGAGAACTTGTTCAGAGCCCTTGCTGTGCGTCGAAGTGAGTCCGACTATATCTAGCCGGAACTTCTCCACCTCACGCACTAGCTCAGGCCCCCCCCCCAGCGAGGTGACGTTCCACGTCCCAAGAGCTAGCTTATGTAGCAGAGGATCGGACCGCCAAGTGCCCTGCCTTCGGCTGCTGCCCAGCTCACACTGCACCCGACCTCTATGGCCACTTCTATGGGTGGTGAGCCCATTGGAGGGGGGACCCACGTTGCCTCTTCGGGCGGTGCCCGGCCGGGCCCCATGGGGACAGGCCTGGCCACCAGGCGCTCGCCATCGTGCCCCACCTCCGGACCTGGCTCCAGAGGGGGGCCCTGGTGACCCGCGTCCGAGCAAGGGAAATCTGGGTCCTTTGTTTGTGTTCTTCATAGAGGTCTTTGAGCTGCTCTTTGTCTGATCCCTCACCTAGGACCAGTTTGTCTTGGGAGACCCTACCAGGGGGAATAGAAGCCCCCGGACAACATAGCTCCTAGGATCATTGGGACACGCAAACTCCTCTACCACGTTAAGGTGGCAGCTCAGAGAGGAGTGTTCCTAAAACTTATTTTTCAAACCTACGACCTTGTCTAATATTTTTTGTGTATTTATATTACAAAAAAATTGACAACGGAGAGAAAGAAGAAGGAAATGAGCTTTTAAAATGCAGGAACTTTTGTGGGGCATCTTTGTGCTGAAGAACGCTGATCAGTGTAACTATTTTGGAGTGTTTTTAATCAGCTGTAGTCTTTAAACTAAATACAGATTATTGTTCTTTACTATTTTTTACAAACTTCATTTCATTACGAGAAGTGGACCGACTCTTTTAAACGTATTTACGGAGGAGTATGAAGCGGCGACCTCAGCTGCTTATTACTCTGACTTTGTTGGATAAATGTGGGAAAAAAGGAGGCAGCACAAGAGTGGAACAAAGGTAAATAACATCAAATATTAACTATTTACTTTAATACATGTTGTAAAAGTAGTCAGGACACTCCATTTGCGTAGTTATTAGCCTCAACCCGAGTGAACAGAATGATAATGCTAACAAGCTAACGCTAAAGCCGATGTGTTTGTGTTGTCGGGGTGAGATAAACACTGACATTTATCATTTATATAATGATATTTACAGCGGAAATGGACCAAAAGGAATCGTCTTACTCTCATGACTTTGTTTACTGAGAGGACAACTTTGTGACTGTTGGACATTGTGGACAAAAGCCTGACTTTTTATGAACAATTCGGTACACTTTATTTTTTAAATCATATCGTTTTGTATATGAGTGTTTTGTTTTTCAATTACTTACTTTTTAGCAAACTAACTCCAACCTAATATTGTGTGTTTATTTACATGGTATCAGTGTAGAAATATACTAAACCACTCCTCCGTACGTCATCAGCCGGACTTGTATGAACTACCCTGAACTGTGAAATGCGGTGGAAACACAAACCACACACTTCTACAGGAACCCAAAGATCCAGGCGGAAAAGGGCCTATTGAAAACAGACGCTCGCATGACCACGCATATTTAATGAGCCGGACATGACTTGAAAAAAAAGCAGTATGTTGTTTTTAGGAATTTTCTGCAAAAATGTTTGATAGCCCTGCTTTAGGGACGTTCAAATTTAATTAGCTTCAAAGCCAAATGGACATAGAAGTCCTTCATTTTTCAAAGGGATCAATGCATTTCAGTAATGAGCAAAAAATATCTAACATTTCATTTTTATTTAATTTAGTTTTGACTCTTTTGAATGTCTTTTTTAAACTTTATTGATATAGCCCTTTCCATACATAAAAAATCAGATATTGTTTTCATTTAGTAAAATCACTAGTTATGCAAATATGTGCTAATTGACAAACGTGACATCATATGATCAAAAGGCCTTCCAAGGGTTAAAATAAAAATAAATTGGAGAGATTCGAGCCAAAAAAGTACCAAAAATAAATGAATCCCTTTAAAAAGAACAAAGGACTTACGTTAGTTTGGCTTTGAGGTATTGTCATACAACCCATCCAACCATCCATTTTCTACCGCTTGTCCCGTTCAGGGTCGTGGGGGCTGCTGGAGTTTTGCCCAATTGGCGACATGCTCGTTTTTTGACAATTTATTTCTTTGATTCAACAAATACCCACTTCTTCTCACTACTGTCCTTCACACTCACTTTCTTCCTACTCATGTTTGGAAAACAAAGTTATGTGGATCTCTTGCTTGCAACTTAAAGCATAACAATTAGCCGAGATACAGCGCTTGTCTCAAAACACTCTTAAGTTGAGGTACCACTGTACTTTATTTAGTTCACTAGACAGCACTACTTTTCCCATTCAAAGCATTCATCAAAATTTCACATCTTTTACTGTTTTCTTACCAAAATGTTTTTATTTATACTTGTAATGTGTATGCTTTTAAAAAATATACATTTCATAGCAGTTTTTAGGAGAAGCTGACACTAATGTAGAGTTAATATTTTACTGTATAACTTTATTCCCCTAAAACATTCCAAAAGTCCGTGTGGGGGCTCTATAAAGCATGTGTGACATAAGAACATTGGTAGCATTGACAGGAAGCGGCAATGTCAGTAAACCGCCTACGCAGCAGACCAGTGAGTGAGTCATTCTGACAAAATCAATTTATCTCAGAAAAACCCTGCTGTGACTGTAAGGTCTTTAAACACATAACAGACGCTTGATTAGGTACACCTGCAAAGCTCTGAGTCAGAGTAAACAGAAAAGGATTTGCTGTGGGCTAACAACCTTGTAGTGATGCAAACTTCCACCCATGCAACACATTAATAAAATGATACTATTGGTATCAGCACTATCCACACTAATAAGTAAAACAGCAACAAGAAAAATAGGCTGTTAATGTTCAAGTGAGCTTCACCTGTCCTAATTGTGCTTATGCTGTTAAATCGGCATGGCAAAGCACAAAGTATAATTTTGGTGTATGGGATGTATCAACTAAATAGGAAACCTTGAGCCGATATAATTCAAATCATTAAAAAAGCAAGTATGTTGGTTGACTGACAATTTTATTAATTCCATATTAACAAGATGTCCATGAATCCGGGCGGGGAGGTCAATTTTACAGCAGGTGGGGTTGGTCAACAGGGTTTAAAACCTAATGAGCAGGCTCTGCAAAGAGAAAACCTCATTTAGGACAACTTGACAAAAAAAAAATCTATAACATTTTCTTTTACTGACATCTAGAGGACAACACATGTTACAGCAGACTATTTGACATACAGGCATCCCTTGCCGCATCTGCTTCAAATATTGTCTTTACTACATTTTAGATTTCTTTATATATATGTACACGGTACAGGCCAAACATTTGGACACACCTTCTCATTCAGTGGGTTTTCTTTATTTTCATGACTATTTACATTGTAGATTGTCACTGAAGGCATCAAATCTATGAACGAACACATGTGGAGTTACGTACTAAACAAAAAAAGGTAAAATAACTGAAAACATGTTTTATATTCTAGTTTATTCAAAATAGCCACCCTTTGCTCTGATTACTGTTTTGCACACTCTTGGCAATCTCTCGATGAGCTTCAAGAGGTAGTCATGGTTTTCACTTCACAGGTGTCATAGTTTTGATGCCTTCAGTGACAATCTACAATGTGAATAGTCATGAAAATAAAGAAAATTCATTGAAATGAGATGTGTCAAAACCTTTGGTCTGCACTGTATATATATTTAATAATTAATTTTTTGAATGGCCATTCCTATCAATGTCTGTCCACCATTTGTTGCACTGTACATATTTAAATAACACCAGTATCATTTAAAGCATTTAATTGTGTCTGTCCTACTCTCTCCGAGTCGTAATCTAGACTTCTGATTAGCCCAAAATTGACAACTTCTACTATACTAGCTAAAGTACCTGTTACAATAGTCTAAAAATGTTTGGTACTAAATTAGGCATTTTCAAGCATAAACATGGCTAACTAAACCAAAACTAGCAACGCCACAGTAGTATTAGCTCAATCAGATGGTGCTGTTTAGTATTGTGGCCACTGATTGGGTTAGCCTCAGGCAGCATTACAATATTAAAACAGTGTAACAGGTGTTATTTCACGTCCAGAGGGCACCCATGTAAAAAATAAACCATTTTTTTTAGAAGTGGTCTAGCTATGAAAATGTTTGATTAAAAAATGATTCCTTCTTTGCAGAAATCATTTTATCAGGGTCATGTCCGGATCCAATTAACAGCGATAAGCGAGGGATGACTGTACTCCACAAAACAAGCTAATTGATTAAATTATAAATATACACAATATTGGTGACTGCCAATCAAAAACTACAGTATTGTTTCAAAACATGAGCAGGGAGGTTACTTACTGTCCTTCACAGCTTTATTGCCTAGAATGAGGGAAAAAAATACTGTAAATCTCATCTGATATCCCTAAGACTATGTTCCATTTATACCTTCAGTGAGATGATTTATTTGGATTGCGGCCATCTCACAAAAATATTGCACAAATATTGAGATACTACTGCAAATCCCCAACTCACCTCCGAATGAGATTTTGTAGTAGAGAACCGTCATGATGCCTAAACCCACCCAAATCTCCGGGTATGCTTTGGTGTAGTAGGGGCCCATCTTGGCCCACCAGTTTGCAAACATGCGCCCAGCCATCTGTGGGGGGAAAAATGCAAAATCACAAACCACATTTAATTAGCTTTTTTCTGCTCATTCTCCAAAACGTTTAAAAGAACTGAGAACCTGTGGAACTACACAAAATGGTTCAACATCCTCTGCAGTTCAATTTGACATAGCAGGCTAATATTATTTCTGCACATAAACTGCTAGCATTACCCACAGCTGTGTCAATAATGCTGCTTGACTTTTACTTGTCAGTCCATTTATGCAAAATGCCATAAAGTTACATTGTAAGGTGCATTTAACTAAGTATTTCTTAAAACTAGAGTATGTGTGGTGTATTTGTGATAGCACAGGTCACAGTGTAGGGGTTCATGTTTTACCTTTGACAAAGGTTTCATCATTTACAGGGTTTGCCCTAAACTGCCAAAATACCTGTGGCGGCGGGGGCGTGGTCCCTATGACGTCATTGAGTAATTTGCAACTATATGATTTTCTTTAAAAAGGATAAAAAAATGTATACATACATTTAAAACAAATCTGTTATTAATTAGTACTAACATTTTTTCATCGTTTTGCCATATTTTCCATTGTTGCTGTTTTTTGTTGAGATTTTTTCAAGCGTGTACAGACTTAATGACTTTTTTATTAAAAACAACTAGCAGCAAATCTAGCATCTTCTTTTGGTGTTTTTATAAAATGTACTTGGGTTTAAAGGCTCTACTTCTGTCTCTCGATGTCCCTGATGAAAGAACAGCTGCTGCGATTACAATGTCACAACTGGCACTGTTGCTCAGGTTGGATGTTCTCTTCTTAAAAGCACCACTGTCCTCTTAATATTTGCACATTTTGTAGATGACTGGCCACGGGTATATCTGTAATATATATACAAATCATATCCACATCACAGACATGCTGACAACGCTCCAGACAATGGCGTGCATTTTGTTTACATCTGGTATCAAGAGAGCGGTTTTCGGTGATTAAAGTATTTTTTTTCGATGGTCAAGTATTCGGTACATCACTTGTCAATAGTGTGCAAATAATAGGCTATAATATATTTAAAGGCCTACTGAAACCCACTACTACCGACCACGCAGTCTGATAGTTTATATATCAATGATGAAATCTTAACATTATAACACATGCCAATACGGCCGGGTTAACTTATAAAGTGACATTTTAAATTTGCCGCTAAACTTCCGGTTCGAAACGCCTCTGAGGATGACGTATGCGTGTGACGTAGCCCGGCGAACACGGGTATGCCTTCCACATTGAAGCCGATATGAAAAAGCTCTGTTTTCATTTCATAATTCCACAGTATTCTGGACATCTGTGTTCGTGAATCTGTTTCAATCATGTTCATTGCATTATGGAGAAGGAAGCCAAGCAAGCAAAGAAGAAAGTTGTCGGTGCGAAATGGACGTATTTTTCGAACGTAGTCAGCCACAACAGTACACAGCCGGCGCTTCTTTGTTTACATTCCCGAAAGATGCAGTCAAGATGGAAGAACTCGGATAACAGAGACTCTAACCAGGAGGACTTTTGATTTGGATACACAGACGCCTGTAGGGAACTGGGACAACACAGACTCTTACCAGGATTACTTTGATTTGGATGACAAAGACGCAGACGTGCTACTGTGAGTATGCAGCTTTGGCTTTTTTTTGCGTATGTACGTAACTTTTTTAAAATATATAAGCTTTATGAACCTTGGGTTAGGTGAACGGTCTTTTGGGCTGAGTGATTGTGTGTGTTGATCATGTGTTTGAATTGTATTGGCGTGTTCTATGGAGCTAGGAGCTAGCAGAGGAGCTAGGAGCTAGCATAACACGTACCGTACCGTATGTGCGCGTCACGTACGTAACTTTTTAAAAATATATAAGCTTTATGAACCTTGGGTTAGGTGAACGGTCTTTTGGGCTGAGTGATTGTGTGTGTTGATCAGGTGTTTGAATTGTATTGGCGTGTTCTATGGAGCTAGGAGCTAGCAGAGGAGCTAGGAGCTAGCATAACAAACACGCAGGTGTTATTATGCAGGATTAATTTGTGGCATATTAAATATAAGCCTGGTTGTGTTGTGGCTAATAGAGTATATATATGTCTTGTGTTTATTTACTGTTGTAGTCATTCCCAGCTGAATATCAGGTACCGTGAGTATGCAGCCTTGGCTGCTAAACATTCGATAACTTGACCGTATGTGCGCGTCACGTACGTAACTTTTTAAAAATATATAAGCTTTATGAACCTTGGGTTAGGTAAACGGTCTTTTGGGCTGAGTGATTGTGTGTGTTGATCAGGTGTTTGTATTGTATTGGCGTGTTCTATGGAGCTAGGAGCTAGCAGAGGAGCTAGGAGCTAGCATAACAAACACGCAGGTGTTTTTATGCAGGATTAATTTGTGGCATATTAAATATAAGCCTGGTTGTGTTGTGGCTAATAGAGTATATATATGTCTTGTGTTTATTTACTGTTGTAGTCATTCCCAGCTGAATATCAGGTCACCCCCGGCTCTCACAGCATCTTCCCTATCTGAATAGCTTCAACTCCCCACTAGTCCTTCACTTGCACTTTACTCATCCACAAATCTTTCATCCTCGCTCAAATTAATGGGGAAATTGTCGCTTTCTCGGTCCGAATCTCTCTCACTTCATGCGGCCATCATTGTAAACAATAGGGAACTTTGCGTATATGTTCAACTGACTACGTCACGCTACTTCCGGTAGGGGCAAGCCTTTTTTTTATCAGATACCAAAAGTTGCAATCTTTATCGTCGTTGTTCTATACTAAATCCTTTCAGCAAAAATATGGCAATATCGCGAAATGATCAAGTATGACACATAGAATAGATCTGCTATCCCCGTTTAAATAAAAAAAATTCATTTCAGTAGGCCTTTAAATTCATACTGTAACGACCAAACCAGACTTTGTGTGATTTCTTCTGGGGGCTACAATATATTATATTACTTGAATTCCTTTTCAAGTAAAAACAATTGTATTTTTAAGGTGTAACAGTAATAAAAATGCAGTGGCGGCGCGCCACATTCAATTACATTAAGGGTAAACCCTGATTTAACATATCTAGTTTATTTTCCGCACTATAAGACGCACCGGATTATAAGGCACACCTTCAATGAATGGCCTATTTTAAAACTTTGTTCATATATAAGGCGCACCGCATTATAAGGCGCAAAGAATAGACGCTACAGTAGAGGCTGGGGTTACGTTATGCATCCATTAGATGGAGCTGCGCTAAAGGGAATGTCAACAAAACAGTCAGATAGGTCAGTCAAACTTTATTAATAAATTACAAACCAGCGTTCTGACAACTCCGTTCACTCCCAAAATGAATATAACAGCTGTTTTATTATTTTCCCCGAGGTAATGCCAGTGACGTGATAGTTCGTTTATCTTTTAACAACAGCAGGATATAACATGTAGTGCAACATTTATATCACATAGTGGAGGGGAACTTTTCCTCAATTCAATAAACACGTAAAAAAGTCTGATACTGTTAAATCAAACGTTAGTGCAATCACAATATAGTAACACTTGAAATAGTGCAAAGCAATAACAATATATCAATAACTCAACGTTGCTCAAATGTTAATGTCACACAACACACAAAATAAACATGTAAAGCTCACTTTATTAAGTTATTCCTCATCCACAAATCCCTCGAATTCTTCTTCTTCACTGTCCGAATTAAACAATTGGGCGAAGTCGTCATTAATCCAGTCAGTGTCGCTGCTGTTGTCTAGCAGTTCAGTGACAATTCCTGCCTTCCTGAAAGCTCGGACCACAGTTGAGACTGATATATTAGCCCAGGCATTTACGATCCACTGGCAGATAGTGGCGGATGTCGTCCGGCGCTGTCTCCCTGTCTTGGTGAACGTGTGTTCGTCTTTTGTCATCCACTGATCGTCTTAAGTTTAAACTCTGCGTCATAAACGTGTCTCTTAATAGGAGCCATTTTGGGGTCTTTACATAAACACACAAATAAAAATGAAACGGCACGCCTCGCGCAGTCATATATCCCAGCATGCACCGCGCGCT
Source organism: Entelurus aequoreus (assembly GCF_033978785.1). Classification (NCBI taxonomy): domain Eukaryota; kingdom Metazoa; phylum Chordata; class Actinopteri; order Syngnathiformes; family Syngnathidae; genus Entelurus; species Entelurus aequoreus. The sequence goes on along the minus strand of NC_084753.1, from coordinate 18,754,811 downwards.
TCTTCTTCTACGGGGGAAAATGAAGTCGGCGGCTGCTTACCGTAGTTGCGAGACCTGTTGTGGCTCAATATATAAGGCGCACCGGATTATAAAGCGCACCGGATTATAAGGCGCACTGTCAGCTTTTGAGAAAATTGGAGGTTTTTAGGTGCACCTTATAGTGCGGAAAATACGGTAATCTGTTCATGAATGAGTATATCCGTTCGGCCACCGTGTTCAATGGAGAGGTCTGGGGCCGTACTTATCAAGCTTCTTAGAGTGCCATTTTACACTTAAGTCCTGAGAATTTGCGAAATTTAGTCCTACTCTCAAACTTAAGAATAAAAGCTTTTTATCAACGTTCTTAAGTCTAAGAATCACTCCTACTCTCCACGATATTTAAGAGACCTTCAGAGGTGTCTTAAGTGGTTAGGAGTTGCCAGCAGGGGATGGCACTGAGGCGAGAGAGACGTGCGCGAACGTTCAGGGAACGGAACAATGTTTTCTTTTTTTTTGATGACGAGCAGCTGATCAAACGGTATCGTTTAGACAGAGCGGATATTATTTTTGTCACAGATTTAATACTTTTCGATTCCTTGTTGATTTCTGCATGTGTCTGCAGTGGGCTAGTATATATATAGAGCCACCCACACCAGTTTCAAATTAGTTGCCTAATTAATGAATTGGAAAGAAAATGTTATGACAGTAGCATATGTGTGTGGCCGTGAGGTGAGTGACGTCAGTGAGTGTGTGGGCGATAGAAGAGAGGGAGCGGTAGCGCGAGTGCCGGCGGGGACTAGTTTGTTTTGTATTATTTTGTAGTTTATTGTCAAAATATACACTCCCATTGTCCACTTAAATATTTCCAAGATATTTCTTTATTCTTAGACAACGGATTCCCTTCCGTGATTGGTCATTTCTATGGACACAGAAATGACGTCACCTAAAATTCCGTTTACGGCACATAGTAATGTCGTAATTCAGCTCTGAGTGTGACACTTAAGATTCAGTCCTACACTTCGCTGAAAGTGTGAGTAAGACGCTTGATAACTAACTTAACTGCAGCTTTCAGCGAAGAATTTATTTACTCTTAAGTCAACTCTTAGCAGACTTCTTAGGAGTAATTCTAAGAAGCTTGATAAGTACGGCCCCTGATCTACAAAATTTGCAGGCAGCATACCCCTTCCCCTTCGAGCTGTCCTGAATGAACCGAAATTATTTTTCCCAATCATTTTGGAACTTGCAAGCGTACTTCTTCTTCTTACTCGTCGTCGCCATGTCTCTTCTTCGTTCTTCTGCTCCGTCTGTTATGTTTTTGGACATTACTACTTGCCGTAGTTTTGAAGCAAAGCATGATGGGAATCCGGATGTTGTGTGTCAGTGTATTAACGTGCCGGCTGGAATAAACACACGCTGAGAAAGAGCTCCGTGCCTGCCTACTTTATGGGTTATAGATAAACCTATGGATAACGGAGACATATACAATGGTCTCCTTTTCAGGTTGTACAGGACGCTAAAGGCAGTGCCTTTAAGGCACGCCCCCAATATTGTTGTCCCGGTGGAAATCGGGAGAAATTCGGGAGAATGGTTTTCCCGGGAGATTTTCGGGAGGGGCACTGAAATTCGGGAGTCTCCCGGGAAAATCGGGAGGTTTGGCAAGTTCGGGTTATATTGTTAAAATTCCATGTGATTTTGGAACCTTGTTTACATTGATTGTATGAGTGTTTTCTACGCTTGTGTCGACCTTTTCTTTCCTTTCTGCCCTGATAGCTGAGAGGATTATAACCAGAGGAAGGTTATATTTTAAATAAAAATGTTTATAGATCATATAGCAATAATTATTGATATCGACCGATATAAAAAACATATCGTGATACAGTTTTTAGCCATATCGCCCAGCCCTAAGGTGAATACCATCCATCTATTTTCTACCGCGTATTCCCTTCGGGGTCGCGACCTAGCTAATTATTGTTGTATATTGGCAAAATGTTCAAACATTTCCAGTGTGTCGCGCCTATGAGCATAACATTTACGACAATAGTCATGTTGTTTGTCAAAAAGTAATAACCATATCTGTTAGCGGATGCTAACAAGATTAGCTTTAGGCTAGCTCGCATAAGAATAACCCGGCGTGCAGCACACACTGTACGGTTGAATAAATATATTCTACTTCCTAAGGGCTGCAACGTACAAAGTAAATATATGATTGGAATGATTTAAAACGTGCAAGTATTACCTTTGTGTTTGTCGCGCAGCAGAGAGAAGGTCAAGCTAGCAGCAGCCAGTCGCCCGATGTCAAAGTCGTGGTGGAGAAGCTTCTTCTACTCTAAAATATGCCGTTTGACTCTTGAGTGCCTCTCATAGGAAGCATGCGGTATTACACTTGCTTTATGATTTCTCATTCCTGTTGTTTGCTCTTTGTTTGTATTCATTCCAGCTATATTTTTTTAAATTAGTATTAATATTAATGACAAACTCAAAATAAAAACAGAAAAATACATTGATGTGGTGAATTAAAATATTGTCTTAAAAAAACAATTGTGTCCTTGTAATGAAATGTGTGTTGGGCAGAGATTGATGCTAACCACGCCTTTGGGGACATTTTTTTTAACACAGCAATGGATGGAAAACACGTTTCTGGCCTGGCATGTTGGACTGGTTCAAGCAAAGTACAAACACAAAACAAGCATAATCAGGTAACAATGACAACTATTCTATTGATTTAAAATTAAAAGTTAAAGTACCACTGATAGTCACACACACACACACTAGGTGTGGTGAAATTACTCTCTACATTTGACCCATCCCCTTGTTCCACCCCCTGGGAGGTGAGGGGAGCAGTGAGCAGCAGAGGTGGTCACACTCTGTAACCATTTTGGTGATTTAACCCCCAATTCCAAACCTTGATGCTAAGTGCCAAGCAGGGAGGTAATGGGTCTCATTTTTATAGTCTTTGGTATGACTCGGCCAGGGTTTGAACTCACGACCTACCGATCTCAGGGTGGACACTCTAACCACAAGGCCACTGAGCAGATGTTCCATTATATCAGGTCTGTGACTTGCCTGTAAAGCAGACCTGGGCAAATTAAGGCCCGGGGGCCACATGCAGCCCGCTTAGCTTCTTCTACTCTAAAATATGCCGTTTGACTCTTGAGTGCCTCTCATAGGAAGCATGCGGTATTACACTTGCTTTATGATTTCTCATTCCTGTTGTTTGCTCTTTGTTTGTATTCATTCCAGCTATATTTTTTAAAATTAGTATTAATATTAATGACAAACTCAAAATAAAAACAGACAAATACATTGATGTGGTGAATTAAAATATTGTCTTAAAAAAACAATTGTGTCCTTGTAATGAAATGTGTGTTGGGCAGAGATTGATGCTAACCACGCCTTTGGGGACATTTTTTTTAACACAGCAATGGATGGAAAACACGTTTCTGGCCTGGCATGTTGGACTGGTTCAAGCAAAGTACAAACACAAAACAAGCATAATCAGGTAACAATGACAACTATTCTATTGATTTAAAATTAAAAGTTAAAGTACCACTGATAGTCACACACACACACACTAGGTGTGGTGAAATTACTCTCTACATTTGACCCATCCCCTTGTTCCACCCCCTGGGAGGTGAGGGGAGCAGTGAGCAGCAGAGGTGGTCACACTCTGTAACCATTTTGGTGATTTAACCCCCAATTCCAAACCTTGATGCTAAGTGCCAAGCAGGGAGGTAATGGGTCTCATTTTTATAGTCTTTGGTATGACTCGGCCAGGGTTTGAACTCACGACCTACCGATCTCAGGGTGGACACTCTAACCACAAGGCCACTGAGCAGATGTTCCATTATATCAGGTCTGTGACTTGCCTGTAAAGCAGACCTGGGCAAATTAAGGCCCGGGGGCCACATGCAGCCCGTTAAGCTTTTCAATCTGGCCCGCCCGACATTTCCAAATAATTTTTTTGGATCTTCAAGATGGAAAGTGTAGCTGCCATTATAATGTGCAGTCATGTTTTCTAACAACCGTAAGTCTTGAACTATACAAAGTATTTCAATGGTTGGAATCTGCACTTATGGACGATATATCAGTCACTATGGTAATCTAATTAGTTACTATGGTCATCTAATTAGTTACTAGGGTAATCTACGTCACAGCAGCTCAGACGAGGCACCAAACAGTGTCGGGGGGAAGCGTTTCCACAGACGCGGAAGGAGATTTTCACAACAAAGTTCTAAAGCTTAGTGATGTATCAGATTGTAGGTGGGTTTATTTTGTACACTTGCCGTTCATATTTCACTGTTTGTTGCATTTTTGTTGCGTTTCACTTGATTGTAAAATATGTTGATTGAAAGGGGGTATGACGTTCATATTTTGTCAATATTCAGTGTTTTATCGTTCATAGAAAAATGTAAAATTCCATTACATTTTTTAAGGCGGTCTGTCATGTTTTTAGCATTCAATCAGACATTATTGTGAGGTTTTGTATTAGTGTTCCTAAAAATAGATATACCGGCCCACAGACACATTTTTTCTCTAAATGTGGCCCCCAAGTCAAAATAATTGCCCAGGCCTGCTGTAAAGGAATGACCACCTGAAGACCCTGAAGCATCTCTAAAGGCCCAGCAGCACCTACTGAGGGCCCCCAGGTGTTGTTGTATTATCTTCCCTCTGGACTCTTATTATGTCAATATCTGCTTACTTTCTGCTCTAATGCGCTTCCATACAGACTTTTTAAACTTTACTATGCACTTATTTCTTGTTGGCCCGGCGATGAGGTGGCGACTTGTCCAGGGTGTACCCCGCCTACCGCCCGAATGCAGCTGAAATAGGCTCCGGCACCCTCCGCGACCCGAAAGGGACAAGCAGTAGAAAATGGATGGATGGTGTTGCGTTTGACCAGATGTTCCTCCAAGTGGGATGTAAAGCGCTGGTCAGTCCCAAGTTCCTTCATGACATATAAACTGACTCAAAGGTACCACCAAGCACAGAATAGGTATTTTGTAATTTATTGTCAAATATTTGAGAATAGAGACCAGCCTCGAACAACACATCCAAATGCGTAGCCCAAGTTGATCTGGCATTCCAAAGGAAAAAGCAACTCTTTTCACACAAAGAAAGCCCCCCCCCCCCTCCTCTCAACACTGATAAGAAGAGAGACTTGGGGGTTGTGTTCACATTCCTGATGGTTTACGACCCTGTCTAAACAGGCAATCTGAAGACAAAGAGAAACTAGTATACAGAGTAAAATTAAGGAAAAATATGAGATGATTCAAACATGATTATGAATAAACAGCATATGCATTATCCACAATCCCCCTTCAGATCTTATCCAAAAGATCTCTCCTACGAGAGCAACACCTCTAAAGCACGCCCCACATTAAAGTAGGTGCTGTAGTTTTTTTCTTTGAGCAAGCTAGCAATAAAACAACAGCATATTTACATGGATGAGAGATGGAGGGAGTCCACGTCAATGTCGTCATGGTCAGGGAAGGAAATCAACAATTCTCGAAAGTCTCCATTTTGCTTGACCCCCTTCAAAGACATAACGAGCCCAGAAACAGGGTGTGGTTGACCTTCTACAGCTCTAACAATGATGCGGGTGCATAGAGACTTAGCACAAGGGGCGATAAAGCAACCGCAAGAGGCTATAATGGCCAAGAAAACTCCAATGGAGACCAGGACAGACTTAATTAGGTCAGTCCACCTGCCAAATGTGCTTTGGAGCCAATCTTCAAAGGGGTCAGAGACCCCTGAAACTTCAGTAAGTTCTTTAGACAGGGCCTGGAGGCCCTCTAAGGCCCTCTGAACTGAGCCATCTGGTGCAGTGTTGTTAGGAATGAAGGTACAGCATTGGTCACCAAACATTGCACACACGCCTTCTTCCTTGGCTAGGATGCGGTCAAGGGCTATGCGGTTCTGGATGGCCATGAGGGAGGTCGGGGCAAGTTGTTCAGCAAGTCCCTCAACGGCGTCACGAGTCAGGTTGGTCAGTCTCAACAGATTATAAAAAACATAGTTAATGCGTTCTACATTTTTAGTAGCAGTCACAGGGAAAATAGCACCAATGATAGGAAGGTTCTCGAAACCTGCACAGGATTCACACCACAATTTGTGTTGTGAGGGGACCCCTCTTGGTTGTCCAATTGCATCAAAGTAAACACCATCAGGGTTTCTCATCAGATCAAAGGAGCCCTTTACACTCCTCCGAGATAAAACATGGCGGCGTCGGCGAGAAGTTAGAGAGGCCGCTGAGACAGGAGTTACAAGGGGAGTTAATTTGGCACCCACTAGGGTGAGTGGGGTCACCAGTCTAACCATAGCACAAAGCCCTACGGATAACGTTGGGATTCTAATGTACAATCTGTGCTCCCCACAATACCAGAATAAGTCAGCTCGTGCCCAAGGGCCTATCCTTGAGCCATCTATCAGTGTGGTGCACCAGGAAGGGTTAATGTCACCCAATTTGTTGGGGGACGAAGAGGGTCCTTTGAATTGAAAACACGTGTAATTCAGCTTTTGGGCCACAAATGGAAGAAGTCGGGTGGAATTGTCAACAGGAGGGTACACACTAGCCAACAAATCGCACCCTGGTGGCGTGGGTTCAGAGAACAAGGAAATAAGACAGTTTGAGCCATTTATGTCAGTCAACTTAAAAGGGGCGGGGTAAGTGTGGGGAAAAGGACGTCCAGCGGAACAAGCAACACAGTCACCCAGGTTTTGGCATCCACCTGAGCCACAGGTTTACCTGTACCCGCTCCTAAGGTCAAAGTTACCAGGCCTTCGGTGGTGATGTCATTAGCACGCACAGATGTGAGAGCCTTTGAAACACCACCAAGGTGGGGTGGTACTTTAGGTGCTACAGAGGGTGTAGAGGTAGTTAACGCCCTCTCAAGGACATTAATTTTAATAATTCCTTTAGAGTCTGTATCAGTCAGGTCAACCCCCAAAACAACATAAAAGGGACGATGGGCACCACTTACCATAGTATGTTGTCTGCATCCGACACCAATGGTTCAGGGTTGAGTCGTAACAAATATAGAGGTTATTACCACGGTAATAGCTATTGTGTCCCCCGTAATTAATCACACTGCACAGGTCAAAAAATAAGTCTTGCTATCCCCTTTGACCCAGTCTATTTAAAGTCCGCTGTTTGTTCTTAGACACTTGTCAGTCACTGTCGTCAGGAAGGAAGAACTGAGACACAAAGACAGTAGACCACGCCCAAGCACCAGTCCGTCAGGGAACACTACCGGGTGAAACATCCTGCCTTTCGTCTATCAATATCAGAGTAATTTAGGTAACAAAACGGGGATAAACATCAAACTTTTCACTTAATGTAAAGACACATGTAGTTATGCTGAAAACAAGCAAGAGAAATTGGATAACTTCGAGTATAAAGGCTGGTCTCAAATAAGGATATACAATATAGAAGTTAAAAAGAGTAATATAGGTAGAAAATCTCTCTCTCAGCGTCGTCTTCTGGGCTGTAGGATTATGTGTGTGTAATTAAAGCCTCGCTCTTCTATGACCTAGAGGGGTAGAGGTTACTAGCACAATCACCCCTTATGTGTGTTACTTTGTTAACACACACACTAAAAATGAGTCGTTTTCTGCTCCCGTTCTTCTTCAGATGCCTCAGGCTCAAAAGGCGCTGCTGGGGGGCCGAGTGGGGCAGATGTAGTGGCGATGTCAGCAATGACATCCGCTGGTAATCTGTCAGGTTCTTCAGCAGGAGTGTAGAGGGAGAGGTGGTACCAGGTGTCCCCTTTACCAGCTAGTCGAAGGGCGTGAGACGTCCGTTCCACGACCTTGAAGGGACCAGTCCACCTGGGCTCCGTCCACTTGCGTTTGATGACCTAGATCTTGACCCTCTCCGCAGCCGGAAGGGATTCTGGAGTGGCGGGCTGTCATCCTCGTATCTGTACAGAAGAACTGGCACACAAATTCTGCATTTTTTGTGTAAAATACCATTTTGGTTTTACGCTGAGTCCTCCTTCCATGGCGGCTGCTGGTCCTGGGCTGACCTGTATGCAGCTCATAGGGTGAAAAACTCAAAGGGCGGTAAAACAGTTTTATTCACGGACCTTCGAATGATCATTAACGCTAATTGCAACATGTCAATCCAATTAAATTTGGTCTGTGCACAGATTTTAGCCAATTAGTTTTTAATGTTCTGGTCCATCCTTTCAACCTTACCTTGGGACTCAGGATGGTACCCCAAACCTGTGTTGTAGTCCGAAAGCCTTTTCGATCATGGCTAAGTGAGTTTTTTTTTTTTTTTTTAAATGGTTGCCGTTGTCTGACCTAATCTTTTTGGGGAAACCATGTCGGGGTACTAGGTCATTCACAAGTCATTTAATTACTGGTTGCATCCTCTTTTGAGGCTGTTGTTGCTTCCGGCCAACCACTGTAATTGTCAACACAAGTCAGTACGTACCTTTTCCCTTGTACCGTATTGATCATATCAGTGAAATCAAAGACTATACATGGTTCACCCTCACCTCCTCCCTATTCTAAATTTGATCTACTTAACTACTATCGATGTGTAAAATCGTTATTTTCAAATTAAAATGTAGTTATAACTTCTTACCCACGGGAAAAATGTTAAAACTATGGAATGTGTCAGAGTCGGATTATTGTCGATTTTGTTCCAAGGAGTCTGTATCCACCCTCACTCACCCCCTTCTGTTTCTGAAAAAGGACTGTGTTAGTCATACTATCACTTTCAGAAACATCTAAGAAAAAGGTCAGCTAATAGTCAAGTAGCGGAGGACAAGTCATGTTTGAGGTCAATGATAGTCTCTTTAGCCTCTGTGGTCCACTGGGGGGTCTCTTTAGCCTCTGTGGTCCACTGGGGGGTGTTGTTAGGGTAGGGGACCCCTTAGCAATATCACAAATAACTCAAACTCATCTGAACCCTAACTTTTATGTAACTTATTCAATATGGTGAAAGTAACAAAATATGCTTATATTTATATTGTCACCAATACTAGAAAAATACTACCCTTATGGCGGATGCTTTAGCAATAGTATTTTGAAATTTTACCACACCTGGTGGCCCCAATAATTCATTAAGTCAAGCTCATGTTGTAGAAAGTTGAATGATGCAGACACGTTTGTTACTGAATACTTTCTATCAGGCTTCTGTCTTGACGACTATGTGTATGTAATGAGCAACTATAATTATTTGAATATAAATGTGTAATGTGTCGTTTTAGCTCAGCTGTTGTGTAGCTGCTAGCTCCTCGTAGCCTACAGGTGTCTAAAGTGCAGCCCATAGTTATGTGTTTAACACAACTATGTGCTAAACCTAAACAATTGAAAATGTGGTATTTGGGTGTCGGTGTAATGTTTGGCAGCTACGCCGTGTCTTATCATTGCACCTAAGTTCTTTGGTTTTGTAGGCGAGACAGAGAGCAAGTGAACAATGTGGGACACAATTGTGTCCATCTTATACCATGCTAGTTGTTTCAAAGATAGGTCAACATGAGCAACCACACCTTGAGTTCCAACATATATAAATATACAAAGGAGTCAAAGGTCTCCTGGTATGAGTGTCTAACTGGTGATCATAACATATGGCGAGTCGGGTGGCAGAACACACGGGAGCATCTCAGCCAGTCAGGGTTTTCACTGTTAGAACAGTTGGATGTCAGCCATTCCTGTTGTTTCAGGATGTGGTAGGAGCCTTGGTAGTGGTGTCGCAGCTTGGTGGTTGAGCCGTCAGGTAACACCAGGAATGTTCCTTCTGTGCGATTTGAATGTCAGGGTACAGTCTGTAAAGGAGGTCCAGCAATCTGAACCGGAAGTGGTTTGGTGACAGGTAACCTTGTGACCCCAGCGAAGCCTTCGACCTTTAAAGAGGAAGCACACAGTTTCTTTGGTACCTCTGCATTCAGAATCGAATGGGTGGCGCCAGTGTCAATCACGAACTGATAACATTGTCCGTTGACACTCATGTCCAGCAGGGGGCCAGTCTGTATCTCCTGCTGGGGCTCCTGCGGTGGGCGTCCTTTGCCACGCTTTTGTGTTCGTTTGTTGGCACTACGGAACCTTTCCTGTTCGGAAATGTTCGGACAGTCACGACTCCAGTGACCAGGCTGGTCACAGCCGAAACAGTTTCCACCCCGGACTGGCTTTGAAGCACCGTGTTGTCCACCACCCGAGTCCAACCGTCTGGTCACACGTCTGTTGAGGATTCTTTCCTCTACCTGTTGGAACTCAGAAGCAAGGTCACCCAGTGCTGAATATACCCTAGCTGATTTTTTACTAATTAGTTCTTTTGACCTTTTATCTTCAGCGATCTGTAAATTAAGGAGTTGCTTCCTTGCTGCTCTGTCATTAGCCTTATCATCCTCATCTTGAGGAAAGAGACTGCGCATAGCAGTAGCTATGTTTGTAACGTATGGTGTTATCGGTGAGGTCGAAGATTCAGCCATTAATCCTGCTTGTTGTTCTCCTGCGCGGGGAGTGTACCCTGCTGTTAGTTTGTCTAACGTGTTGAGCCAAAGACTCCCACCTTCAGACACAGGTGGAAGTTTGTCAACAATGGCTTGCATGTCTGACACAGCAAAAGGCTTATATTGAAATCTGCCGCTATTATTAGGAAAAAGTGGATATGCGTGTCCCTCCAGCTTTTTTTTTAAGCGTGTGTTGTATGCATGTGGTTCATGTGGGTGTTGGTCAATGTAGCCTTCCATTGAGCCATTAACAGTTACAGGAGACCACAAAGTCTGGCTCTGTTGTGTGTTGCTCAAGAATGTCTGATGTGCACGTGAGAGGCTGTCATCTACTGGGGAGGGCATTTGTTTATGGCAACAAAATGGTCTGGCGTGTAAAGTGAGGAGTTTTGCGTTGACTCATGCATTATCTGCTGTCTAGTAAGATTAGGCATATTCGGGAGGTTTTCCGCTGGGTGGATGTCATTTTGGGGCTTAGGCACCAGAGGTGATTTACACTCAGGAGACAGCGTTAGTTTTGGAGGAGGGTTCAATCTTAGAGAGGCTGTGTGAGCAGGGCCGTCACTCGTCACAGGAGTAGGGGGCGGTGGCCTAGTCAAAGTCTGGGCGGGTCGTTTGAATTGTCTTACGCATGCGCGGCAGACAAAAAACCAATCAGTCAATTCTGTCATTAATCATCGGTTCTTTTGTTGCATTTCGTTCTTCCACGTAATACCCGTTTACTTTTATCATACGCCAAACTCTTAAATTCTCTCCCTGAGTGTTCCATTTTCACCAGCGCACACACACACACACACACACATGAGCACGCGCATCCAGCACACACACACACACACACACACACACACACACACATGCACATGTAAGCACTCACGCACACACAAGCAAGTGCCTACGGCCCTACGCACACACACACACACACACACGCACACGTAAGCACTCTCTCTCTGCGTTTCACTTTACCATAAAACTTCCAGTTACTTTTTTATTTTATTTTTTATTTTACCAGACGTTTGAGTTCACAACTTTTCGAGTATTGTAAACTCCCTCTTAACCCTGTCAAGGAACGTTCTCTTTTTTTTTTCTTTTAAACTCTACCTGCTAATTCCATTGTCGACAACCGTCCATTCAATTGATCATTACACAGTAATGACTAATCACATTTTCCCCAGCCGCCATCACATTCTTGTCTGTCACCCTCCTTGGCCATTGTGTCCAATTTTTTTTTTCAGGGGCCTCAAACCCCTGAACCATACGGCGGCCTTTAACCCCGTACTTTTATCATACAATACGCAGCTAGAGCCTCTAACTCTAACCCGTGCAATTTATCGTACAATACGCAGCTAGAGCCTCTAACTCTAACCCGTGCAATTTATCGTACAATACGCAGCTAGAGCCTCTAACTCTAACCCGTGCAATTTATCGTACAATACGCAGCTAGAGCCTCTAACTCTAACCCGTGCAATTTATCGTACAATACGCAGCTAGAGCCTCTAACTCTAACCCGTGCAATTTATCGTACAATACGCAGCTAGAGCCTCTAACTCTAACCCGTGCAATTTATCGTACAATACGCAGCTAGAGCCTCTAACTCTAACCCGTGCAATTTATCGTACAATACGCAGCTAGAGCCTCTAACTCTAACCCGTGCAATTTATCGTACAATACGCAGCTAGAGCCTCTAACTCTAACCCGTTACTATTTGCTTACTCGTCAGTGAAGCAGCCCGTCATGGTAATCTTGACACAATGACGTGAGTGGTATAACTTTTATGCAATGGTGGCTACGGCAAAATGCAACCAATCTATCAAAATGCAATCAATCAATCAAAATCACCACTCTGTGTCTGGGGTACAATTCTGTGTTTGACTTACAGACCTCAGGACAGACTCCTAATGCAGATTTTATCTAAAAAGAAAGGTTCTGCTTACCTTGAATTATGTTTTGGCCATGTGAGTCTGTCCAGAAGATTTCAAGAGAAGGTCCAATTGTCAGCGTGTCATCTCGGACGAAGCCCCCAAATTGTTGCGTTTGACCAGATGTTCCTCCAAGTGGGATGTAAAGCGCTGGTCAGTCCCAAGTTCCTTAATGACATATAAACTGACTCAAAGGTACCACCAAGCACAGAATAGGTATTTTGTAATTTATTGTCAAATATTTGAGAATAGAGACCAGCCTCGAACAACACATCCAAATGCGTAGCCCAAGTTGATCTGGCATTCCAAAGGAAAAAGCAACTCTTTTCACTCAAAGAAAGCCCCCATCTCCCCCCCCTCCTCTCAACACTGATAAGAAGAGAGACTTGGGGGTTGTGTTCACATTCCTGATGGTTTACGACCCTGTCTAAACAGGCAATCTGAAGACAAAGAGAAACTAGTATACAGAGTAAAATTAAGGAAAAATATGAGCTGATTCAAACATGATTATGAATAAAGAAATAGCTCTTAAACATATGCATTATCCACAATGGATAGATGGATTTTAAGCTAGTTTAGCAGTTAACATCTATTAGCATGGCTGCTCCTGTCTTTCTCTTGGTGCACAACATGTTTAGCCTCGCCTTACAGTGATAATGGTACAAATGCAGTTTATGTGCTGCAATTGAGATTAATATTATCAATTTAGGTGAGCGGCTCCTCACTGTGTATGGAGACACATAAATTACCTGTTAGCTTGACAGTGGGGGGAGTAAACATTAATACAGTGTCAGCCAGAGGAGATTGGCATTTGTGATTAGCATTTCAAGTTCAAGTTTATTATTCTTCGGTCATTAAAGGTATTAATCAGCAATAGCGATCATGGTGTGGTTCCCCCGCCGTGGTTCCCCGGCGCCACAGTCCAGGACAAGCATAGACTTGTTCTCCTCCAGGACCAGGAGGCGTGTGGGTCGGATCACAGCTGACTCTTCTCACCCTGGACACAAACTATTCTCCCCTCTCCCCTCAGGCAGGAGACTACGCTCCATCCAGACCTACACCTCCTGCCACCTGAACAGTTTTTTCCCCTTGGCCATCAGGCACATGAACAATAACTCCTAACAGTAGCTCCTTGAATTCATTCCTTGAATTCCTTCTAAGTCTATAACAAGATCTGATAGCTCAGTTACAGTTCTTTTTATTACCAAATATGTGTTATATGTGTTTTAAGTTGCACGATTGCACCAAGAAAAATTCCTAGTTTGTGAACCCGTTCTCAAACAATGGCAATAAAACTATTCTGATTCTGAATCTGATTCTGATGTACTTGTTCATAAAAATCGGCCGATACTGATCGATATCAAGCTGTAACAGCTTCCTGGAAGTTTTTCTGGGGTTCCTTACATGTTCTTCTGTATCAAATGCCTCCAAGCATGTGTTTATGGAGCTTTTTCTGGGCTGCCTGAACTCCTGTTTTTGTTTTCTTTAGTGTACACTCTTTATTTACTTTTAACAAAGTTTTGAGTTTATTTATTGGCGGTGCATCTCATGCAGAGCTGGTGGAGTCTGCAGGGAACTCAACAGACTCAGAGAAACTGGAGCCAGCGGACATTTGCATCCCTGACTGATCCGCAACTTAAAAGGTATCAACCAGCTTTAATCCGTTTTATCATTTTCAAATACATTTTGAGTGTAAACATTTTTAATGTTGCAACATCCAATAGGGTCGTTAAAAATGCCGTCTGAAATGGCAACAGATAAAAAAAGAGGGCCTGAAGCCACATCCTCTTCTTCGCTTCTGCAAAGATCTCCATCTTCCCAAGCAACTGGATAGAGTTCAGTCAGCTGAATCGCTTCCTGGACGCAACAATGGAAGTCAAGACGGAGTTGCCAAAGCAGAAGTTTGCCAAATGAGGCAGTCTGGGAGTAGGAGAAACAATCTTGGCTGGAAGCTACTTTGAAACAAGATGATGATCGCACTCTAAAGACTGCTGGGGGCATTTACAATATAGTGCATCTGTGACCTACTAAGACAAGGGTGTCGTTTTTATTGAGGCCTATGTCACAATGAGGGCTGCCCTCATAGAGCCACGTTAAATGACGTAGCAGACCTCATCAAAAATGATGTGGCGTACCACATTAAATGACATGGAAGTCCACATTGAATGACGTGACGGGCCACATTGAAGGAAATTGCAAACCACTTTGAATGATGTGGTGGACCACATTAAATGACATGGATTAACTAGTTGAATGATGTGATGGGCCATGCTAAATTATGTGATGGGCCATATCAAATGATGTGGTGTACCAGATTAAATGACATGTAAGTCCACATTGAATGACTTGACAGGCCCCATTAAATGAAATGGCAAACCACTTTAAATGATGTGGAAGACCACATGGAATGATGTGGTGGACCACATTAAATGTCATGGATTAACCAGTTGAATGACGTGATGGGCCACAATCAATTACGTGATGGGCCTTATTAATGTACGTTCTGGGCCACATAAATGATGTGGCAGACCACATTGAATGAAGTGGCAGATCTCATTGAATGATTTAGAAGACCACATTGAATGACGTGATGGGCCACATTAAATGAAATGGCAAATCACTTTGAATGAAGTGGCACCACATCAAATGGCATGGAATACCTCATTGAATGACGGGACGGGCCACATTGAATGAGGTGGCAGACTACATTGAATGATGTGGCAGACCACATTGAATGATGTAGAAGAACACATTGAATGATGTGACGGGCCACATTAAATTAAATAGCAAACCACTTTGAATGACGTGGCACCACATCAAATGACATGGAATACCTCATTGAATGACGTGACGAGCCACATTGAATGAGGTGGCAGACCTCATTGAATTATGTGGAAGACCACATTGAATGACGTGACAGGCCAAGTTAAATGAAATGGCAAACCACTTTGAATGACGTGGCACCACATTGAATGATGTGGAAGACCACATTGAATGACGTGGTGGACCACATTAAACCACATCAAATGATTAGGAATACCTCATTGAATGAAGCAACAGGCCACAATAAATGATGTGGTAGACCACGTTGAGTGACGTTATGGGCCAATTTAAATAAAGTGGCAAACCACACTGAATGATGTGGCACACAACAGTGAATGATGTGGAAAACCACATAAAATGATGTGATAGGCCACATCAAAAGATGTGGCAGACCACAATAAATGATGTGGAGGACAACATTGAAGGATGTGGAAGACTACATTAAATGACGTAGTGGACCACATGAAATGATGTGGCAGACCACATGAAATGATGTGCAAGACCACATGAAATGATGTGGCGGACCACATTGAATGAGGTGGCAGACCACATTGAATGACGTGATGGGCAACATTAAATAAAGTGGCAAACCACATTGAATGAAGTGGCACACAACATTGAATGATGTGGAAGACCACATTGAATGATGTGATGGGCCACATCAAATAAAGTCTCAAACCATGTTAAATTAATGTGGCAGACCACAATAAATGATGTGGAGGACAACATTGAATGATGTGGAAGACTACATTAAATGACGTGGCGGATCACATAAAATGACGTTGCGGATCACATGAAATTATGTGGCAGACCATTTTCAATGATAGGGCAGACCACATTCAATGATGTGGAAGAACACATTAAACGATGTGGAAGACCACATTTAATGATGTGGAAGACCACATTTAATGATGTGGAAGACCACGTTAAATGATGCGGCAACCCACAATAAAGGAAGTGGCAGATCACAATAAAGGATGTGGCAGACCATGTTGAAGGACTTGGCAGATCACATTGAATGACGTGGCGGGCCACATAAAATAACGTCGCGGCCCAGGTCAGGCCCCCGGGCCTTGAGTTTGACACCTGTGTAATAGTACTTGGCCTCATCCTTAAGAATTTAAGAGTCCACCACAAATAAGATGTGGCAGAAGCCATAATGTTTGGCGTCTTCAAGGCCAAGCACAGCAGCATCCACCTTCATGCCGCAGGGAGGAGAATGAGACAAGGACTCAATCTCAGGAACTTTGATATTTGGAAGCAGGAGGCCTAAAAAGAAGCTACCAAAGTGAGCAAGAGGGTTTGATGCAGAAGAAAGCATTTTTCATTGAGATAAAGACGGCAGCTGAGCAGCTTGGTCTAGACAAGCCCATCTTACCTGCTCTGCAACATACTGCAGGTACCCAACAATATTTGTATTTTCTATGTTAGAATCTTAAATTTTTGTTAATAATAGTTAGTATTTTTTTTACATTTAAATCATGATTATTTACTTAAACATATTTGATTAAAACAACACTCAATAATCTAATTTATATGTGGATCAACACTGAATAAAAACACCATGTCCGATTTTATCAGGTAGAAACACTACTCACTGAACATTTAGCAACAATTACTTACTTATATTATCAAAAATCAATCAGCCAAAACTTTATTTTTATACCACTTTTCATACACAGGCAAGTTGCAACACAAAGTACTTTAACAAGTTCAAAAGAAAAGGCAATCACTATTAGGGCTGGGCGATAAAACGATATATATACAGTCGTGGTCAAAAGTTTACATACACTTGTAAAGAACATAATGTCATGGCTGTCTCGAGTTTCCAATAATTTCTGCAACTCTTATTTTTTGTGATATAGTGATTGGAGCACATACTTGTTGGTAGTGATGTCCGATAATATCGGCCTGCCGATATTATCGGTCGATATATGCGTTAAAATGTAATATCGGAAATTATCGGTATCAGTTTTTTTATTATCGGTATCGTTTTTTAAAATTTTTTATTAAATCAACATAAAAAACACAAGATACACTTACAATTAGTGCACCAACCCAAAAAACCTCCCTCCCCCATTTACACTTATTCACACAAAAGGGTTGTTTCTTTCTGTTATTAATATTCTGGTTCCTACATTATATATCAATATATATCAATACAGTCTGCAAGGGATACAGTCCGTAAGCACACATGATTGTGCGTGCTGCTGGTCCACTAATAGTACTAACCTTTAACAGTTAATTTTACTAATTTTCATTCATTACTAGTTTCTATGTAACTGTTTTCATATTGTTGTACTTTCTTTTTTATTCAAGAAAATGTTTTTAATTTATTTATCTTATTTTACTAATTTTTTTAAAAAGTACCTTATCTTCACCATACCTGGTTGTCCAAATTAGGCATAATAATGTGTTAATTCCACAACTGCATATATCGGTTGATATCGGTAATTAAAGAGTTGGACAATATCGGAATATCGGATATCGGCAAAAAGCCATTATCGGACATCCCTACTTGTTGGTCACAAAAAACATTCATGAAGTTTGGTTCTTTTATGAATTTATTATGTGCTAATTATGTGCACTTAATATCAGTAGTTTATTAGCTCTGGGGTTTGCTGAAGAGATGCATGCACCTGCTCTATCTCAGAATGGAAATGTACAGAATTACAATTTGGTTCATGAAAGGGAATTTTAAAATAAAACTGCCTCCCCCTCCTCCTCACCTACATCAGTTCCATGCACACACTAAATGGTGGGATATTATCTTTTCTCATCACATCCAAGGATAAATCCCAAAATCTTCACTAGATTATTGCAGCACCAAATTCATCAATGTTGTATGGAGGGTGTAATGGGACTAAATTAAATAAATAGAAAATTACGTACATGTGTCATTTGTTATTTGGAATTAGATTGTATATTAATTTAATGTAAAAGTACATTCAGTCATATAATTAAGTTAATCTTTATTTATTTAATCATTTAATTCATTATTAATTTGAATATTTTATGATTTAATTAATTATTAATATATGAATGACACCCACATTCATGAAATAATTAAATCATAAAATAATTAATTACATAAATAAATCATCAATTCAATATTTAAATAATTGATTACATTTTTGAATAATTATATGTATTTTACCATTAAATATATGGTGTACACATTTAATAACACATGTATGTATTTAATTCTGATTATAATTAATTAATGACACAATTAAGTAACTTTTTTAAGATTTGTCGATTTATTGAATTTTGTCCCATTTGATACACCATAATGTTGTTATTGAAAAAATGTAATGCTTTATAATAAGTATTTTGCAACCATTGGTAAAGACCAACAAATACAACACAAATAGAACACATTGATGTGTGAATGCAAGGCATGTTTTAGTTATAGAAAGTTTATATATAGAGCACATTCATACGCAAGGCAAGTCAAAGTGCTTTACAGATGCATATGATTACAATAAGGCAAATAAATCTAATAAAAATAATAATTATTTAATTCAAAGCAAAGAGTTAAAATACTTTCAGTTGTCCACTAAGAAGAAGTTTTTTCAGCTTGGATTTGAACGTTGACAAAGTTGAGGCCTGTCTCACATCTTCTGGAAGACTGTTCCAGAATTTTGAAGTGAAATGCAGCCTCGCATGTTTGGTCCGAGCTGTTTTAAAGTCTGAGCAAAAGGAAGACAGTGCAGAAATCTAAGCACTGGACTAATATGGTCTTATTTCCCGGTTCTAGTCTGGACTCAAGCAGCAGCATTCTGAGTGTACTGCAGTTGCTTTACAGCTCGTTTAGGAAGCCCAATGACACCATTACTGTAGTCTAGCCTGTCATTATGCGTTTTTGAAATGAATGTGTACTTACATCATGTTTATAAAACCTTAATAGAGTTGTTTGGATGTTTTTTTAAGAGCTTTTATAGGCAGAATAGAGCAACTCCATTAGACTCCATTGTACTTTTGATCGCATTTATTTACTATTTAAAATGCATAAAAAAACTGACATGTAAAACTTATACAATTTTGATGATAAAAGTTACAATAAAAAAAGGAGTGAGAGCAAGTTCTACTTGTTTGCTTCTTGTTTGTTTTTATTGCTCTGATGTCACTAATAACTACAAGGGCGTGTGTAGATTAAGTGTGTTTTTTTGTGTATTTCAACATGCTCATGCCTGCATTCACACAGCATGTGTTGCAGCCTGCACATAACAAGTTAGCATTCAGAGCAACGCTTACATGCTGCTGTACTAAAAGCAGCAAAGGAGGGGAATGGTTCTGCTTTTACAAGAGGAAAGGTATTTTTTTTGTGTGTCATTTAATGTGCTCTATATGCAAAAATAACCTTAATTATTGCATTTGCAAATTTAACTTTGGTTGATTCATTCATTGTAATACATGTTGACAGCTTAGTAAGGAGCTTTGTTGTGTTGTGGTTACATTACAGCACCCACCTTCTTATTCACTAGAAACTTTTGAGTGCTACTGCATTTTTTAAATGTTGCTGCATTCAGCTTTTGCTAATCTCTGCATAGCAATCCATTCCAACACTTCACCAGAGAAGAAGACCAAACTGTCTGAACTCTACCACAAAATCCAAAGTGACATTACTTTGTAAACGCAAAGCACTGTGAGCATGAGTAAGGTGTGACGTGTCCGACAAGGGTGTGTTCACGCTCATCTGTTGTTTATTCATGCATTTTTTTGTTCATACATGCTCATTAAGGAGTGTCCATTTATTGCTGTTGAATTATTCCGGTTTGCTGCAGTAACTGTGTTTGTGTACCCCCACACACACACAGCTTTGGATTACAATGTGTTACTGAGGATAAATCACTCACGTGCACTGATATATTCAAGGGCGAAACGCCACAGGCGGAGCTGAGATCCGCTGGGAAAAACGAGAGACGACCTAAAAACAGGAAATTCAAGACGGCAGACAACCAAAAAGAGGTGGAAGGAGACTCTGCAGCCATTCCAGCCTTGTCTCAGGTGAGTGAACTGACACAAATGTCGACTCCCTTCAAGACCAGACAGTCCTAACCTGGATCAGCACTTTACTTGTACACTACAGCGCTGCCTCACTGCAAGAAAGTTCCCTTGCCTGTGCACAGTTTGTGTGTTCTCCATGTGCTTGCTCCGGTTTCCTCCCCCAGTTGAAAAACAAGTGTGTTACTGTCCGCTCTCTAAGGTTACCTAATGTTTACATAATAGCGATCAAAGTTGAACTTGAAATTACTATACATTTATTGTCAAAATCTATAAAACCAAAAACCAGTGAAGTTGGCATTTTGTGTCATTCGTAAATAAAAACAAAATACGATGATTTGCAAATCCTTTTCAACTTACTTTATTTTAATTGAATAGACTGCAGAGACAAGATACATAATGTCTGAACTGAGAAACTTTTTTTGTTGTTGTTGCAAATAATCATTAACTTGGAATTTAATGGCAGCAACACATTGCAAAAAAGTTGGCACAGGGGCATTTTTACCACTGTGTTACATGGCCTTTCATTTTAACAACACTCAGTAAACGTTTGGGAACTGAGGAGACCAATTTTTGAAGCTTTTCATTCGGAATTATTTCCCATTCTTGCTTGATGTACAGCTTAAGTTGTTCAACAGTCCGGGGGTCTCCATTGTGGTATTTTAGGCTTCATGTTGCGCCACACATTTTCAATGGGAGACAGGTCTGGACTACAGGCAGGCCAGTCTAGTACCCACACTTTTTTACTATGAAGCCCCGCTTTGTAGAATGTGGCTTAGCATTGTCTTGCTGAAAATAAGCAGGGGCGCCTATGATAACATTGCTTGGATGGCAATATAAGTTGCTCCAAGACCTGTATGTACCTTTCAGCATTATTGGTGCCTTCACAGATGTATAAGCTACCCATGCCTTGGGCATTAATACACCCCCATACCATCACAGATGCTGGCTTTTGAACTTTGCGCCTATAACTGTACGGATGGTTCTTTTTCTCTTTGATCTGGAGGACACAACGTCCACAGTTTCCAAAACATTTTTGAAATGTGGACTCGTTAGACCACAGAACACTTTTCCACTTTGCATCAGTCCATCGTAGATGAGCTCGGGCCCAGCAAAGCCGGTGGCGTTTCTGGGTGTTGTTGATAAATGGCTTTCGCTTTGCATAGTAGAGTTTTAACTTGCACTTACAGATGTAGCGACGAACTGTAGTTACTGACAGTGGTTTTCTGAAGTGTTCCTGAGCCCATGTGGTGATATCCTTTACACACTGATGTCGCTTTTTGATGCAGTACCGCCTGAGGGATCGAAGGTCCGTAATATCATCGCTTACGTGCAGTGATTTCTCCAGATTCTCTGAACCTTTTGATGAAATCCCTAAATTCCTTGCAATAGCTTGTTGAGAAATGTTGTTCTTAAACTGATCAACAATTTGCTCACGCATTTGTTCACAAAGTGATGACCCTCGCCCCATCCTTGTTTGTGAATGACTGAGCATTTCATGGAAGCTGCTTTTATACCCAATCATGGCACCCACCTGTTCCCAATTAGCCTTTTCACCTGTGGGATGTTCCAAATAAATGTTTGATGAGCATTCCTCAACTTTCTCAGTCTTTTTGGCACTTGTGCCAGCTTTTTTGAAACATGTTGCAGGCATCAAATTCCAAATGAGCTAATATTTGCAAAAAATAACAACGTTTTCCAGTTCGAACATTAAATATCTTGTCTTTGCAGGCTATTAAATTGAATATAGGTTGAAAAGGATCTGCAAATCATTGTTTTGTTTTTGTTCACGATTTACACAACGTGCCAACTTCATTAGTTTTGGGTTTTGTACATTTCAAAGGATAAACTGCACTTTTTTGGAATTTTGCCTTTCATTCACAATTCCTATGTAAGACCAAAACATGGTTTTCTTTTTTTTAATGCATTCTAATTTGTAAAATAGGGCCAGTACGAGGTGGCTAACAATGAAGCTAATAGGAGCATTTACATCTTGTGACTTTTAGCGCCGCCATTATCACAGAGAGCTAACTAGCTTATGCAGCTATATTGACATATTGAGCTTTTACTGCTGCATCGCATCTGAGTTAGTGAAAGTTAATTGTAGATTATAAATAATGCCTCTCACCAGGATAGTAGAAGGTTGTGGCTATAAACCGAGAAGTTGGTCAATTTGGACATTCAACTTATACTCAGAGATGGCAAGAAAGATACGAAAATAAGCTCGTTTGCGCCCTCCTTTTTTTTCCTTCTTACCTGCGCAAGGATTATGATTCATTCTTCGTCTAAACGGGAAGATATGAACATCCCATTAGTCGACATACAGAGCAGAAATTGTACAGTGATTGTTTTATTGTATCGGTAGTGTGTATTTTTTGTTTAGCACTTAGCAATACTAATGCATGATGCTTTGTGTTTCACTTGAGATGGATGTGCTTATAATCACTCAGCTACTACAACTCATTCTCCGTATAGTCAGGCTAAAAATATAAGGTTCTGATCATCATTTGCCACAACGGAGTCGTTGTTGTCTGTTATGAGTAGTAATAGTAGTTGTTGTTGAAGTAAATGGAGAACATTGCGATGCATCTGTGAAATTAATACAACGCTATATGCTTAAAATGAGCAAAATATGTAAATATGTACATGTTATGATGAACGTACTAGTTACTTCATTACTTATACGTATACTTAGAGCATGTATATCAAATCAAATCAACTTTATTTATAAAGCACATTTAAAATTTACCACAGGGGTAGCCAAAGTGCTGTACAATGGGCAGGTTAAAAGATAATACGAGAACCGAGCAAACACAACACAACACAAACAGAACACGATAAAAAATAAATAAATAAAATATAAAAACATAAAAACAGGTTCACAGCAGGTGTATTATGGGGCGCCATTGCAGGATGGATATCACTCAGTGTTAAAAGCCATGGAATAAAAGTATGTTTTTAAGAGAGATTTAAAAACAGGAAGAGAGGAGGCTTGTCTAACACTCAGAGGTAGGTCGTTCCAGAGCTTGGGAGCAGCAGCAGCGAAAGCTCTGTCACCTCTAAGCTTCAGCCTTGTGTCCGGGACCGTCAGTAGCAGCTGATCGGCTGATCTTAGGGATCGGGTGGGGCAGTAAGGCTGAAGGAGGTCGGAGAGATATGTTGGCGCGAGGTTGTTTAGACATTTAAAAACAAATAAAAGGAGTTTAAAATTGATTCTGTAACGCACAGGGAGCCAGTGAAGGGACGCTAATATAGGGGTGATGTGCTCACGTCTGCGGGTCTGTGTTAGCAGACGAGCAGCAGAGTTCTGCACGAGCTGCAGGTGGGCGAGGGAGGCCTGGCTAATGCCTACATACAGGGCATTGCAGTAGTCTAAACTGATAAAGGCGTGGATTAATTTCTCGAGATCATGTCCTGATAGAAGCGGTTTCACTTTCGCTATTTGGCGTAATTGATAAAAGCTTTTTTGTACAAAGCTGCTGATTTGTTTTTCGAATTTAAAATCTGAGTCGAACTTTACCCCCAGGTTTGTGACACAGTCGCTGAGATACGGGGTCAGAGTGCCGAGGTCAACGTTGGGGGAAATATATATAAAACGTTGATGGAAGTTTTTGGATATTTTTAGAGCGCTTTATAGACGGAATAGAGCAAATCATTACCTCCATTGCCGGCTGACTTTTGCTAACGTTTATTATTGAGTTAGAATGCATAATAAAAGAAAACATATGTGTTCTTGTCGTACATAAGGATTGTGAATAATATGTACAATTCTAAGAAAAATGCAATACCCTTTTTTCCCAGTGTTTATGTTATGTTTAGTCTTTACAAATAGTTTACATAGAATTTGCATTGAGAGTGGAATACTTTTAAAAACAGGAGAGATGACAGTGTTGCCAAAGTGATCCCACTTTACACAGACTTTAAAAAAACAAAACTAATTGAATACAGTGTAGAATGTATGCCAGGCCAATAGGTGGCGATGTCACTATAACATGCACATGCACTCAATTCAACAACCCGGCGTTCTTTTGCGCATGCCTCCACTGAAAACAATTTTTTTATGTTAAATTGTCATAATTTTTTAGCTTCCATATAACATTTTGTGTAAATCAACACCCAAAACCTAAAATGATTAAGGATGTATACGGATGTGTAT
This sequence comes from Entelurus aequoreus, assembly GCF_033978785.1. Lineage (NCBI taxonomy): Eukaryota > Metazoa > Chordata > Actinopteri > Syngnathiformes > Syngnathidae > Entelurus > Entelurus aequoreus. The sequence goes on along the minus strand of NC_084753.1, from coordinate 18,730,470 downwards.
TTTTTGGTACCGGTTCCTAATTGGGTCAGTCCATGAGGACTGTTAAGATTCTTCACATATGATACTGTATTTTTTTTCTCTCTATCCAGCTGACCGTAACATGCACGCGCAAAAAAGACACGGGCAGGATCTGATAATCAGCTTGGAATAATCACAAATAAGGAAGCAACACCACACAAAAGATTGTGACACAACAATATTTTCTCCTCAAAAGTCCCTCAAAGTCACACACACTAATACGATTTGTACTGTAAATATTGATTTATTTGTAGTGTAAATATTTATTTCAAACATGTTAAAAAAGAAAAAGAAACCCAAAGCGAAACAAAACAACAACAACAATGTGAAGTGAAGTGAATTATATTTATATAGTGCTTTTCTCTGGTGACTCAAAGCGCTTTACATAGTGAAACCCATTATCTAAGTTATATTTAAACCAGTGTGGGTGGCACTTGGAGCAGGTAGGTAATGTGTCTTGCCCAAGGACACAACGGCAGTGACTAGGATGGCAGAAGCGGGGATCGAACCTGGAACCCTCAAGTTGCTGTCACAGCCACTCTCCCAACCGAGCTATACCGCCGCCCAATGGTCAATTAAATAAAATATTAATAAAAGAAATAACAACATAATCATTTTTCGAACATGATTACAGTTTCACAGTCTAACTAACATGTCAGAAAAGGAGTAGGAAGAAGCAGCGCTTGTTTAATCCCACTCCTTTCCTGTCTAAGAATAATTTCTTACACAATTGTTCACTTCCTTTTCGATCTTAAACACAACAATTAATAAATAAATAAATAAATATAAATACAGTTCACATAGATATGTTGTTAATTTACTGAATTGTGTCAATATTTTACTGAATATGTGATTGGTTATGTATATTAGGTTCAAAAGTTTGATCAATATTCCTATTCCCTGTACTTTGTAAACACTTTGAGTTAGAGCGTTTGAGTTGGTGTTAGTTTGAATAGAAACACACTTTACTCACGACCGCCACTACCGCGCTTCATCAACCGTCCAGGAACCCACAGGCCATTATTAATCCACTCAAAAAAGTGAAAAACTGAAGTAATATATTAATTACTCTGAAGCAAGATACCATCCGCTGACAGGTCTCTAGTCGCCGTCTGACATCACACTATCGTGCTGCGTTTGCGTGGCATCAAAACACACCTTGCTTAAATGCGCATCCGCTTAACATGCTAAGTGATTGTATTGATTTATATTATATATTTCATATGATGTATTATGTTAAAGGTCTGTGCTCTGCACATGAATGCTATACATACATATTTTTTTCTAGCTGCGCTTAGATCCAGTAGAACAAACACTGTCAGCATTTTATTATTTAGATTCCACCTGATGTCTGTTAAAATCTTCGAAAGTGTTGTCTCGGTACGGTGGTTCAACCTAAAACCAGACTGATGTCTCTCTAAAATGTTATTTCTTTTTAAAAAAAAGGTGTTGACTTGGTTCAAAAACATCCATCCATCCAACAGTTTTTCTAAAATGTTACTTAAGAACTGTAAGTTGGATACAGGTTGGTAGTGCATCATTAATCAACAGAGTTCATTCCCGCTTTGCCCGGACAGCTGCTGAGAGTCGATACCAGTCTTCTTAGCATAAAGTGCCACGCCGGCTCCGATGTTAAATTTCTCTTTTATCTTTGACATTGTTCATAGGATCGCCAATGAAGATGTGTCATTGATGAGTCAGGAGTCAAAGATGAAGTTCCATCAAAATGTTGTTCTGCCAAAAGTTGGTCAATTTGATTGTCACGGTGAAAATGGCACTCATTTGCCGCCTGTTGTCATTGTTCCCCTAACTTGGAAACAGAACTCTTGTTTGGTGAATATCTTTATTGACTGCAAAAATGTTATAACAATAACTAAAATAATGTAAAGATAGAACATAAAACAAACGTAACACATATAAAATATAAATAAGTTAAATTTTACACCTAATTTAGGCCAGAGATGTGTAGAATTTGCTTAAAAAAACTAACAGAACAAAAAAGACAAATTAAAACCAATATTGAAATCGTTGTTTCATCGTGAAATTATTATTAGTAGGTTTATACTGGACTGACCATACATCCTCTTTTCCCCGGACTCTTTTGCGGGGCTGTCCGGGCGGGGTTTCTTAAATGCCTCAAATGTCCGGTATTTTGAGTTAGGGTTGCGTGTATTTTCAATGTACGTCCAGGGTTAAGAAGGGGTTAAAAACAAAACAAATTGTGAAGGTGTGCGCACGCAGCAACATTCGTGAGGGAGGGGCAGAGACAGAGAGCGAGACAGTCGAGAGACAGACAGACAAGAGAGAAGCCGAAACGTGAATGCAACTTCACGGATGATTTGCGGGAAAAGTATCTGTGTTTTCGTCCTGGCCGTGACACATGGTAAGCAGAATGCACTGTAAACGTATATATCTGTGGCAAATAAAGTGGCCAACGATCTACAAGCCCATATCGACACTACAAAGCACAAAACAGCTGTGCAGGGCGAGAGCTTGTCTGCTGTTTTTTGTTTAAATTTAATTAACTTGTTTTGAGGCATTATTTATGTTTAGATTATATAGAAGAGGTTATTTTGAATATTTCTACCTCTGCACTTTTTTCCAAAACTGTGAATGTTACAGAATACAAGTGTGACTCATTTTGTTATACTGTCAAGCAGTGTTGGCGTTAACACACTTTTTGTGTCTTTTTAACGCATTGAAATCAGAAAGGACGAATATTTTTTTTTTTACCATTTGCAGCCCACAGCTAATGTTTTAAAGGTCCACGGCACATTCTAAAAATACTATTAAAATAAACAAAAACATAACAAAAGTGAAATAAAAAAGCTTACGGGTGAAATGTAATTTAGAAACAGTTGCAATGTTGACTAATAAAACAAAGCTGTTTTTTTTTCTCTTTCAAACGATTATTGCTCAAAACATAATATTGAATCAAAATCAATGTTATTATGAATTATTGACCTATCAAAGGTTCCAATTACTTCTTATCAAATATTCCACTAAGAAAAATATTTTTGGTGGAAGATTTTGCATATTTTGTGTGTTTGCCATAAAAAACATAGTTTTGTTTGAGAAAAAAGGGCGGAAAACAAACAAACAAAAAAACAACATAAAAAAATTAAAACATTTTGAAATGAGGAATAGATCTGAAGTTGATGTAGACTCCAGAGATTTAAGCGTTAAATATAAAATGTATGTATGCCCTGGCACACCATTATCATCATTTCATGACCCAAGCAAAACACTTTTTACACTTTTATACTGAAATAAATACACCTACAAATTATTAAATAAAAACATAGAAAAAAATACCAGCAGCGGTAAAGTTTAGATCCATGAAGGAAAGAAGAAAGTGAATGAATGTTTATAACTGTATACATTTACATATGCATACAAATTTGTTTTCTTTTGTATTATTTTTTTTAATGAATTAACGTTTATGACAACCTTTTCCCAAAAGACAATATAGAATGTGAGATGTAACAGGATAATGCATACATTTGTCATTTGTTTTCAAAACGCTTACAAAAAGTAAGACCGGACCCCAAAAATTTACTGTGGGACCCCATTTTTATGATTTGATGGGGTCCCTGGAACCCCATTTTGAAAATTCCTAGCGCCAACACTGCTGTCAACAGAGGAGAAAAAATGCTTTATTTAAATAAATATATTATTTATAAAGCATGTTCGAGTATCATTGGCACATTTTCACCTGAGAGTGTCCTCTTTTTGGGATGTCAGAATATGGTCAGCCTATTTATACAATATATGACAAATTATGTACATTTGACTGACAATAGAGGTTTTAAAACTATTGTCATATCGCGATAATGTATGATGATGACACATTCTAGCTGTGTCTCACAAATTTGACAGCGACAAGCGAAAAAAACGTGTCCTCAACGCACTGAAGCATTCATGCTAGCGGCTAATGTCCCCCCGCGGTGCAAAGCCACTTCTAAGTTTGTAATCCTCGGCTCCATGGCGACAAATAAACTCTGTTTCTTACACGTATCATTATCACTGAAGGACGAGGAATAGATAAACTTGCTACATAACGCATTGAAGGAGGATATGCTAACCGTGAGCTAGACCTCTTCAATTTAAACAAGGGTTGGTGGATCGATACAAATATCGACAGTAAGCATACCAAGTAGTATAGTATCAGTTCAATACCACAGTGGTTAGATGGATACTTTTTAATATAAAAAATTTGTCGTTTTTGTTGTTGTTTTCAAACTCAGGAAATAAGTCCGTGGACACAGGTCCGACAAAAACTAAATCATTTAAATCAGAGCCGAGAATAGGAAATAATGAACATCTTTAATTGATATTGTTACACTACTATTGTTTGTTTTTGTCTGATGATATTTGTGATCAAAAATGTAATCATTCAATGGTCATAAACACTTGAAATATCAGTATCAGCATTGATATGACCAATACTGCCCCTGTATTGGATCGATACCCAACTTTGTAGTATTGCCCAAAACTAATGTAAAGTATCCAAACAACAGAAGAATAAGTGTTTATTACATTTTAACAGAAATGTACATAAACCATGTCACGACAGAAAGCAACCAAATATTAGTAAGTTAATTAATAAAAGTTTTGAGAAAATGATACAACCAGAAATGATGCAATATGTTACCACATACGTCTGCGGCTAACTTAATTTTAAATGGTTCTATTATCATCTATAATATATCATGATATATATTGTTACCGCTGGAAACTGCAAGACAGTATATATCGAGATATTGATTTTAGACCATATTGGCCATCCTTAATTAGATTTGATTTTTTCTCATGACCATTTGCCAGGGGTACTCAAGTTTTGGAGGCCCACAAATATTTTTTTCAATGAGGTTTATTTATAAAAGTAGATCAGGTTACAATAATCCTGCTTTCAGATGGATTATTGGCAATTTCAGTGCATTTAGTTTTGTTGTCCTCACCGCTAAATGTTAAGGGAATGTCTCCTCAAAATCCCTGTGCTTTGTCTAATAATGCCGTTTTAAATTTGACATCTTCTTAACAGCGATAGTCTCCTGGCGTATTAAGCACATGGGTCTTGTGCTCGTTGAAGGGAGAATACATGCAAATGATTCAGTCCAATTTTTCTAAAAATGCAGATTTTTAAAATCCACTCGAGTTTTCTTCTTTTTACCCATTTGTTTTTTTGTTTTTTTGTCCTGCCCAGATGTGGGTTTAGGATCAGGGGTGGTCTTTGTGAGTTTGTGAAGCCCTTTGGAACATTTGTGATTAAGGGCTGTATAAATAACATTTGATTAAATGATTGACTTTTTTTATTACCGCCGAATTCACCATTTTTGTGCAAACTACACTCCAACAGCCGGCGAAGTGTGGATATGCGAGTTATATCTGGCCTGTGGGCTGCCTACCGAGGAGGCCTGAGAAATATATACAAGCACAACCAGTGAAATCTACTTTAATATGGAAATATGGGGAAAGTACTACAAAAAAGATCAATTAGAATAATATATAATGTTGGATATAGAGAACATACAAACCCTTTATTTATTGATTCACAAATATTGAAATTCAATGATATGGTGCATTTGCAAACAGCTAAAATGATGTAAAAAGCAAATTATAACCTGCTATCCAATAATGTACAACAATTTTTCTCAACAAAAGAAGAGAAATATAACCTTAGAGGAAAATCTAATTTAAAACATTTGTATGCTCGTACAACACTTAAAACCTTTAGTATATCAGTATGTGGAATTAAATTATGGAATGGATTAAGCAAAGAAATCAAACAAAGCACCAATGTGATTCAGTTTGAGACTGTTCAAACTACAAGTGTTCACAATGTACACAGAACAAGAATTATGATGAATATCTTGAACCCTTTTTTTGTGTTTTTTTTGTAGAATTTTTTTTATTGAGACAAAGATTATTTATGTATTTAATATTTGTTTATTTACTATGGTATATTATTTGTTTATTATTTATTTGTTCAATGTTTTGTTACAGAGAACAAGGAAATAGGATAAAATTGCTTTGGTATGAAAAGGGGTACGGTTAAATAAGCTCAGCTTCTTCCTACTCCTTTTCGGACGTGCTGTAATGAAAGATCTGGAAATATGTGATGAAATACATTGTATTGTATGCATGTTCGACATAAACTGAAACTGAACTAAACTGAACTGAACTGAACTGAATGTCATCTAACCTTTGTCTTATTTAACCTCTTGATAGTACAGGGCCTTAAAATCTGAGCTTCTATTGCTGCAAAAACCCTGGACTTCCTACGTCGAAACTAAGACACAGCAGTCTCACCAGTGCGTCTGAGCCAAAGAAAGCACTGCCCGGTCCACCTCAAAGTAACCTGCAATGTACTGAACCCACCTGCCACTCATTTGCCATGGACAATCTCGAGGTAAAGCCTTCATTGTGAATAATTATCGTATTAATAGATTTGCGTGATTGTGCTCACTGACTGCGTCCACAGCGTGTGTGTTCCTGCTCCGAGAGATGCAACAAAGAGGAGTTTGTCCAGTTGCTGCAGAACTGCCGCCACAATTTGACATCTCTACAGGACAGGATGTCAAAATGCTCCGCCACACAGGTCATCAGCGGAGAAACTGCAGCTTGTAATTGTACGTGTTACTTATCAGCCCTTTTTCTGCTTCTGTAGGCTTTGAGACAAGAAATAACAAACATAGACAAAGGCCTTGTGCAACTTGCCAAGGACACAATCTGTGCCAGTTGCACATGGGAAGGGCCGCACCAGCAAGTCAGTCCACTCCAAGGCCACAAGATGGCGCCAGATCCTAGCGGACAGTTTAAACAACTCTGCTGTACAATCAAGGTAAAGTTAAGTAAGGGGTCAAGGACAATGTTCCCTCTAATCTTTCCTGTGTGTGAGCAAACTCAAAAACTCCCGGAGTATTCAGTGAAGCTCATGTGAGCAACATCAGATGTTTGCACTGTGGCCATACCATCATCACACGTGTCCCAAACCTGACATTAGTTAAACGTTAAGTTAAAGTTAAAGTCCCAACGATAGTCACACACACATTAGGTGTGGTGAAATTATCCTCTGCATTCGACCCATCCCCATGTTCACCCCCTTGGAGGTGAGAGGGGCAGTGAGCAGCAGCGGTGGCTGCGCTCGGGAATAATTTTGGTGATATAACCCCCAATTCCAACCCTTGATGCTGAGTGCCAAGCAGAGAGGCAATGGGTCACATTTTTATAGTTTTTGGTATGACTCGGCCGGGGTTTTAACTCACGACCTTCCAGTCTCAGGGCGGACACTCTAACCACAAGGCCCCTAAGCAGGATTAAAATGTAAAATAAATAAATTAAAATGCACTATTATTAAAATCAAAGGACAGCAGTCATTTCCATAATATTATAAGAGATTTAGCAAATTTACAATGAAAATACCAGGGGGAAAAAACTGTTTTTAATGAGCTGTCCTGTATGTTTAATGTCTGGGTGGGGGGTCCTGCTGTGGAAATAATTTGTACCCTTTTCAGAGATCACATTTACGCTTAAAACATTCACATGTTGCACAATGAGATGTAAACATGGGATAAAGTGTACATTCCTGTAAATATATATTTTTGTTAGCATTTCTGTCTTGTAGTAACAAACATTTCACGATTAATATCCATAAATTAATATTCTTAATAAATGGCAGTAGAATAAGCACAGATCTGATTGGGGAGTCATATTGTAACGACATGGCATGTGTGGCCATAAACGCATCACTGGCTAAGTGCCATGAGCGTGTGTGTTTGGGTGCAAGTGAGAAAGGGAGTGTGGCTGCTGTTGATATAACAGACGACAAAGAGTTTGTTTTGGTTTGGTTTGTACGGCAGACAGTGACTAGTTTTTTTAGAAATAAGTTTCTACTAATGTTTTTTGTGTGGTTACAGCCAACAATAAACAGTTTTGATGGAATTCGTGTCCTCCTTGAAGCATCTGGACAGACGTTAGAATAATTGAACAACTATAACGAACATTGTTTTATCTGTTGGGGCCGCTTGTTATCATTTATCACTCAGAGTTGCATTGCAAATCCTACAGAACAAATTGTTATGTGTTTATTTTGTTTAGAGTTTTGGTTGGATTATATTTTGTGCATGGCATATATTAGCTGCGTGCAGAGGGCGTGTGAGCAGTGCGCACCTTAGAAGGAACGTTGGTCAAGAATACTTATTACGCGATGTAAACAGTCAAGAATAATATCTGTTTTACCTTTAACTATAAATAGTGTATTTTTGAAGGAATAGTTCACACAGGAGGCATGTAGGGCTGCACAATTCTGCAATATATGTGACCACATTTCTCTGGCCTGATTTTTTTCCACACATCCTCACAAAAAAACACACCAATTCTTATTATTAGACTCCTCGTTGTTTTGTTCTGCTTTAAAGTAACTTCCAATGGTCTTTGGACAATTAACGTGGTTGTCCTGCTCCGATCGGTGCGATATCAGCCTAAAAAACAAATATCGTAATTTATCGGCTTGCATCTCAAATCTCCGATACTGCATGCTTTTGTAGTTGATGCGTTTTTCTTTAATTATTGCATTAAACAAAAGGAGCACTGTCTACCAAGTTAAAATCCATGTATGTTAAACATACCTGGCCAATAAAGCTAATTCTGATTCTGATGGACAAGCAGTCCTGCAGCGCGCTCACTTGTGCAAGCGGGACAGCAAGTTAACAATTAAAAAAACCCTCCAGTAAACACTCAAGGTTGGTCTTTTCTTGTGATTTCGTAAAGTCATTTACAAAAGGAAAAATATGGTAGGCTATAAGCTAGCAGCTACACAATGGCTAAGGACACAATAGCACACAAGCTAGAAATGCTTAAATATCCTTAATTGAAAAATATTGTAGTCTTAAACACAACATATGTCAATATCATCAAGTACCACTTCAATTTAAAGACAGCGTAACTCCATTCCAAACAGTTAATAATAAATAGGTTGGTATTTATTTTACCTACACTACCATTGTTCTTGGTTTGATTAATTTCAGTTGATCAAGGCTTTTTTAACATTTCACATTTCAAAATAATAAAAATATCTACGTATGATTCGTGCTGACATCGTATAAGATCAACATTGATATCGACCGACATTCAAGGCACTAGTATTGGTATGGTATTGGAAGAGAAGGACTTTACATTCTTAAAATAAACTAATTAAAAAAAGGGACTTCTGTCAAACGATTATGTTATGATCCGTTGCCTGGATCATGTTTTGTTCTGTTAGTTTGACTTCCTCAGTTCTTTTTTCAGCACCCCTGTGTTTGTCATTTTAGTTGCCATGACTGCAGATTGGGTTCACTTGCCTCTGATTAGTGTTTGAGACGCTCACCTGCTCCTGGGCACTAATCAGAGAGCTACTTATTCCCCTTTCTCGCCACAATCACTCTGGCTTCCATGTTTGCACTACGCAACAGTTAACGACGGCTATATTTTTGATTCTTGATTCCTGTTTGTATGCTAGCTCCCGTGCTAGCCTCTTCCTTAACTTTGCCTCCCGTGCTATCGGCACGCTTGTTTTGTTTTTCCTGCATTTTCCTGCATGATTTATGCAAATAAGTCATTGTCTCACCTGCACATTGCCTCCAGAGTTTCTTGCTGCATCTTGGGAGAACGACCATGCGACCACGTCGTTACAGATGAGATTTTTTAATTACGGTAGATGAATCACATGTTTACATGTTGAGTAATCATGATTCATTGCAGTAAATTACTTGCGTGCAAAATTTTTATTAACTTGAAAAAAGCCCCCAATTTTTTTACACAAATGCAATTTTATTGTCAAACTGTAATACAGGAACATTTTAAAAATGTTTTACTTGGATGCATGTCATGTATTTGTTCAAAACTTTGTAACAATATTATCTAAAGACCTGCTGGGTTTATTTTAAAGACAAAGTGGCCAATGGGCACACCATCTTTGCGTTGACGAATGTATTCCAGGTAACCATCCACAGTTAACGCAGCATGTGCGGGCAAAATAAATTACACGAATAATCTGTGTTTAATGTGGTTATTATTGTATGATTAATCGCATGAGTTAACATGTTTGACATCCCTGGGGAAAAAAATAAAAAAAATAATCAATCAATCAATTAAAAAACCTGGCATGCTCACCTACTACAAAGTAAATTCCAGAATTTAAGTCAAAAGAAAAGTCAATATATTGATAACCTGTACACTTTGCCTGCCAGGGCAATGGCTCCAACTCGCTCTGTCCAGGTGTGGCTTGCTAAGGGACGGAAAGAGTGACTGGGTGTGAATTCTTCAATAAAATGTGTTTGTATGTGATTTGCTCTTTATCTATTCATCCATCCATCCATCCATTTTATATCCTCTTTAGAGTCACAGGTAAATTGTAGTTTATGCTCATTACCTAAAAACAATGTTTAATATTCAGAAATTAGATCATATGTTAGTGTGAATCTGGAGTTTTTTCCTGCCAATAAAATAGGAATATATCTTTTCGCAGGACTGTGATGCAAGCTTGAAAATGTTGTCCTCAAAAGCTTCAGACCTGCAGAAAGCTGCAGAGTCCAGCACACAAAAGGTGCTTTCAGCAGATGTCACCCTGGCTATCCAAGCAATCAACAAAGACCTTCACAGGTACCTCAAGAAGACCCAACTGTTAATATGTATTTATTTATCAATATATACTTATATATTGCAAAATCTGATTCCTCGCTACAGCCAGTATCAATATGACTCACTGTTTACTTGCTGTCTGTTCTACCCAAAGGCTGAGGTCCATTTTTCAGCAAAATAATCGTGTTGACAACATGACGGATGCAGTGAAAAAGGTCAGGAGCCAAACAGTTCAACCAAAACCATCCTCAGCACACCAGGTAGGAATGTTAAAAATATTGGGCCCTAGTGTGTGAATGTGAGTGAGAATGTTGTCTATCTGTGTTGGCCCTGCGATGAGGTGGCGACTTGTCCAGAGTGTACCCCGCCTTCCACTCGAATGCAGCTGAGATAGGCTCCAACACCCCCCGCGACCCCAAAAAGGGACAAGCGGTAGAAAATGGATGGATGGACAACAGCAGAATACAATAATACAATGTAGGGGGCATGTACTTTGAAATTAGGTACTACTATTTTGTGCTGATGTTAGTTTTGAAAAGGTCTTTCAACCTTTGCCAGCGCAGCAGGCAGTGCAGGCATAAGAATCTGTCCATACAGAATTAAACCCTTGTTTATTGCTGCTAATTGGTTCCACGCCTGACAATGATAACGTAGAATTGTCATGAATAAATCGAATATTTTTATCGTCAGAGCATAAAAAAAATATTTGTAACCTTCTAAGTAGTATATTGCATAGCTCAGACCTAAATTCGGTTCCTGTCTACAGCGCTAAGCCTTCTGTGTAATGTAGTACACAAACACTGATATCATCACTTCCTAGTTTACATGTATTTATTTAACTTTTATTTATCCTGCTCTCACTGGGATGCTGACTGATGGGATGTAATATCTTCCTGTTTGGATGAAGAATTAATCATAAACCTCCTGCAGTTAAAAAAAAAAAGAGGTCTCGCAAACGATCGTCTTTTTGTGTCTTTTTCACATCTCCGGGTCTAAGTTGAATGTCAAATTTGACCAACTTTTCGGTTTATGGCCACGACCTTCTACTATCCAGGTGAGAGGCATGATTTATAATCTAGAAATAACTTTCACCAACTCAGAGGCGATGCAGCAGCTCACTGGCTCAGTATGTCAATATAGCAAGCATAAGCTAGTTAGCGCTCTGTGATCATGCCACCTCTATAAGTATCTCCTTGGCGTGAAGCGCTTATAATAGCAATATCGCTAAAACTTGGCTAATGTTCAGGTCACGAGATATAAATTGAGTATTGTTGGCGGTTTTTGGATGTTCTTTAGAAGGCTTTATGGGCACAATAGTGCACTTCCAATTAGGGCTGGGCAATTAATCACATTTTTATTTTTATTTCGATTATGGCTTCTCGTGATTATGCAAATATAATTGTCAAAAAAGCAATTAATAGGCCGCGCAACATACATGCAAATTCCAGAGCTTGTGACGGTGAAACAGATTCGGAGCAAATGAGTGAAAAAAGAGCATGAATACAAGAAGTTTGGGATGTCGCCATGGTTGCTATTTAAAATTTGACATAGCGCAAGTATGTCTAATAATAATCACTAAACTAAAAAAAAAAGTAAGTTTTATGATTTCCGCGTTCACATAACCGTGGACGGAGTCACATAACTGGCCAATAAAACATAATCCGCTGATAAACGCAAAATAATATCAGAGAATTTGCCATAAATGTAAGTAAAATGTTGTCATTGTGAGGAGAAGAAACATTTGTTTGGGAAAATAATGTGTCCGGTAGCGCTCATGTATCCCCGACACACTCAACCGCCGGCCGTCCTGAACTAAACAACGTCAAGATGGCCACTTGAAACGGCAACTCATTTACCAAGCTAAAACACGCAATAACAATCCATACACCCACAACACGTCTCATCTGCTTGTGTTGTTGTGAACGACATCAGTGGATGTAACATTAATGTGTGTATAAACGGTAGTTGCAACTTGAGAACATGCACACTTTTCCCCTTCACAATAATAGCGCGGTGCACCACATCCGGTCTGACTGCGCTATACAAGCATAATGTACTTAAAGCACTTATTGATGCATTTACACAACTATTATGCTTTGACCTAAAATAATGGTCAAAATTGTTCAAAGATGTATTGCACCAATAAATGTAAAAAATATTGCATTTAATTAACAGACATTTTATGAAATTTAATTTTACACAAAAAGCACACACTCTATGGTGGTGAAATAAGTGTAAAATGTTAAAAACTGAATTACAAACAATGAAAACGGAAGAACTGAATTTTATTGATTTTTCATATTGCTATTGTTTTTAAAATTGATTGTTATTGCTATTATTATTATTATTATTATTATTATTATTATTATTTTACTTGCTGCGGTTTATTTGTTACTAATTTATATGAAGTTGTTTTTTTTAAACGTTATTTAGAGTTGAGTTTTGGTGGTACAATAAACAGTCATGTTTTCAAATTAATGAATAGTCGTGTAATTAATTGTGATTACAATATCAATCAAAAAATAACCGTGATAATCGTCCAGCCTTACTCCCATTGGCTGCATTTTTTTGGCACGCCGTATTTTTCACGAGTTAGAATGCATAAAAAAAAGAAAAACATATGTGTTCTTGTCTTACATAGGTTTTGTGAATGATAGGCAAAGTTTCAAAAAAATAAGTGCAGTTCCCTTTTAGGGTTACAACAAATTCATTAAATATCAAGTTAATTCAATGTAATTGGAAAGAAAATACCCCTCGAAACTTTTGCCACAACTTTCTGAAAAAGCTGCTGCGAATTTAGGACACAAAAAAAGATAGGTAGATACATTATCCCTCTCCAAGAGAAATTGACATTCAGTGTTTCCCATAAACTGCCAAGATACCTGTGGCGGTGCGGGCGTGGCTATGGGCGTGGCCATGGGCGTGGTCACCAGGACATCATCGAGTAATTTGCTTAATTTACTACAATGATATGATTTTCTCTAAAAAGGCTAAAAAAATGTATACTTACTAATTAAAGGCCTACTGAAATGAATTTTTTTAATTTAAACGGGGATAGCAGATCTATTCTATGTGTCATACTTGATCATTTCGCGATATTGCCATATTTTTGCTGAAAGGATTTAGTATAGAACAACGACGATAAAGATTGCAACTTTTGGTATCTGATAAAAAAAAAAGGCTTGCCCCTACCGGAAGTAGCGTGACGTAGTCAGTTGAACATATACGCAAAGTTCCCTATTGTTTACAATGATGGCCGCATGAAGTGAGAGAGATTCGGACCGAGAAAGCGACAATTTCCCCATTAATTTGAGCGAGGATGAAAGATTTGTGGATGAGTAAAGTGCAAGTGAAGGACTAGTGGGGAGTTGAAGCTATTCAGATAGGGAAGATGCTGTGAGAGCCGGGGGTGACCTGATATTCAGCTGGGAATGACTACAACAGTAAATAAACACAAGACATATATATACTCTATTAGCCACAACACAACCAGGCTTATATTTAATATGCCACAAATTAATCCTGCATAAAAACACCTGCGTGTTTGTTATGCTAGCTCCTAGCTCCTCTGCTAGCTCCTAGCTCCATAGAACACGCCAATACAATTCAAACACCTGATCAACACACACAATCACTCAGCCCAAAAGACCGTTCACCTAACCCAAGGTTCATAAAGCTTATATATTTTTAAAAAGTTACGTACGTGACGCGCACATACGGTCAAGCTATCTAATGTTTAGCAGCCAAGGCTGCATACTCACGGTACCTGATATTCAGCTGGGAATGACTACAACAGTAAATAAACACAAGACATATATACACTCTATTAGCCACAACACGACCAGGCTTATATTTAATATGCCACAAATTAATCCTGCATAAAAACACCTGCGTGTTTGTTATGCTAGCTCCTAGCTCCTATGCTAGCTCCTAGCTCCTAGCTCCATAGAACACGCCAATACAATTCAAACACCTGATCAACACACACAATCACTCAGCCCAAAAGACCGTTCACCTAACCCAAGGTTCATAAAGCTTATATATTTTTAAAAAGTTACGTACGTGACGCGCACATACGGTCAAGCTATCAAATGTTTAGCAGCCAAGGCTGCATACTCACGGTACCTGATATTCAGCCGGGAATGACTACAACAGTAAATAAACACAAGACATGTATATACTCTATTAGCCACAACACAATCAGGCTTATATTTAATATGCCACAAATTAATCCTGCATAAAAACACCTGCGTGTTTGTTATGCTAGCTCCTAGCTCCTATGCTAGCTCCTAGCTCCATAGAACACGCCAATACAATTCAAACACCTGATCAACACACACAATCACTCAGCCCAAAAGACCGTTCACCTGACCCGAGGTTCATAAAGCTTATATATTTAAAAAAAGTTACGTACATACGCAAAAAAAAGTTGCGCACATACGGTCAAGCGATCAAATGTTTAGAAGCCAAAGCTGCATACTCACAGTAGCACGTCTGCGTCTTTGTCATCCAAATCAAAGTAATCCTGGTAAGAGTCTGTGTTGTCCCAGTTCTCTACAGGCGTCTGTGTATCCAAGTCAAAAGTCCTCCTGGTTAGAGTCTCTGTTATCCGAGTTCTTCCATCTTGACTGCATCTTTCGGGAATGTAAACAAAGAAGCGCCGGCTGTGTACTGTTGTTGCTGACTACGTTCGAAAAATACGTCCATTTCGCACCGACAACTTTCTTCTTTGCTTGCTCAGCTTCCTTCTCCATAATGCAATGAACATGATTGCAACAGATTCACGAACACAGATGTCCAGAATACTGTGGAATTATGAAATGAAAACAGAGCTTTTTCGTATTGGCTTCAATGTGGAAGGCATACCCGTGTTCCCCGGGCTACGTCACGCGCATACGTCATCCTCAGAGGCGTTTCGAACCGGAAGTTTAGCGGCAAATTTAAAATGTCACTTTATAAGTTAACCCGGCCGTATTGGCATGTGTTATAATGTTAAGATTTCATCATTGATATATAAACTATCAGACTGCGTGGTCGGTAGTAGTGGGTTTCAGTAGGCCTTTAATAATAACAGTTTTGTTTTAAACGTCCATCCATCCATCCATTTTACAATATAATTACAACACTTTATGTACATATTTATATACAGATTTGAACAATAAGTTATTCACTGAAATATATTATTAATTGTGGTTCTTACAAAAAATATATATTATAAAAATATAAAAGCTAAAATGTCTCTTAAAGCTCTGCCCCTTTAATTAGTGCATACTAAATAATTTAACTTTAGCCTACTATTACAACCATATTATTTACCAGCAACATAAAGTGAAACAGAGGCAGAGGTGTCCTGCCACAGTCAGTAACAAATAAACAGAAAACAGTAGTGGTGGTAGATAGACACAAAGCTTCATCAAACATCTGATCCACTGAACAAAGAGCTCCAAAAATCTTGATCCTACACTTCTCTTTTGTAAAGTAAATCTTAACAGCCGATATGGGCATCTACATCAACTATATGATTTGCCTGAGAAGCTTGACAGGACACAAAAAATAAAATAAAATAAAAAATAAATGTAAAAAAAAAATAAATTAAAACACATTTTTTTGTGGCGGCCTTAATTCTTTCGTGGCGGGCCGCAACAAATAAATGAATGTGTGGGAAACACTGACATTCGAATTCACATCCTAAAAAACCCTAGAGGGTACGGATAAGGTTCTAATTTGATGTTTTGGCTCAATTCCATAGGAGCAAGAAGTGCTGGGCTTTGGACCTGTAGTGGAACATCCAGACACAGTGAAGATGATAACCGATACAGAGACACTTGGTAAGGATGTCAAAGGAACCCCAAAGACGGTGTTCACAGCTTTGGTCGACAGAGAGCATACTGAAGAAGAAGATGCGGATGTAGCAGAGAGTCAACATATGAGCATAATCCCGCAGAGAAAACATGAATCCGACCAACTCACTGATTCTGAATCAAGCCTGTCTGCAGAAACCTCCTCAGGCTTTTTAAACACTGAAATGTGTCCGTCCAAAATCACACTACCAGAACACCCGGAAACCTGTAAAAAGACACACGCTGCACCCTCTGGGTCACGTTACCTCCTCACAGACACATTTCCGGACGCCAAACAAGCAGACATTACAGATAAAAGTCACCCTGAGGAGCAAACGCGCCAAAATAGGCATTTGATTCCAAAGAGATGGACTGATTACACGATGGCTGACATTAGGGACTTACTGTCATCATCGGAGGACACTGAGGCGAAGCAAGTAAGTCACGTTTCTTTTTCATCTTGCTTCTTCCCAATATGCAGCTTTTTTAGTTAAAAATGATACATCATTATATAAATGTCAAAATACTGTCAGTTTTTGCATGGAATAGTCTAACAGGGTAATCGAAGTTAAGGCAGAAACACTAACATTTTTTTTTAATAACATTTGCTAGGCTGATCCTGATAGGGGTCAATACAATAAAACATATTTATTTTGTGCTAAACACTTGCTGCATACAAAGCTAAGGATATTTTTTATTAACTTACATATGGAACAAAACGAGACAATAACAGCTTTCCGCAAGTGAAGGTACTGGTCGTCCTTGCTTGTCCTCTTTTGGCTTTTTCCTTCTTTTTTCTATCTTTACCGCCATGGATCTTCAAAAAAACCTGCCCATCTCTAACATTTGGTAGATGCAATCTCTTGGAAATTATTCTGCCCACATTTTGCCATTTTCTAACCTTTTTTTTTCCATTGTTCCTTTGCAGACTGTGACTTCCATGCATTTGTTCAACCATGTTATCCTATTTGAATGTGTTCGAGTTTGCAAGTATCTTGATGCACGTAGGCAGTCCTCATTTTACAATGTTTAGTGTTACAACATTTCATGGTTATGACCCACTCTTATGAATTATGAATATTAGGGTTGTTTATTTATTTATTTTTTATAAATACCTTTTTGAAAATTATGAATCGATTTAGAACCAGGATGAATAAAAATTGCGATTTGGATGTGAATAGATTTTTTTGTGCATCCCTAATGAATGGTGTTAAAAAAAAAAGAGAACTATTTACGGACAGAAGAATACGTAGTCGTGCATCGATGCCCTGAAGAAGGACATCATCACTTTTGTTCCTTTCAGTTACCTTTTTCACTTCACACTCCATTAAGTCTTTTTAATAATATTTGCTAGGCTGATCCTGATAGGGGTCAATACAATAAAACATATTCATTTTGTGCTAAACACTTGCTGCATACACACACAAAGCTAAGGATATTTTTTATTAACTTACATATGGAACAAAACGAGACAATAACAGCTTTCCGCAAGCGAAGGTACTGGTCGTCCTTGCTTGTCCTCTTTTGGCTTTTTCCTTCTTTTTTCTATCTTTACCGCCATGGTTCTTCAACAAAACCTGCCCATCTCTGACATTTGGTAGATGCAATCTCTGGGAAATTATTCTGCCCACATTTTGCCATTTTCTAATCTTTTTTTTTTTTCCATTGTTCCTTTGCAGACTTTGACTTCCATGCATTTGTTCAACCATGTTATCCCATTTGAATGTGTTCGAGTTTGCAAGTATCTTGATGCACGTAGGCAGTCCTCATTTTACAATGTTTAGTGTTACAACATTTCATGGTTATGACCCACTCCCATGAATTATGAATATTAAAGTTGTTTATTTATTTAGTTTTTTTAAATACCTTTTTGAAAATTATGAACCGATTTAGAACCAGGATGAATAAAAATTGCGATTCGGATGTGAATCGATTTTTTTGTGCATCCCTAATGAATAGTGTTAAAAATAAAAGAGAACTATTTACGGACAGAAGAAAACGTAGTCGCGCATCGATGCCCTGAAGAAGGACATCATCACTTTTGTTCCTTTCAGTTACCTTTTTCACTTCACACTCCATTAAAGGCCTAATTTTCTTATTTAAAAGGGGTTAGCAGATCCATTCTATGTGTCATACTTGATCATTTTGCGATATTGCCATATTTTTGCTGAAAGGATTTAGTAGAGAACATCGACAATAAAGTTCGCAACTTTTGGTCGCTGATAAAAAAAGCCTTGCCTGTACCGGAAGTAGCGTGACGTCACAGGTTGAAAGGCTCCTCACATTTCCCCATTGTTTACACCAGCAGCGAGAGCGATTCGGACCGAGAAAGCGACGATTACCCCATTTATTTGAGCCAGGATGAAAGATTTGTGGATGAGGAACGTGAGAGTGAAGGACTAGAGTGCAGTGCAGGACGGATCTTTTTTCTCTCTGACCGTAACTTAGGTACAAGCTGGCTCATTGGATTCCACACTCTCTCCTTTTTCTATTGTGGATCACGGGTTTGTATTTTAAACCACCTCGGATACTATATCCTCTTGAAAAAGAGATTCGAGAACGTGAAATGGACATTCACAGTGACTTTTATCTCCACGACAATACATCGGCGAAGCACTTTAACTACGGAGCTAACGTGATAGCATCGGGCTTAACTGCAGATAGAAACAAAAGAAATAAACCCCTGACTGGAAGGATAGACAGAAAATCAACAATACTACCAAACTCTGGACCTGTAACTACACGGTTAATGCTTTCCAGCCTGGCGAAGCTTAACAATGCTGTTGCTAACGACTCCATTGAAGCTAACTTAGCTACGGGACCTCACAGAGCTATGCTAAAAACATTAGTTATCCACCTACGCCAGCCAGCCCTCATCTGCTCATCAACACCCGTGCTCACCTGCGTTCCAGCGATCGACGGAGCGACGAAGGACTTCACCCGATCATCCGCGCGGTCGGCGGCTAGCGTCGGCTAGCGTCGGCTAGCGCGTCTGCTATCCAAGTCAAAGTCCTCCTGGTTGTGTTGCTGCAGCCAGCCGCTAATACACCGATCCCACCTACAACTTTCTTCTTTGCGGTCTTCATTGTTCATTAAACAAATTGCAAAAGATTCACCAACACATATGTCCAGAATACTGTGGAATTTTGCGATGAAAACCAAGCTTTTTGTATTGGATACAATGTGTCCGAATACTTCCGTTTCAACGATTGACGTCACGTGCATACGTCATCTTACATAGACGTTTTCAACCGGAAGTTTAGCGGGAAATTTAAAATTGCACTTTATAAGTTAACCCGGCCGTATTGGCATGTGTTGCAATATTAAGATTTCATCATTGATATATAAACTATCAGACTGCGTGGGGGTAGTAGTGGGTTTCAGTAGGCCTTTAAATCTCGCAAGCTTGAGACCAACTATTGCGATGGCAGTGCGTTAAAGAAAAGTGAAATGAAATTAGACACAGTAAAACGGTCAGAAAGAGAAGAAATACAGATCACACTACACATGCTCGTCTCTCCAACGCGCCTTGAATGACGTGCACAAAAATCATCGAGTTGCAACAATGCATTAGGGATGAGTGTTGCAATACATCGGACATTTTCTAGCATCCAACATCAAACAACTCTTCCCTCAACCACGAGTTTATGATCATCATCACTTGCCTGCGAAGTTAACAAGCCAGATACTACAGTCTGTAAACATTGCTCCAAAGTACGGATATTGTGTTGATTTATTGCGCATACAAAAGTAAACATTGACATGTACAAAGGCAGTAATATATGATAAAACAAGGCGGCAGCTAAAGAAGGACTTCCCCGTTTATCCCCTCTTTTATCTCACAGGAAAAACCCACCAGGTGAAGAGCTGATTTTACTACATCTGGCGCTGACATAAGACAACCATGTGACTTGCGTCCCATATCTGACCATAGAATGAACAAATATACTACAAACACCAAAACCAGTGAACTTGGCACGTTGTGTAAATCCTAAATAAAAACAGAATACAATGATTTGCAAATCCTTTTCAACTTATATTCAATTGAATAGACTGCAAAGACAAGATACTTAACGTTCGAACTGGAAAACTTTATTTTGCAAATATTAGCTCAAAGCGCAAAGTTGAAAAGCCAGCATCTGTGATGGTATGGAGGTGTATTAGTGCCCAAGGCATGGGTAACTTACACATCTGTGTAGGCATCATTAATGGTTTTGGAGCAACATATGTTGCCATCCAAGCAACGTTATCATGGACGCCCCTGCTTATTTCAGCAAGACAACAGCGTGGCTTCATAGTAAAAGAGTGCGGGTACTAGACTGGCCTGCCTGTAGTCCAGACCTGTCTCCCATTGAAAATATGTGGCACTTTATGAAGCGTAAAATACGACAACAGAGACCCCGGCCTGTTGAACAACTTAAGCTGTACATCAAGCAAGAATGGGAAATAATTCCACCTGAAAAGCCTCAAAAATTGATCTCCTCAGTTCCCAAACGTTTTCTGAGTGTTGTTAAAAAGAAAGGCCATGTAACACAGTGGTAAAAATGCCCCTGTGCCAACTTTTTTGCAATGTGTTGCTGACATTAAATTCTAAGTTAATGATTATTTGCAAAAATAAATAAATACGTTTCTCAGTTTGAACATTAAATATCTTGTCTTTGCAGTCTATTCAATTAAATATAAGTCGAAAAGGATTTGCAAATCATTGTATTCTGTTTTTATTTACGAATTACACAACGTGCCAACTTCACTGGTTTTGGGTTTTGTACATTACTAAGACTATAGTGGCCCTAAACAGTTAGCTTGTACAGTAGGGGGTGCCCATTGTGCGGCACAGGGGCCATCTGTGGCCCGTGATTCGTTTGTCATTGGCCCTTGGCACATTACAAAAAACACCAGCGAAGATATATATATATATATATATATATATATATATATATATATATATATATATAAAACATAGTTGATGCAGGGGTAGGTATTGCTTTGGTTTTTGACTAAGACTAGGGATCTTGGGATCGAAAAGGTTGGTGACCACTGCTCTACATGTAATTGGCAAGCAAAATAAAAGCAGCCCCACCTTAAAATTAGTTTTTTTTACATGAAAACAAATTAAAGTAAAATGATATACGAATAAATATATATAGCCTATTATATGCGCACCATAGCCTAGACATACACCAACAATTCGGCCACCGAAAAACACCTTGATCACCAAAACCGCACTGCTGAAACTGGATTATGTGATGACGTAAGCAATGTGTACGCGACTGTCTGGAGCGGATCGAGGCAGCTTGTCTGCGATGCGGACGTACGGTAATATATCTAAGATATACCCACGGACAGCGAGCTGCAAAATGTGCAAATATTAAGAGGACAGTGGCGACTTTTAAGGAGAGAAAGTCCGACTGGAGCAGCAGCGCCCAGCAGGTCTGACGTCAGTTTTGCTGCAAGTCTCGCTGTTCGTCATTGACATCGATCGACAGAAGTAAAGAGTCTCTGAATACGAATACAGTTTCCAACAGAGGTGATTGCTCAAACACTGCAAGGGCTTCCCTTAAAATATGACAAAAAAGTGGTAAATTATGTACTTTTGTGTTTAGATTTTATTGATTGGATGATCTGTCTGAGGCTGAATTCCTTTTTGATTGACAGTAAAATGAGCAACTCAGCGATCTTGAAATATAAACCACTGCCAGAGCATTTTCCAAGTTCCTTTTCGTTGTTCCGTGTTGATATGGAGAATTTTACAATCCCTTATGTGACGTTTTCGTTGTAAAATCTAGCATCTTAATATATTTTATCTGTTAGTAGAGAATATTTGTCTTCAGAGAGTAGCTGAAAATGAGCTTCCCCTACTTGAAAGACCAGCAGCCGCCACTGGTCTCAAATAACACCAGAAAAAGATGCAAAATGTTATGCTAGTTGTTTTTAATGAAAGAAAAGTCACAAAAAATCTCTAGAAACTGGACGAATTCTCAACTAAACACATTTTACAATTAGCAACAACAATTAAAAAATAGAGCAAAACGATATAAGAAAAATTATATATACAGTATAAATACTTTTTTATAAATTTTTTGGCCTTTTTAAAGAAAACATATGCATTATCGCTGATGAATCAAATTGTACGATGATGTCATTTTAACCACGCCCCTAACCACAAGTTTATTTGCAAGTTGGGAGAAACCTTGGATACCAAGCATAGCATCAGTTTATACCTCTTTGACAATGAAACACTGGCGACAAAATTGCATTCGTGTCCAAATATTGGGGTCTCTTTTTTGAAGCTAATTTGAATTATGAAAGCAAATAATTTACTGTGATTAATTCAATAAATCAACATCCTTTATTTAACCAGGTAAAATGGCTTTTCCGATTGTGACCTGGACAAGAGGGCAGCAAGACAAAGTTACACAAATACATACTGTATAAGAACAACAAAAACAGCAGCAGTCACACACCACATTTAAATGAAAAAAAAAAAAAAAAAAAAAATATATATATATATATATATATATATATATATATATATATATATATATATATATATATATATATATATATATAGCAACATAAAAACCTGTGATAGGTCAAAACAATGTATAGAATGTTTTAATAAAAACAACTGAAAAACAAGTACAACGCCCGATAGAAACATTTTCTCAATCCTTTTAAATGGCCTGAAACTCCCCCAAAGTGATCAGCTCAGGTAACCTCAGATCATTCTGCAAGTTATTCCATAACCATGGAGCAGCGTATCTGAAAGCTGTTTTTCCAGGATTTGTGTTGGCTCTAGGAAAAAAACATTCTAAGTATGCCCTGTGATCTTAAGCTGTAGCGACGGAATCTCTACACATAAAAGAACATAAATAAGGAAGAACCAGACCAAGAAGTGATTTATACATAAAACACAACCATCGAGAAAATCTGCGTACTGATCAAGATGAACAGTTTGTCTTTGCATATAAATTGCAGTGGTGGACAACCAGTAATAAAACATAAGGCGCAGTGATATACAGTATCCAGTTTTTTCAAATAAGAGTCGATCAATGACATTTCAAAAAAACTTGATAAATCTGATTTTAAAAGAATAATTGTTTGACAGTACTAAGATAACATATACCATATTGATCTATGTAATAATAATTCCTACCGTATAATATAATATAATTACATTAATTAAGCACACCAGTTTTAGTGATTTAAAAGTACTTTCCATTGCCTAATTTAAAGAAACATGATGTAGATTTTGGGCAGCACGGTGGTACAGGGGTTAGTGCATGTGCCTCACAATACGAAGGTCCTGAGTTCGATCCTGATCTTTCTTTGTGGAGTTTGCATGTGCCTCACAATACGAAGGTCCTGAGTAGTCCTGGGTTCGATCCTGATCTTTCTGTGTGGAGTTTGCATGTTCTCCCCGTGACTGCGTGGGTTCCCTCCGGGTACTCCGGCTTCCTCCCACCCCCAAAGACATGCCGCTGGGGATAGGTTGATTGGCAACACTAAATTGGCCCTAGTGTGTGAATGTGAGTGTGAATGTTGTCTGTCTATCTGTGTTGGCCCTGCGATGACGTAGCGACTTGTCCAGGGTGTACCCTGCCTTCCGCCCGAATGCAGCTGAGATAGGCTCCAGCACCTCCCGCTACCCCAAAAGGGACAAGCGGTAGAAAATGGATGGATGGATAGATGATGTAGATTTGCCAGATGTTTTACTCCAATATTTTGATATTCGTTTCGACCAGATATGTTTTTGTGCTCAAAAACAGCCCACTTTTTTTTTTAACGATGTTCTCTCCAAGACACCCTGTTATCAGCGTCAGTAATAACGGTCTACCTTGAACCGCTGAATGCTTGGTGTTCCGAAAATTCTTAAAATACTTGCAAAACTCCTCATGTAGAGGTGTACTGCAGGTGTATAAAGGCAGGAAGAAGCAGCCCTCAGTATGAATACTGTGCAGTTCTACACCACTGCAACCAATTACAAAAATATTCAAATTAGGGATTTTTACTACTTAAAGGCCTACTGAAATGATTTTTTTTTATTTAAACGGGGATAGCAGATCTATTCTATGTGTCATACTTGATCATTTCGCGATATTGCCATATTTTTGCTGAAAGGATTTAGTATAGAACAACGACGATAAAGATTGCAACTTTTGGTATCTGATAAAAAAAAGGCTTGCCCCTACCGGAAGTAGCGTGACGTAGTCAGTTGAACATATACGCAAAGTTCCCTATTGTTTACAATGATGGCCGCATGAAGTGAGAGAGATTCGGACCGAGAAAGCGACAATTTCCCCATTAATTTGAGCGAGGATGAAAGATTAGTGGATGAGTAAAGTGCAAGTGAAGGACTAGTGGGGAGTTGAAGCTATTCAGATAGGGAAGATGCTGTGAGAGCCGGGGGTGACCTGATATTCAGCTGGGAATGACTACAACAGTAAATAAACACAAGACATATATATACTCTATTAGCCACAACACAACCAGGCTTATATTTAATATGCCACAAATTAATCCTGCATAAAAACACCTGCGTGTTTGTTATGCTAGCTCCTAGCTCCTCTGCTAGCTCCTAGCTCCATAGAACACGCCAATACAATTCAAACACCTGATCAACACACACAATCACTCAGCCCAAAAGACCGTTCACCTAACCCAAGGTTCATAAAGCTTATATATTTTTAAAAAGTTACGTACGTGACGCGCACATACGGTCAAGTTATCGAATGTTTAGCAGCCAAGGCTGCATACTCACGGTACCTGATATTCAGCTGGGAATGACTACAACAGTAAATAAACACAAGACATATATATACTCTATTAGCCACAACACAACCAGGCTTATATTTAATATGCCACAAATTAATCCTGCATAATAACACCTGCGTGTTTGTTATGCTAGCTCCTAGCTCCTCTGCTAGCTCCTAGCTCCATAGAACACGCCAATACAATTCAAACACCTGATCAACACACACAATCACTCAGCCCAAAAGACCGTTCACCTAACCCAAGGTTCATAAAGCTTATATATTTTTAAAAAGTTACGTACGTGACGCGCACGTACGGTACGGTACGTGTTATGCTAGCTCCTAGCTCCTCTGCTAGCTCCTAGCTCCATAGAACACGCCAATACAATTCAAACACTTGATCAACACACACAATCACTCAGCCCAAAAGACCGTTCACCTAACCCAAGGTTCATAAAGCTTATAAATTTTAAAAAAGTTACGTACATACGCAAAAAAAAGCCAAAGCTGCATACTCACAGTAGCACATCTGCGTCTTTGTCATCCAAATCTAAGTAATCCTGGTAAGAGTCTGTGTTGTCCCAGTTCTCTACAGGCGTCTGTGTATCCAAGTCAAAAGTCCTCCTGGTTAGAGTCTCTGTTATCCGAGTTCTTCCATCTTGACTGCATCTTTCGGGAATGTAAACAAAGAAGCGCCGGCTGTGTACTGTTGTGGCTGACTACGTTCGAAAAATACGTCCATTTCGCACCGACAACTTTCTTCTTTGCTTGCTCGGCTTCCTTCTCCATAATGCAATGAACATGATTGAAACAGATTCACGAACACAGATGTCCAGAATACTGTGGAATTATGAAATGAAAACAGAGCTTTTTCGTATTGGCTTCAATGTGGAAGGCATACCCGTGTTCGCCGGGCCACGTCACGCGCATACGTCATCCTCAGAGGCGTTTCGAACCGGAAGTTTAGCGGCAAATTTAAAATGTCACTTTATAAGTTAACCCGGCCGTATTGGCATGTGTTATAATGTTAAGATTTCATCATTGATATATAAACTATCAGACTGCGTGGTCGGTAGTAGTGGGTTTCAGTAGGCCTTTAAGTTGTGCGTACGCTATCATTCTTTGTGCGGACATTGTTGATTGTGCAATTTTAAATTTCCCGCTGAACTTCCGGTTGAAAACGTTTATGTATGATTACGTATGCGCGTGATGTCAATCGTTGAAGCGGAAGTATAGGTACACCATTGTATCCAATACAAAAAGCTCGGTTTTCATCGCAAAATTCCATAGTATTCTGGACATCTGTGTTGGTGAATCTTTTGCAATTTGTTTAATGAGCAATGAAGACTGCAAAGAAGAAAGCTGTAGGTGGGATCGGTGTATTAGCGGCGGACTACAGCAACACAACCAGGAGGACTTTGAGATGGATAGCAGACGCGCTAGCCGGCGACCTCACCTTGACTTCCTCCGTCTCCGGGCCGCCGACCGCATCTATGATCGGGTGAAGTCCTTCGTCGCTCCGTCGATCGCTGGAACGCAGGTGAGCACGGTGTTGATGAGCAGATGAGGGCTGGCTGGCGTAGGTGGAGCGCTAATGTTTTTAGCATAGCTCTGTGAGGTCCCGTTGCTAAGTTAGCTTCAATGGCGTTGTTAGCAACAGCATTGTTAAGCTTCGCCAGGCTGGAAATCATTAACCGTGTAGTTACATGTCCATGGTTTAGTAGTATTGTTGATTTTCTGTATATCCTTCCAGTCAGGGGTTTATTTCTTTTGTTTCTATCTGCATTTAAGCCCGTTGCTATCACGTTAGCTCCGTAGCTAAAGAGCTTCGCCGATGTATTGTCGTGGAGATAAAAGTCCCTGTGAATGTCCATTTCGCGTTCTCGACTCTCATTTTCAAGAGGATATAGTATCCGAGGTGGTTTAAAATACAAATCCGTGATCCACAATAGAAAAAGGAGAAACTGTGGAATCCAATGAACCCTTGTACCTAAGTTACGGTCAGAGCGAAAAAAGATACGTCCTGCACTGCACTCTAGTCCTTCACTCTCACGTTCCTCATCCACAAATCTTTCATCCTCGCTCAAATTAATGGTGAAATCGTTGCTTTCTCGGTCCGAATCGCTCTCGCTGCTGGTGTAAACAAAGTGCAAATGTGAGGAGCCCTTCAACCTGTGACGTCACGCTACTTCCGGTACAGGCAAGGCTTTTTTTATCAGCGACCAAAAGTTGCGAACTTTATCGTCGATGTTCTCTACTAAATCCTTTCAGCAAAAATATGGCAATATCGCGAAATGATCAAGTATGACACATAGAATGGATCTGCTATCCCCGTTTAAATAAAAAAAAATCATTTCAGTAGGCCTTTAAA
This sequence comes from Entelurus aequoreus, assembly GCF_033978785.1. Classification (NCBI taxonomy): domain Eukaryota; kingdom Metazoa; phylum Chordata; class Actinopteri; order Syngnathiformes; family Syngnathidae; genus Entelurus; species Entelurus aequoreus. The sequence continues at coordinate 18,702,865 of NC_084753.1, read as the reverse complement.
AGCTACAAAACCTTGGTTAATCATGCGGTCAAGTTTGATTTTGTACTAGTTAATTCCTAAAACCAGCCATCAGTACTTCCAAGCATGTACCAGACCTGGATGGAGTTCTTCTGCCCGGAGGCTTAGTGCTCTACACTTTGCACATTCTTGTGTTAGCTGCGCAGACACAGTCACATTAACAGGCAGCTCTGCTATTACATGACGGATGAAAACTAACGCTGCTTTTGGTGTGTATCGTGTCAGGTGGGAGAAGACATGGAACCTGAGAGGTCAGCCCAGCAAGAGAGGACATGTGACTCACCCGGACAGACGTCGTATAAACACACATCTACCATGCGGGACGTTTTGTCTCAGATCCAGGGCATGGTAGAAAGAAGCAACATTTTAAATGTGAGTATTATCAAACAGTTTTTCTCAACTTTTCAGATATTTAGGTCTCAACTGTATAATGTTCAGATGATCTCACTTTAATTGTACACATCCCATAAAGTATACTTATAGCCACGAAACAGTGCGCATATAATGGTACCAGTTATCTGATGTTTGTTTATTCCCATCATGCATTTGAGAGGAGGGATCTAAGATGCAGGAATTTCCTGCTGCTTCCCAAGAGTGCAGTGGTTTGGAACTTAAATTAAAGTGGGATGTATATGTTTGAACAATAGGTTTCAATTGGACACTGGTCCACATGCATTTTGTTACATTTTTTATTTTCCTCACATGAAATAATGGAAAAAGAAACTATGAATGTGTGTTACTAAGTAACACTGTAACACTCTGTAAAGAACAAGGTAACCACTACAGTAGTAGCTCAACTCACAAGCTTAATTGCTTCCGCGACTGATCACTTATCTCAAAACACAGTCTGATAGTAACTTGAATAGACTTATTGATACAATCACTTTAGAAATGATGAAAATGCAAACATGGTTCAAGAGGAACAAGTTGTCTCTAAATTTAAGTAAAACAAATATAATTCTATTTGAAATAAGAAGATAATTACACAAATAAAAATGGTGATTGAAGGGATTAACATTGAGCGAGTTGAGCAAAGTACATTACTGGGTGTAATAATTAATGAAAAATGTAATTGAAAGCACATTGAATATATTAATATGAAATTATCAAGAAGCATTGGTGTGCTGGCAAAAGCACGACAAGAGCTAAATGAAAAATCCCTCCAGCAACTCTACTATTCACTCATTTTATCCTTACTTAAGTTACTGTGCAGAAGTTTGGGGAAATAATTATAAAAGCAAAATACATCCCTTAACAATCTTACAAAAACAGGCACTTAGAGTTATCCATAATGTGGGGTTCAAGGAGCACACAAATGGCTTATTTTTAAGGTCAAAACTGTTAAATTTTCCTGATTTAGTTAAATTTCTGACAGGGCTTATCATGTTTAAAGCACGACGTTATGAATTGCCTGCAAATATTCAAAGTTATTCAAGAAAGGGATGTGGGGTATAACCTCAGAGGAACGGCAAAATATAAATACGCTTTAGCACTTAGCACAAGGAAAAGTTTTTGTGTCTCAGTCTGTGGGGTGAAAATATGGAACAGCCTGAGTGATGAACTCAAACACTGTTCAAACATTGAGCATTTTAAGAAATTGTACAAATCTAATATTTTGGTTCGGTATAGTGAGGTCTAGGCTTATTTTGGATATGAGTATGAATGACTTATATGACTTACTTATGATGATATATTGAGATTTGTAAGCACATTGTTCTGGGCAAATTGAGTTATGTGGAACCAGATGAATTTGATAAAATGTGGTTCAGAGGAAACTGGATATTAAAGTAACTATGTAAAAAAGGGGGGAATTCAAAAGTTTATACTTCTTCCATTACCCTTTTGAGATATGTTTAATTTGAGATATGTTTAATTTAATTTAATTTAATTTATTTTCTTAATTAAATTTTATTTTATTTTTTGTGAAATAATATTGCCATTGAGCACAAGACTGTTCAATGGAGGTATGTATGTATATTATGTACTACATGTATGATGTGGAGCTTACTATGACATACTCAATAAACCACTATACAACCGTCGCACATTAAAACGAACTGAAATCAATTTAATTGGTGCAAAGCCACCCCAAAACACCACAATTTTAACGTGTAACATGCCTTTTAAAAATAAATATTGAATGAAAATAACACAATTGATTGATTGATTGATACTTTTATTAGTAGGTTGCACAGTGAAGTACATATTCCGTACAATTGACACTAAATGGTAACACCCGGATAAGTTTTTCAACTTGTTTAAGTCGGGATCCACTTAAATTGATTTATGATACAGATATGTACTATCAGATATATACTATCATCATAATACAGTCATCACACAAGATAATCACACTGAATTATTTACATTATTTACAATCCGGGGTGTGGAGGGGGGGGGGGGGGGTTAGGTTTGGTTGTTATCATCAGTCATCAACAATTGAGAACAGAGAAATGGATATTGGAACAGTGTAGGTCTGACTTGGTAGGATATGGACAGCAAGTAGTGGGCAGAGAGAGAGAGAGAGAGAGAGAGAGAGAGAGAGAGAGAGAGAGAGAGAGAGAGAGAGAGAGAGAGAGAGAGAGAGAGAGAGAGAGAGAGAGAGAGAGAGAGAGAGAGAGAGAGAGATCAGAAGGCATAAGAAATGTTTACATTTGATTATTAACAATCCGGGGAGGGTGTTAGTTTAGGGTTGTAGCTGCCTTGAGGTGAACTTTTATTGCGGTTTTGAAGGAGGATAGAGATGCCCTTTCTTCTATACCTGTACAATAGAATGTACTACTAACAACTACAGTAGTTTGATTAAATAAATTACAAAATTATTGCTTAAATCTATTTAATTGGTGCAGAACCCCCAAAACATCCATCCATCCATTTCCTACCACTTGTTCTTTTCGGGGTTGCGGGGGGTGCTGGAGCCTATCTCAGCTGCACTCGGGCGGAAGGCGGAGTACACCCTGGATAAGTCATGCCTTTTAAAACTAAATATTGTATAGAAAATAACACAATAGAATGTACTTCTAAAAACTCCAGTAGTTTGATGAAATAATGTAATAATAATGTACACCATTTACCTCAGAGAGTGAACTTCTACAATATCGCCTTTCAGCTGCTTCACCGTCAAACACACAGCTTTTTCATGGATACATTTCCACTGTTTAGATATTATTTTAACATTATTGACTCATTCAGCTTCAGTATGGTGCAAAATAGCAGTGATTAGTCAGATTGCCTACCTATTTGTCGACACCATGTTTTTGATGATTTATTTCTTGATTTGAATGAATATCATCCACTTCTTCCTCAGCACAGTCCTTCACACTCACTTTCTTCCTTCCCATGATTGGAAAACAAAGTTATGTCAATTTTTAGCTGTAAGCTAATGGTGGCGAGTAAGACCAGATATTTTGGTCGTATTCAGTGAGGTTCAATGTGACATTTGATGCACCAACTAATGGTGGGGATGCTTGTAACTCAAATTTTTGCTGGCCACTTACAGCGTAATATTTAGTCGAGCGACAGCTCTTATCTCAAAACACTCTAAAATTGGGGCACCACTCTACCACTGTAGTAGCATCATTTAAAACACTAAAGCAGATGGGGTCCACGCAGGTAATGCAGAGAGGTTGTGAAGTTTTTGGCTGATAATCCTTTTTTTCATATATTTCTTAAACATTCCTTTTATTCCCCCCACAATTACTCCACAATGTGTTGAAATACACATAACATATTAGTGTAATTTAAAAATTGAAGTGGCATGGCCACCCTACCAACTGTATATTGAAGGTTTAAAATAAAACCATGATTAAATGATTATATCCTTATAATCATGTTAGCATTTACGATAGCTAGCTTTTAGCGCTCTAATTGCGAAAAAGACATTAGCAGTGCTAGTTTCTAGCTAGCTATTAGCACGCTATTTGGCGTTGCAGTGTATTATTTGAATATCTTGCCAGCAGACACAAAATATTGATACAACTTGATTATACACACACACACACACACACACACACTAGGGCCAATTTAGTGTTTCCAATCAACCTATCCCCAGTGTGTGAATGTGAGTGTGAATGTTGTCTGTCTATCTGTGTTGGCCCTGCGTTGAGGTGGCGACTTGTCCAGGGTGTACACTGCCTTCCGCCCGATTGTAGCTGAGGTGGGCTCCAGCGCCCCCCGTGACCCCGAGGGGAATAAGCGGTGGAAGGTGGGTGGGTGGATGGCATTGATTATACATACATGTCCTTTAGAAAACTGACTTCTAAACTTGATTGATTGATTGATTGAAACTTTTATTCGTAGATTGCACAGTGAAGTACATATTGACCACTAAATGGTAACACCCGAATACGTTTTTCAACTTGTTTAAGTCGGGGTCCACTTAAATTGATTCATGATACAGATACAGTATATACTATTTTCATAATACGGTCATCACACAAGATAATCATCAGAGTGTATACATTGAATTATTTACATTATTTACAATCCGGGGTGTGGGATATAGAGGGGGGGGGGGTAGGTTTGGTTGGTATCAACACTTCAGTCATCAACAATTGCATCATCAGAGAAATGGACATTGGAACTGTGTAGGACTGACTTGGTAGGATATGGACAGCAAGTAGTGGACATAGAGAGAGAGATCAGAAAGTATAAGAAAAAGTGTCTACATTTGATTATTTACAATCCGAAGAGGTATGATGAGGAAGGGAGGGTGTTAGTTTAGGGTTGAAGTTGCCTGGAGGTGTTCTTTTAGTGCGGTTTTGAAGGAGGATAGAGATGCCCTTTCTTTTACACCTGTTGGGAGTGCATTCCATATTGATGTGGCATAGAAAGGAATGAGACCTTTGTTCGATCGGAATCTGGGTTTAACGTGGTTAGTGGAGCTCCCCCTGGTGTTGTGGTTATGGCGGTCATTTACGTTAAGGAAGTAGTTTGACATGTACATCGGTATCAGGGACGTGTAGTGGATTTTATAGACTAGGCATCGCAAAATAGTTGTATTTGTCACGACCAGAACAGGACTCTGAACACAGATGCAGGATTTTCAGAAACAGATATTTATTCTGAACAAGTAAGAGGTCCAAAACAGATCTAACCTGACCACTAAACTAACAAAAATACTAACAACTCAAAACGCTCCGGCTATGGAGGGAAAAAGGGGCTAAGAAAAAAAACTACTAAATACAACAAAAAGGCGATGCTAAGAAGCTAATCTTACCTGACAAAAATTTACAAACAAAGAATCTCCCGTGGTTCAAAAGGTACAAAAAACATGGCAATGGCTGTAGACAAGACTGTGGCAAATGCACGCCGGCGGTACGCACAAGAAGATACGAAAACACTCTGGCACAGGACAGATGGAGGACGAGACATTTATACACATGAGGGAGGGTGACACAGGTGGGCACAATCAGGAAATACGTCAGACCAGTGATAACGGAGGAAGAGCAAGTGATCTGAAACGAGAGGGGGAGTCAGCATTTCAAAATAAAACAGGAAATGACAAAACAACATGAAACCAGACGAAACCCAGGTGTGACAGTATTTGTAAATTTAGACAACGTTGATGTTGAACGTTGGATCCACGTTGTTGGTTGGGAAATTTCAAAGGTCAATTCAACGTCTCAACCTGACATTGAATTAACGTCGTCAAAAAGCGTGTTGTTTCAACGTTGTATTTGTTTGTTTTTTGGTTGGTATCCAGCCATTTTCTACCGTTTGTCCCTTTGGTGTGTGTGCTGGAGCAATGACCAAAATTCAATGGTCAACTCAACGTCAGAACTCAACCCATCAAAAAGCCTGTTGTGCCAACGTTAGGTTTGAGTTGCTCAACGTCAGGACATAATTTAACAAGTTCTCAATGTTGTTTTAACGTCTTGTGCCTGCTGGGTTAGTATTGCGCAAAACCAAGGTACCTGTAGGACCAGTTTAATTTAAAACTGTAATATTCCCAATAATAAGACACTTGTTGCCCCTATAACACAAAGCTGACACAATGTTTTGTCTTAAAACACTTAAAACTTATTTTTCAGACATTTGTTTACGAAATGTAAAATATCAAAATGGACCTTTTAATTGTGTAGTATGAAAATAGTGGTGAAAATAGTTTGGACACCCATGCTGTAAAATGTAAAAAACAACAACACAGAGTTGTTTGTGTTTCAGAGGACAATACACATGGATTTAAATTGGTGCCTTCAGTCGTCACCCAGTGAAGCCGAGATCAGATTGGTCAGGACAGTCCAAAAGGTTCTACTATGCCGATATCATCCAGCACAGTTGGATATCTCCGCCATGGCCAAACAACTGGAGGAGGCAGAGGTACATGAAAATATAGTTTTGTATAGAATGTGTCCAATCACTAAATATAAACTCTATTTTAATGATTCACTAGTGGTACGTGGGCTTCATCTAGTGGTACGCCAAATAATTACCTAATTAAAGTACTGTTTTATTGTCTTCTATTCAAACACAGTGTTACTGTTCAAACTGTGTGTAATGTTACAGTGGTCAAGAATATTACTTGTTTAATAAAACTTCTGCCTTGTTTTTAATGAATACTTAGGCGTACTACGCTACTGTATTTTAATGTTGGTCATCTTGGTGGTACTTGGAGAGCCAGGTTTTTCATAAGGTGGTACTTGGTGAAAGAAGTTTGAGAACCACTGCCCTATTCAATCTGTCTATTGCAGGACTACCAGCGTTGCGTGCTGCACCAAGTTGCCGCCATCAAAAGTGCAAGTTTATCTCAACTTTGTGGTCCAAATGTCCTGAAAAGACTGGAAGCCCAATGGAGTACGGCGCTTCTGGACGCCTCTGCCACAGTGCAGGTCAAAGCAGCCCAGCTGGATCGGGTCAAACAGTATCACACACAGCTGAAGAAAATCAAAGCTTTCCTGAAGGTTGTAGCGGCCCAGAAGAACAAAATGAGCTTGTGAGTAAAGTCATGGTTGAAACCTCAAATATTCATCTTGGTAGTGATTGGGACTGGGTTTGTGCGATATACACCGTACACTTTTAATACTGCCGTCATATTGTGATAATGCATTTTGATGACACATTCTAGCTGTGTCCCGCAAATTTGACAGTGACAAGTGCATGACCGCATCGTCAACTTCAATGTAGCGGCTAACTAATATTCGCTTCCATGGCGGCAAATAATGTACCATTATCACTGGCATTATCACTGGAGAACAAGGAATAGCCAAACAGGAGGATGATACATTTAGCCATGCTAACCGCTAAGCGAGAGCTCATGAATGTAAACGGGTTGGCTAAGCGATACAAGTATCGATAAAAATGCCTCTTATTAGTATCAGTATATGGCCGATACTATAGAGGTTTGATCAATTTTTTACAAACTCAGGAAATAAGCCTCTTGGCACTAAAAAAAAACAAATGATTGAAATCAGAGCCAGTAGTAGTTTTTGCTTATATTTAGTTATTTTGCCCTACTGAAATTAGTTTGCTTAAAATATTGTACATAATACAATTGAATAAGGAAGTAATTAAAATATGTAATTTATATTGTTACACTGCTATTCTTTGTTTTTGTCTGATTATAATTGTGATCAAATATTGAATCATTCAATGATCATGAACACTTGAAATATCAGTATCAGCATTGATATGACCCCAGTAAATACTTGGTATTGGATCAATACTCAAATTTGTAGTATCGCCCAAAACTAATGTAAAGTATCCCAATAACAGAAGAATAAGTGTTTATTACATTTTAACAGAAGTGTAGATAAAATTAATAGCATTGGACATTTCAACATTACCTAGAGGTAGTTTGACTTAGTCCGCTCTTAGAGCTGCTGGAGTGATCGGCAAGTGCCGAAGTACAAAGACTTGGCACTAGGGATGTGCGTATCGATCCTGTGGTATCGATATATCGATACGCACACGCTACTCATTTGGCATCACTTTTCTGAAAAAAGTATCGATATAAACCAAAAAACGGCGTGTGGGGGGTGCAAGCATCACTTTCAGATGTTTTTGATGACTTACTTAACTTACTATGTGCTGGGACACCCCTGTACCTGGCAGAGTATAGAGCTGGCCCAGTCACGTGACAGGAGACAGCGAATGAGCGTCGTCAACGTGCAACACACACACAGCCAGCCGACAGTGATGCAGCCATGCAGGCATATCCAGTGTTGTCCATTTGTTGACTTAAAACAGGCATTGTTTTTGTTTTTTTTAGTAATGTTTACTGAATATTTTTGTGTGGAGTTTGCATGTTCTCCCCGTGACTGCGTGGGTTCCCTCCGGGTACTCCGGCTTCCTCCCACCTCCAAAGACATGCACCTGGGGATAGGTTGATTGGCAACACTAAATTGGCCCTAGTGTGTGAATGTTGTCTGTCTATCTGTGTTGGCCCTGCGATGAGGTGGCGACTTGTCCAGGGTGTACGCCGCCTTCCGCCCGATTGTAGCTGAGATAGGCTCCAGCGCCCCCCGCGACCCCGAAGGGAATAAGCGGTAGAAAATGGATGGATGTTTAAATGATTATCCTAAATTCAAATAATTTCCACACAGGGGAATTTACTGTGAGTTGAAAATTGCTTGAGTATTTAAAACAAGATAAGAAAGAGATACAATTTGGAGATTCTTCATCTTTGCAATACAGTTTTATTTTTTTCCAAGAAAATCTTGAATATATGATTGAATGTGATTTTGGTTTTAATCTGTGACATGATTTCTTACATTTCGAAAACATTAGCCTATTTCATATTTCATTAATTGCTAATTATATCACATATTTAAAAAAATAACTGCAGCTTCTTGCAATTCGGATTTGACTGTTAATTGGAAAGCCCTAATATTTAATTATTATTATATATAATATATAGTTATTATTATATATAATATTTAATTTATTTTTCATATTTATGTTATTTATTTTAATTTTACTTTTATTATATATTGACCATAATAAATGTGGTATAAATGGTCTGTATTTGTCTTGTGATTTGTCTTGAATAATAACAATAGTAATAATATTTTTGACTGACAAAAAATTGCCAATAAGAAATTATTGGTATCGGTATCGGTATCGATGGAAATGCAAGAAAAAGTATCGGTATCGTATCGAATCCTAAAAGTGTGGTATCGCCCATCCCTAGTTGGCACGTGGTGGTGACGTCACGCGCCTATGGCATCACATTAGTACCAAAAATCCGAGCGCATAAAAACTGTTATCACGCGCTGATTTTTCACTTCGTGCGCAGTCGCGCGACACCCTTTTGCGCGCGCGTGGTGCCTTTGTGCGCACGCGCCGTCTCGGTCTGTGCGCTGTCATGTTTCATTTTGGTACTTTGGGGGCGGGCAGGGCCGGCCCGTGGCATAGGCCGTATAGGCAAATGCTAAGGGCGCCGTCCATCAGGGGGCGCCAGTGCCACAAATGTTGGAGAAAAAAAAAAAAAAAAAAAAAAGTTGGTACTATTATTTCTAAATACAAAAAATAATCCCACGTTAATTAAAATGCAAAGTAAAGCCTATTTAATAGAAATATTATTTGTTACAACATTACGCCCCCCCCCCCCCCTCCCGCCCCCCCGTGGGTGCGCCTCCTCCCTTCCCGTATCATGACTCTTTTTGGACGTCACCACATCAAAAAATAAACACAAGATGTCAAAACGGCCAAAACTGTCAGGTGCCCAGGGAAGAAAAAATAGAAAAGAAGAGGAGGAGAAACGAGAAAAAGACAGATGTAGCAGGTAGGTAACGTTAGCCTACATGAAATTATTTTTCTGTTACAGAATGTGATAGTAACCTGGCTTTTTAGCATTAAGCTAATGTTACATGATTCGGCAATTGCTAATCAATAAATAGCTAGTTCTGTTTTAACGTCGGGTTAATATTGTGGAGGGGGCTAAATTGTTATGGAAAATAATAATGTAACGTTAGGTAATTACAGTACTCCCACCTTACATTCCTCAGGGACATTTGTATTAGATCTTTTAAGCAGGTGTTTTTTGTTGACATTGTTATTGCCTTCTGGTTAGCTAGTGTTTGCCCTGCAGGTAATAGTCACTTTTCCACCCCTTTATTTATTAGGTATAGTTGTAAGCCTAGTTGTTAAAGTGCACATCATTAATGTTAATTAAGCAATATCACATGAGAGGGAATGCTGTTTTTTAATTTGAGCACTGCTGTGATTCGGTTAAAGATAATCATAACATAACATTCTCATATAATATGTTAATTTGCTTTCTTTAAGTAAAATAAAAGGTCAAAGACAAAGCTATTCGGTTTCCTGTGAGTATATACACTTCACTGCCGATGTGGGGGGCGGGGGGGGTCACCTAAAATCTTGCCTAGGGTGCCAGATTGGTTAGGGCCAGGCCTGGGGGCGGGCATGCTTAGACGGCCCCTTCTTTCTGATTGGCTCTGAGCATTTTTCATATGAGCCAATCAGAAGTATAGCAGGGCGGGTCATTGTCAATATGCATCAAGATTTACGGAGGAAGAAGTGGATCAAAAAATGTCGGCTGAAAAAGAGGTAAGTTGAGGGACACACTTATTTACATTATTGAACTGCTTTGGAGTGATTGTAAGGGTACTATTACTAAAAAAATTTTTTAAAAATGGTTATTTATAAAACACTTTTCATACATTTAAAATGCAGCTCAAAGTGCTTTACATAGTTAAAAACAAAATGAGAAATAACACCCACACCCCATGAAGACAGTCAAACATGTACATAAAAATAAACAAACAACAACAACAACAATAATAATAACAACACAATGACAATAGCCAATCACAGGAACCCTCTGGACGTGGAGATCCAGAGGGCTCTTTGAGGAAACACTAGATGATTAAATAAATGGATTAAAAATAATTAAAATACACATCAGGTAAAAGTCCAAAAATAATATGAAATAAGATAAGATATAATCAAACATAAAAATAAACTACAATATGAAAAACTACAAAATAAAATAAAATACAATAAAAACTGAAATATAAATATAATAAGACCATATAAAAATAGGCTAAGATATGATAAAACATAAAAATAAGCTAAGATATGATAAAACATAAAAATAACTAATACTAATAGAATAATCCTGCACATTGGGCCTAATATTTGTGTAGTAAAGTGGTTTTTGAATTCGAGCAATGTAATCTGAAAGATGTTTAAAATATCAACAATTAATGTTAATATTTTTGAAACAATATACTTCTCATAACATGAGTATCTGTGTGCATGAGAGAGTGTAAAGAAAAGCATTGCTATAGTTTCACCTCATCTGCCTTTTTTTACAACCTACTTGAAGTTGTATTTTTTTTTTTTTCTTTTTTTTTTTCTTTTTTTTTTTCAAAGCCAATCAGAAAGAAGGGGCGGTCTAAGCATACCCGCCCCCAAAGTACCAAAATGAAACATGACAGCGCACAGACCGAGACAACGCGCGCGCAGAACGGCACCGCGCGCACGCAAGAAGGCGCACGCAAGAAGGCGCACGCAAGAAGGCGCCGCTTGGATTTTTGGTACTAATGTGACGCCATATGCGCCACCCACGTACCGAAACATTGCACCTTTTAGATTTCTTATGTGAATTGGTGCTCGGGAAAACCGGCGGGGTTTGGTTAGTGCCAAAAAAGTACCGGATTCGATAATTTATCTTCCTGTGAACAAGCATTTTCTGGCCTATTTGTTTTGTCACAGTTAAAGATTTAGTTTTGTCCCTTGCCGAGTACTCCAGTTCTCAAGATAACGATTTTCTCGGTTCTAACCAAGGTTGTACGGTTACCGGTACTAATAAAGTATCATGGTGCTAATGAATTCAAAACGGTACTATACTGCCTTTAAAAAATACCGGTACTATTTTTCATCCGTGCAGCGCTTTGTACGTCCGAGGAGCGTGTTAAGTGTGTCAAGAAGAAACGTCAAAGAGAGGAAAAATGGCAAATAAAGGCAATTCCACTGGTTAATAAAGAGGGTGCGTGAAGCGCAATATGGAGGTATTTGGGCTTCAAAACTATCAATCAAGGGACCCTTTAAACACAGGAGTGCCACGCTGCAAGCGCTGCTTTAAAACATGGCTCGGACTAAAGTATGATTGGCATGATTAAAGTATTACCACCTTTGCTTCAAACTTAGCTAAACAATTAAAAAACAAGCAGTCAGATCGACAGGTAGTAAAGTTCCCCCGCTGTGCACATACAGATACATACATTGCCAAAAATTAGCACAGTCCAAACCGCCCACGTAACATAAAGTAATGCAAGTGAAATGACTGAATTTTGTAACAAATTGCTACAATTTGTGTTTTATCTTTAACAATGTGTTTTACCTGCAACATGTCTTATCTGTGTACTTGTAGTCATAGTATTGTTTTTAGTGTGTACAAATTATTGTTTTTCTTAAAGCATAGACCAAAAGTGGCAACTATAAATAATAAAGCATAATGCCAATAAAGATTTATGTTATATTCTAACCTAATTTTCTCAGACTATATGTAAAATATACAATTGGAATTTTTTTTTGAATGCAACAAGAAAAGCCCAATGTGTTTAATGCCTTTTAATTTTCATTTCAATCTTCTAAATGAAGCCAAAAATTATTTTTTTTGTGGTCCCCTTTATTTTGAAAAGTATCGAAATACATTTTGGTACCGGTACCAAAATATTGGTATTGGGACAACCCTAGTTCTAACTAATAAATAGTCTTTTATTTTGTGTTTTCCTTAGACATTCATTGGGAAGCAGCGTGCTACAGGCTGAAAAACTCAACTCCCTGCTGCAGTCTTTAGAGCGTTGCCAAGAAATGTGGCAAGAGCTTCTTTCATTGAGCAGCCACTTAGCTGTCCACTTGAGTGACGCGGAAAGTTCCGGTGCACTTCTTGCTCAGCTTGGAGATGTCCAGGATGATTGGAGGCTTTTGAAAGGAAGTATCAAGAGAGCCTTTTGGCACGCCACTAACTCTTCATCACAGTCCTCCCGTCTTATGACGGAGGCGAAACAGCTAAAGGACAAAATCGAAGCTATCCAAGAAACGCTCCTGTCTCATGACACCAAAAGCACTTTTGAACTGCTTTGTCTGAGCACAAACCTAAAAATGTGCGCCCAGCTGCATGTTCATCTGCAGTCCATGTCAGACGCGCTTTTTCAGTTCTCTGTGGGACAGAAAGAGAAGTACGGCATCAAACATTACCTGGAACAATTGGGGACCTTACTGGAAGACACCAAAACCTCCATTTGTGGTCCTGATGGTGTTTTTGCAGCTGAGAAACAGTTCCAAGAGTGGATCACATGGGCAAAGCAAATGGAATTCCACATTTTGATTGGCAACAAGTTGTCACTTTTCCCACAAGAAGCTTGTATTCAGATTGCTGAAATGAAGGGATATCGGACTAATTTAGTGACCAGAAGGTCCGAAATGAAAATTGGGGAATCTTCTGACATGGACAATGAGGGCCACATGTTAAATGCAGTAGAAGACTTGTATGAAACCATCATTGAAAGCTTGGATCGTGTTCTCCAAACAATGAAGACAAATCTACAGGAAAGGGAGAAACTATTATCCCAGTTTGATAGCATTGATTCATGGCTAGTAGAAACAGGTGCTAATAGAGAACCCTGTGCTCATGTTGACAACGTCTTGAGAGTTGACGTCAGCTCTCTGGAGGACAAGTTGGAAAGTCACCAATTAGCTGTTGCTGATATCAAAAAACGTCTTAACATGGTCAAGGCTTTGGAGAAAAGATGTAAGGACGTAGCAGAGAGCCTAAGCCCTGGAGAGAGCCGCTACCTTGTCAACAGGCTCTCTGGCATCTGGACTGAATTAGATGGATTGTTGGCACAACAGACAGCAACCAGCTGGCATTTGGAGGAGCTGATTCATGAGCGTACATCTTCTGATGAGGAACTAGTGACCGTTGAAGATAGTCTGAAGAACATAACCTCTTGTTTGGACAAGCAAAGGTTCCCTATGACACAGGATACACTCTCAACAATTACACTCCTGAAGCACATGCTCATAGAGCACCAGTGTCAAGTGCAGGAAATTCAACACTGCAAGGAGGTGCAGCGTAGCTCTTTGCTGTGCACCATTGGAGAATTGCAAGACAGGTGCAAAGTCATCAGCGTTCACGTCTTTGAGCAAGACAAGTATCTGCACCTGAAGCAACAAATGGAGGATTCAAGGGACATTGGAAAAGAGCAAATCCAGCAGGCTAAAAAGAAGACGTTAAGTTTGGGTGAGAGGTTTCGAGTGTGCCAGGTGCTCTTAGTCGAGCTCCCAATGATGAAGACACAGTGTCAAGAAGCAGCAGACCAACTGGAGGTGATAGCTCAAGAGCTCGACCCAACAAAGCTGAACTCAGAAAGGCAGGGCATTCGGCGCACTGTGGAGATGTTGGTCTCTTGGGAGAACGCTGCGTCAGATGAGATAAAACATCTGGAATGCCAGCTTCTTCTGGGTCTGCGATTTTCTTCTGAGCTTCCTGCTTTAATGGACTTTTTCCAAAAAACGACAAAGGAGCTGCAAGGCAGCGAATCGGTCCGTCCAGATGAAAAGGCCATCGATGTTGCGCTACTCAGGCGTTGGGTCATCTGGAGAAACATGGAGTCTGGGATGCGAGTGTTGCATGTTTTGGCCTGGAAAGGGAACATGAACCTAAAAAGTCACGGCGAGTTGCTGTTACTCCGAGATGCTGCCATGCAGGAATGTCATGATCAGATGGTAAGCGCTCATTTTTTTAATACAGCGTAACTTTGAGGGTCGAACCTATTCACTCTGAAATTCTTCCCCAATGACTTAAACCTTCACTGGATGAAGATCCGCCATTGTCTTGTCTTGTAAGCAACTACACGGAACGCTATGATGTTAAAGCCAAAAGCTAAGTAGATCTGTTGGAAACCATTACACTGGTATACATCTGATTCCAGTACCCACCTTGGTATCAATATTATAGATATTTAGATCGATACACCCACCTTTACGCCTCACACACTGACCACCAGAAGTCAAACTTAACATCAACAAATACAGTTAATCTTGTTATGTTTGCTGAATTAAAGCACCACTTAAGAAATTTCAGTTTTGGTTGATTTTGGAGGCGCCAGTGGAACACAGCGGTAGTGTTTTGCCAGAAAAAAGACCACAGCTCCCATGAAGACTGGCGCATATAGCGTCAAACTGACATGATGTCCACTGTAATATTGGCACAGATTACAAGTATTACGTCTCTAATGGCTACGCTGGTGTTTAATAGCCGACACTATCAAGAAATGATCTTGGATTGCTACAAACATTAAGCTACTAGCAAGAATGTATTGGGGCGGATGCAGGTCCAAAGCAAAGACAGACCGGTGGGAAAGTTTTTTCGAAGGAAGTAGTGTGGAACTGCAAACTATCATACTGGTGGCTTTTTATTGCTACTACGCACATTTCCGATAGCTAACATTAGCATTATCATTTTGATTTGAGCATCTAAAGTCACTTACTAGTTTAGCAGGATCAGAGCTAAGGCCGCATCGCCCAAAAATCCCTCCTCATCTTTGAGCTCATGCCAGCGAGTGAAAGACGGGCTAATATTGATCCTTGACTGTCCTTTTATCCAGGTAACCTCCCTTTTTCTTTTTTGGTCTCCTCAGACAAATATATTTGTTTCTTTGTTTGTTTTGCAGCTTCAGTCATTACAGCAATAATTGCACATAGGCGTTCTTCTTCTTCTTCTTTAAGTTTTCTGGCGGCACGCAGGCGTTCTCATTGACCTCTGTCTTTTTAACGAATGGGGAAAGGGGGAGTGAGGTATGCCGAAACGCAAGTCAGCACATTTGTAGTTTTTTGTGTTGCAGGGTTCCTGCCACCCTCCTCAAAGTAGCTAAGTGCCAGTGAGAGCAATACAGACCCCCTCAGGCCTTGACAGAGGTTTCATTCAACTACTTATAAGTCCCGAAAATTATGAAAATATTTTATGAAGGTTGAAAAGTTACTTAGTGCTGCTTTAAGCTGTGGTGAGATTCACTTTACCGCTGTCTAAACTCTTGAGTTTACGTTTGATGTTGGAGGCATATTCATCCCCCCCAAAAAATTAATTTTAACAAGTGTATGACAACAGGGGTGTTGTGTTTGTTTGACCAGATGCTCTTGAATTTATATTTAACAGGAAAGTTTGTCAAAGGCACGAGAGTCCTTAAAGGACTACCAATGGGCGGCTCAGGGAGCGATTCGCTTCCTTCACAATGCTGAAATGACATTTTTATCAGCTCCCGGTGGGTTTCTGGACTGTACCGAGGAGCGACATCAGACTCAGCAGGCCATTGAAGCCCTCGAAGATGGATTTCAAGCCCATATCCAGCACCTTGTTGAACTGGTGCCCCAACAACCCTGCCTTTCTCGTGCCAAGTCTGAAGATCTGCACATCAGCATCGTCAGCCAGCTGCTGGTGGGACGAGCCATTCTGGAGGCTCAGGCTCAGCTCAGACTGGAATCCTTGCAGAGGTTTTGGCTCTGTTATTATTATGCCTTGTGTCCATGTTTGGGGTTTACAGGGTAATTAACAAAAAGCTGTACTTGACAGATGCGAACTTCGACAACAAAGCCACAGGGTTGGTCATGTAGACATACAACAACATCTGACTGGATTTGAAGCAAAGCTTTACGAATGTGCTTCAGAAGAAGTGACCTCATATGATAAATGTGCTGCACAACACAAAAGAGTTAAGGTAAGTTTAAGGTTAAGGCCAATCCAACCTTATCATGCCTCGTCTCCTATATGCGCTTTCATTTATTCAAGTTATGTTTAATCCCCCATCAAGGGTTTGATGGAAGGTGTTCGCGACCTCGCCGGGAGAATAGAAGAACTCCGAGTCAGATGTCCCATACGGGGTTGTGGGGTTGGAAAAGATGGTGAGCTCGGTGCCCTCTGGAGGCGCTGGGGGTCGCTGCGGCATGGTGTTGGTCTCCTCATGGCACAAACGGATCAGAGAGTAGAGGAATGGAAAGACATCACAACGAGTGTAAGTCTAGCTTTTTATCTAAACACACAAAGCGTTATATAAATATAATTAATTTCATTTCACTTCACGAGGGGCCTGATCAACTAAGATCCAAATACCACGCTAAACAGCATGTGCAAATTATAAAATTGTATTTACTATTACTGGGTGTGTTGCGTGTGATCTACTGATGTGCAATTGTTAAGTTGTGCAGACCGCTTATTTAAGTGAGTGTTTTACTACACATTTATGTTAACATGCTCCTACCTGTTGTAATTTGATATGTTTTCAAACATGCAGCAGACATGTTCCACTTTTTATGGGCATTTTAGAAGCAGTCCTGCGGTACATCTACATTGAAACCACTTTTTTTTGGTGCATGAAGGTGCACTCATGGGAGAGGCGGCGGCACTGACTGCAAATAAATGATAAATGGGTTATACTTGTATAGCGCTTTTCTACCTTCAAGGTACTCAAAGCGCTTTGACAGTATTTCCACATTCACCCATTCACACACACATTCACACACTGATGGCGGGAGCTGCCATGCAAGGCGCTAACCAGCAGCCATCAGAGGCAAAGGGTGAAGTGTCTTGCCCAAGGACACAACGGACGTGACTAGGAAGGTAGAAGGTGGGAATTGAACCCCAGTAACCAGCAACACTCCGATTGCTGGCACAGTCACTCTACCAACTTCGCCACGCCGTCCCTATGTAAAGAAGAATATTCAAGAAAATGCATATTGCAAGAATTTTTTTTCACATAGGAGTTATGTTAAACATATATTTTCTATTACAGGGCTGTCCAAAATACGGCCCACGGGCATCTTCAGTCTGGCCCCCCGAGATGGTATGAGTTTTATGAAGAATCTGGCTAGAAGGGTGTTTCCATCCATCCATAACTGACAATATAATCGCTATAATTTTGCTGACATTTCGTGGACAGCGTAAGCAAATCAGGTCAATGACCATGAATTGTGTTTTGAAATGCTAGCAGCACAGCATTTTTTTTTTGACCCAATCCAAACAACCTTCCCTACTCATGGTGCCAAAAAACAAAATAAATAAATAAAATGCAACTAACACAAAAAGTCAACACACATGGTCACACTTAACCCAACCTGCTCATTTAACTTTGTGGATATTATAAAAAAATGCCCAAGCACCATACAAATTCAAATTTACACCCATTCATTACAATGCATGATGGGATAAATGCAAAACACTCTCTACATACTTATCCATGTTTCGCGCATTTTAGCTGCTTGATAATTCCGATGGATTACAAAACTTTAAGGAGGTTGTCAGGAAAGTAAACAAGGTAGGAGTATAACTTTCACATACTGTCAATAATCAATTATAATATTTATTAATTATATATCCATTATATTTATATAATATGTAAACATATTTATAGGCTATGTATATTATTACTTTACATGCAGTCGGCTTTTTATTAGCCCAATGCGGCCCCCAAGTCAAAAAGTTTGGACACCTCTGTTCTATTAGGAAAAAACTAATGTCATTAAAAAAACACAAGCAGGAACAAAAACGCATCAATTTAATTTGTTTTAATCAGTGCCCAAAGTCATCCAGCCGCTGTAATATTATAAAATGATATTGCTAAATAGATTATAGGTCTGATATTTTTATTTTTGACAGTCCATATATGTTGACAAGCACATGTGGATGGAGCTGCTGCCCAATCGCCTCCTTTCTCACAGCTGTGTGTGTAAATGTCAGTTTGCACATACTTTTCAGACGTTCTAAATAAAGACACAAAATAGCACTTGCAGTTGAGATTTAATTTTGATAAATCAAGCTGCATTTGCAGAATAATTACTTTTGCATTTTCTTCTCCCAGTATTGTGGGTGTTCTGATGATCAGCAGCTATTCTGCATATTCATGAAGACACGATACATGGATGGCACTCTTTATTATATTATTATTATTTATCATATTTATCCTTATGCTTTAATATACATTCTCAAACCAAATATCGATACTTTTGATACATTAGTTCAGGAGTGTGCAAACTTTTTCCACTAAGGGCCGCATACTGAAAAGTCAAAGTATGCGGGGGCCATATTGATATTTTTTTATTAAAAAAAATGCTTAAAACAGATATTGTGTCAGCTTTGTAATATAGGTGACTATAAGTATAAGTATATTATATATATTTTATATATATATAAGTTTATTATTATTATTATTTTGAACATTTCAGATTTTTCTCAATCCCTACCAATTTTAATTGAATCTCATTCCCTACCAATTTTAATTGAATGTTGTTTTTTCCCCATGTAAGAATAGACTAAAAATAAAAATATAATTGGGTAACTGCATAACCTAGTGTGTCAAAAATTCTGCCTGTACGAAAATATTAATGTTCAGTTACATATTTAATTAACAGTGTTTATTATTGTATAAATAAGCATTATTTTATTTTCTAATTAACCAACTAAACTTTGTTTATATTTTAAGTGTATTTTATTTTATTTTGAGAGCTTCTATAAACATTTTATATTTAAAAAAATGTTTTTAAAAACACACACACACATATATATATATATATATATATATATATATATATATATATATATATATATATATATATATATATATATATATATATATATATATATATATATATATATATATATATATATACATACATACATACATACATACATACATACATACATACATACATATTTAAAGACAAAACGTTGTTATAAATGACAAAGTATATTATTATTAAATATCCGTTAAACATTTCAGGTTTTTCTCTTTACATTCCAATTTTTACAGTTATAAAACACACCATCTTTTTAATTTTAGAAAACACATTTGGTATATTTATTTGCACAACGTATCGGTATCGGATTGATATTGCCAATACCAGCCTGAATTTGACGAGGTATTGGATCGGAAAGAAAATCAGTGGTATCGCACAGCACTAACGCAAACCTTTAGTAGATCATGCCCCAAATCTTCTTCCTGTTTACATCTTGGTGCTGCTGCTGACCAGTAAGAAAGGTGAATGTCAGCTAGTTTGTTGTGGATTAGAAGTACCCTGTAAATAGGAATGGAACCATTGCAAATCATATTATTCCAGGATATCTTCTTCGTTGTCTGATTTAACCTAGCCAAACATTGAATCGATCGGATAATCACATGATTAGTCAAGCCGGGATTTTCTAATCTTGTTCATGTAAAAAGGGCGAAGTTAGCAGCAGGTAACCAATCCCAATCATGAACACTGTCCCGACAACACAGCAGTTTACTTCACTTGAGGTTAGCAGGATCTAGCATTTTTATCTATTATCTGTATTATAATGAAATTGTTTCTATTTTGGCCAAAGTCCACCTTTTCACAAGCTGCACGCTGCATAATAATAAAGATACTGTACTGTATGTTCTTCCGTAGGTGGAGCAGTGTTGCAGCTCCCTGTCTACCCTCCAGGCCAAGGTGCCGGACTCCTCCACTGGTATCTTCACCCAAGATGAAGTCCGGAAGCTTCTGGCCCAGGCTGAGCAGCAGCAGGTTGGTCTGGAACAAGAGCGTCAGGCTTTGGCCTCCCTGGAGCACAGGCTGGAACACGCCTTGAGCTTAACCACCTCTAAAGAGGCCAGCAGCCTACCTGGTCCCTTTGGCGAAACACTTGTGAAGATTCAAGAAAATATTACACGGTCAGTTTGCTTCAGAGAGACACAGGAAATGACCCTTTTTAGCAGGGATACTAAAAACTCTTCTTTTTACAGTTTGAAGGAAAGAAACCTCCATGTGATAGCTGTTGCCCAGATGGAAGAGAAGGAGCGACAACAGGTTGAGGAGAAGATAGGAGAGGTGGAGAAGAACATATTCACCATCCTCTCCATGCTGGACACCAACATCAGTTCACAACAACACCAGGTGGACTGTTACTCTATATATCAGCCAGCATGAATATCTTTGATGAGTTCATTGTAAAAAACAAAACGGCAAATGTAATAGGCAAGTGTTGAGTACTAGTGCAGCCAACATTTTAGACCGCATGTATAGATAAAGCTGCTGGATGCTGACCAAGGATGTATACATAGTACCAGTATTTTTTGGTACTGGTTCTTAATCGGGTTGCACCGCAGCTATGCATAATAAGCGGATAGGCAGGACCTGATAATCAACTGGGGAAAAACATTTAAGGAAACAAAAAATTTTGTTTTTTACCACAATACCAGCTTCATTAAACATATTGATTAATCTTAAACAATAAATATATCCACCTGCACGCACAAGCGCGGCCCTTCATTTGACGTGACAATGAGGAAAAACAATGACGTTTAACCACGAGCTGCACAAAATAAGACAATGCTGAAGTTGGCTTCCCATTTGCCAGCCTCCGTTTCGAATGGTGGGCTCCCTGTACAGACCCCCAACTCAAAACTCATTTTATGAACAGCTAAACGAGGGATCAGCTGATTTACGCAAATCTAAAGTGATACTGATCAGTGATTTGAACACCAACATGCTAAAAAAAGATACTCTTATCTACAAATCCTTCAGTAATTACTGTAAGCTACATAGCCTGAAACAGCTGATCACTCAATTCACACGGGTGTGCCGTGCTGCTCAAACCGTCATTGATTTGATTTGAATTTGACACCAGACCAGACCAAGATCTCCAGAAGTGGTGTAATTGAGTGCGAAATTAGTGATCACTTCATCATTTTCTGCACACGTAAAATTAAGAAATCTGTATCAGATTGTCACAACACAATAAGATTCAGATCGATGAAAAAGTACACCAGCGAAGCTCTAACAGCATCCCCGGAGAGACTGGACTGGTCAAATGTACTAAATTGCTCATCGGTTGAAAAAGCATGGGCATGCTTCAAATCCAACTTCCTGCATGTATCTGACCAGCTAGCACCCATGAAAGCTTCCAGGGTAAAATCCAGAACAGAACCCTGGATCAATGCAGACACAATAGAAGTCATGAAACTTAGAAATGACAAAAACGCTAAGTTCACTAAAAACAGGACTAAACCGCTCCTTAAAGAATACAAAAAGCTGAGAAACGAAGTAACTAATATGATCAGGAAGGCCAAATCCAGTTACTTCAACGAAAAAATAGCGGAAAATAAAAATAACCCGCAAAAACTCTGGAAGACGCTGAAACAATTGGGCCACAGCAGTCTCAAAACAATTACCACCAACCTCAACTTGAAAATAAACTCACTCATCACAGACAAACTGAATGTGGCAAATTGCTTTAACAGATTAGATTTACTCAACCATCGCTTCCACATTGGTAAGCAAATTGCCCTCACATTCAGGCCTCTACGGTGAACAGCACATCCAAGACTTTTACAAAAACAAAGGGGTATGCAAGGATGACTTCAAGTTTGTCAAAGTTAAAACTGATGATGTGTTAAAGAAACTCGGCTCGCTGCAGCCAAACAAAGCCACAGGACATGGTAATATTCCCCCCAGATTTCTCAGAGACACAGCTGTCACGATTGCCCCAATGGTTGCTCATATCACCTACTTGTCTATCAATCAGTCAATCAAGAATTCAAGCTCGTGAGAATATCACCCCTGTATAAAAAAGGAAACAAATTAGACCCCGGCAACTACCGCCTTGTTTCCATCCTTTGCTCCATCTCAAAGGTTATAGAGAGGTTAATATATGAGCAAATAGATAATTATCTATCAAATCGCGAGCTCCTATTCTAATTTCAATCAGGATTCAGAAAATCACATTCCACCGATACATGCCTACTGTACCTAACTGATTACATCAGGCAAGAGATAGACATGGGCAAGTACTGTGGAATGGTTATGCTGGACCTTCAAAAGGCATTCGACACAGTTAACCACTCAATACTGTTAAACAAGTTGAGGGCAATCGGTTTTGACAGCGCAGCCACAAACTGGATGAAATCTTATCTTGAGGATAGAGAACAGGTGGTCGAGGTGAACGGATCACTGTCCTCAAGGTGAGCTGTGGGGTCCCACAGGGGAGCATTCTGGGACCATTGTTATTCTTGATTAACGACATGATATCAGCATGTAACAACAATTTGTTCCTGTTCGCGGACGATTCTGCGATCCTGGA
The DNA here is from genome assembly GCF_033978785.1 of Entelurus aequoreus. NCBI lineage: Eukaryota > Metazoa > Chordata > Actinopteri > Syngnathiformes > Syngnathidae > Entelurus > Entelurus aequoreus. The sequence continues at coordinate 18,679,788 of NC_084753.1, read as the reverse complement.
CAGGGACAAATTGAAGGTTGAAAGTGCACTCAGCACCGAACTAAGTATCTCTGTCTCTGGCTTTCCGATAACAAACTGTCAGTACACCTGGGTAAAACAGAGTCCATCCTATTTGGGTCCAAGCACAACCTAGGTAAATGTGTTTATCAACAGGGATACACTTAAGACCCTTGCAGGTGCCCTCATACAGTGTCATTTTGACCACACCTGCACCTCATGGTTCACCAGTATCCCCAAGCCACTAAAAACGAAACTGCAAACTTCCCAAAACAAGCTGGTGAGACTCCTGCTCAACCTCCCATACAGGACTCACCTAACTCAAGCCCACTTTACCAAATTAGGATGGCTTAGAGTTGAGGAAAGAGTACACCAAATTGCAATGTGCCTGGTATTCAAAATACTCAGAGAAACTGTCCCCAAGTACCTGTCGAAGTACTTCACCAGAGTAAGTGATGCTCACAGGTACTACACGAGAGGGAGTTCTTCAGAACGTCCCCGCCAAATTCAAGACTCTCATGGGAAAAAATGCATTCTACTATTTTGCCACTACACAGTGGAATGCACTACCAACAGACCTTAAAATTCGAACTTCCCTACTAAATTTTAAAACTGCCATAAAATCATGTCTCAGCTCAACCTCTACCTGATCTGAACCAAAATTGATCCCCAGCAACTCTTCGAAGCATCAAACAGGTTTATAAGTGGTTATAGTGTATATATATTTTCTCATTCTGGAGTCAACTCTTGGAGTCAACATGTGCATAGTCATGTCCATAGTGTCATGTACATAGTGTATATACCCCCCTGCCCCCCATTTTTTGTATATATTGTTTTTCAAATCACCTGACATGTATACTGTGTATATGTACATAATTTATCAATTTGTTTAACCCAAATTTTTGTGTACATGTTACAGGTTATATATCTTTTATTATTGAATATATCAAATGTGATGAATATTTAATGGATCGCAATGGAAACTGGCTTTTTGTGCCATCCATTTGCCTTTTTAAAGCATTACATGGATTAAATTCTTTAAGATGTCAAACTTCTCAATCAATCAATCAAAGGACATCCATTAAACATAGAGGAAAAAGTAAAATCTTAGGCATGCAATACAAAGACCGACGACATAACAAGCATTACAAACATTGGTAAGATTATAACATTGTAAATGTACTCAAAATTCCCCATAAAAAGGATGAAAATCACAATCAGATAAAATTTGG